>NC_083338.1:54324430-54688373 GCF_019175385.1 Lycium barbarum
TGATAATAGTAATGATAATGATAATAATAAGGATGTTAAAGGTGCCTATGGGCTATTATACTTATATGTGCCTATGAAGGGCTATAATGAAACCCCGAGCATATAACGCCGGGTAGAATATATATATATATATGTATATGAATATGTATAGAGCATGTATACGATTACGAAACGCGCGCACACCTCTGTAGATGGTACGGATAACCCTGAAGCCTTGGTAGGGCCAGGTATGAGTAACCTTGAGCCTTGGTTGGCCAATTATGTATGAAACACCGATCCTACGAGGTCGGGTATGTTATGTAAAGGCTATGTATACGAAATGACTGTGTATGCATATATGTGTATGTGCTATGTATATGACACGACTACGTATATAATATGAATATGATTGTGATAAGACTACGTATATGATACGACTACATATATAATATGTTTAATTGTGTGGCTCATCGATATATTAGCATAAGTGAAAGCTAAGGGGGTGCCCGGGTGGGCTAGCACCGGGTGCTCGTCGCGGCCCCCTAGTCGGGTCGTGACAAAAGTGGTATCAGAGCAGTTCAGTCCTAGGGTGTGTCTACGAGCCGTGTCTAGTAGAGTCTTGGTTATGGGTGTATTGCGCGTCACACTTATAAACAAGAAGCTGCGGACATTTTAGGAATAAATGACCTTCTTTCTTCATAAGAATCGTGCGATAGAGCTATGATGTAAGAAATTCTTGTTTCTTAATCGGGTGTTGTGTGTTTCAGAGATGCCTCAAAAGAAAAAGGCTACAGCAGCCCAAAAGGGCAAGACGGTGGCAGAAAAACGGGCTGAAAGAGCACCGCCACCGGTAGCAGAGGAAAGTGAGTCCCAGAGTGCGGCTAAATCTCAGTCCTCCCAGACAGTTCCTATTACGGAGGAGCGTGAGGGAGCCTCAGCCCCAGCTCCAGTACCTCCAGCTCCTCCACCGGATGCTTCTGGTCAAGATGTAAAAGAGGCCATTAATTTGTTGACACAATTGGTTGCGGCCCAGGCTCAGAGGCACAGTTCAGGGCATGGTGATAGGGTTGTTAGTGCAAGGGCCCATGACTTTATTACTTTGAACCCTCCGGAATTCTTTGGGTCAAAGCCGGAGAAGGATCCTCAGGATTTCATTGATGGTATGCTAAGGACGCTTCGGATGATACATGCTTCAGACACCGAGTCCGTGGAGCTAGCGTCATATAGATTGAGAGATGTCTCGATCCAGTGGTATACGGTATGGATGGCTTCACGGGGAGCCAATGCACCTCCCCCGGTATGGCAAGAGTTTGTTGATGCCTTTCTCCGTCATTATATGCCTCCATAAGTTCGGCGAGCTAGGGCCGATAAATTCTTGAACTTGAGGCACGGTAGTATGACTGCCCTAGAGTATAGCCTCCGTTTTAACTCCTTGGCTAGGTATGATCCGGCCATGGTAGCAGATATGGGCGACAGGGTACACCGATTTGTAAAGGGCCTCGGGCCACACTTGATGGACAAATGCTTGACTGCGTCCCTTCAGAACGGTATGGATATTGCACGCATTCAGGCACATGCTCAGAACTTAGAAGAAAGCCTACAACAGCGGAGAAGTGAGTGTGAGCAGGACAGGGGTCATAGCAAGAGGGCCAGATCTTCAGGCCCAATGAGTGAGTCCAGAGGCGGACACAGGCAGCAGTTCCCTAGACATTCAGGCTATTCTATGACCAGTGCACCTCCACGGTTTTCAGGCCAGAGCCTTGATAGGTCTGCTCGTTCAGGACCGAGCCCGAGCTATTCAGTACCTCAGTTCAGAGACGATTCAGGCCAGTCAAGGCCACTTGTACCACGATGTTCCCAGTGTGGGAAGTCGCATTGGGGTCGATGCCGATTGGATTCAGATGTTTGCTATTCATGTGGTCGACCAGGCCATATTATGCGCGATTGCCCCTCAGTTCATAGTAGAGGTAGGACCCAGCCTTCAGGGTCGGTAGCCAGATCTTCGGCCACTATACGCCCTACGGGGCCAGGTTCACATGCGCCAGTCGGCCATGGTAGAGGTAGAGGCAGAGCTCCCAGTTCTAGCGGTCCTCGGCACCGTATTTATGCTTTGGCTGGACGCCAAGATCTTGAGTCTTCTCCTGACGTGGTCACAGGTATATTATCGGTATTCTCTCATGATGTATATGCTTTGATTGATCCGGGCTCCATATTATCATATGTTAATCCATATATTGCCGGTCAATTTATAGTCAAGCCGGAGTCGATAAAACCTTTTGAGGTGTCTACACCCGTGGGTGAATCGGTAATAGCCAGCCAAGTATATAGAGATTGTGTAGTTATGATTTTTGATCGTCGTACCATGATTGATTTTCATGAGCTAGAAATGGTGGATTTTGATGTCATTATGGGCATGGATTGGTTGGCTTCTTGTTACACCAAGGCCCACAACTCCTACGGAGGTTTGTAGCTTTCTGGGCTTAGCAGGTTACTACAGGAGGTTCGTTGAAGGTTTTTCTTCTATTTCAGCACCACTCACAAAGTTGACCCAGAAATCGGCAAAGTTTAAATGGACAGATGCTTGTGAACGTAGTTTCCAAGAGTTAAAGGGTAGATTGACCTCTGCCCCAGTTTTTACACCTCCAGAGGGATTCGAAGGATATGTCGTTTATTGCGATGCTTCAGGTTTTGGGCTAGGCTGTGTATTGATGCAACATGGCAAAGTGATTGCGTATTCTTCAAGGCAATTGTGAAAACATGAGCAGAATTATCCCACCCATGATCTAGAATTGGCCGCGGTGGTTCATGCATTAAAGATATAGAGACATTACTTATATGGTGTCCACGTGGATATTTATACAGATCATAAGAGTCTTCAGTATGTCTTCAAGCAGAAAGAGTTGAATTTACGACAACAACGATGGCTAGAGTTGCTAAAAGACTATGATGTTGATATTTTGTATCACCCCGGGAAGGCAAATGTTGTGGCTAATGCTCTTAGTCGTAGATCGATGGGGAGTCTAAGTGATGTACGACCAGAAAAGAGAGAAATGACCCGTGAGCTTCAACAGTTAGGTAGCCTAGGAGTCCGAGTAATGGACTCAGGTAGCAGCGGAGCTACCATTCAGAATTCGGCAGTCGCGTCGCTAGTAGCAGAGGTGAATGAGCGACAATATGAGGATCCCATGCTAATACAGTACAGAGATACACTCCCTCGGAGAGAGCAGTCATCATTTGATATTTTAGGAGACGGAGTTCTCCGATGCAGAGGCAGATTATGTGTTCCTGATGTGGCAAGTCTACGCCACCAGATATTGAGAGAGGCTCATTGTTCCCGTTATTCTGTTCACCCTGGAACGACGAAGATGTATCATGACCTTAATTCTATATATTGGTGGAATGGGATGAACATAGATATAGCGGAGTTTGTAGCTCAATGTCCTAATTGTCAACAAGTGAAAATCGAGCACCAAAAGCCGGGCGGATTGTTGCAAGCCATAGAAATCCCAACTTGGAAGTGGGAGGTGATTAATATGGACTTCATTACAGGGTTACCCCGTTCCCAATGTAAGTATGATTCCATATGGGTGATTGTGGATAGACTCACCAAGTCAGCACATTTCTTACCGGTCAGAACGACCTATGTAGCAGAAGACTATGCAAGGATTTACCTTAAGGAGATAGTGAGACTCCATGGTGTTCCAGTATCTATTATCTCCGATAGAGGGACTCAGTTTACAGCTAAGTTTTGGACTTCTTTCCAAGAGGGTCTAGGGACCCAAGTGCGCCTTAGCACGACCTTTCATCCACAGACCGATGGACAAGCTGAACATACTATTTAGACTCTTGAAGATATGTTACGGGCATGTATGATAGACTTTGGAGGAAATTGGGATGATCATTTGCCACTCATTGAATTTTCTTACAATAATAGTTATCATTCCAGCATTCAGATGGCACCGTATGAAGCTCTATATGGGCGAAAATGTAGATCCCCGATTGGGTGGTTTGAAACAGGAGAGACTAAATTGATAGGGCCAGACTTGGTCCAACATGCTATATAGAAAGTTAAGCTCATACAAGATCGTCTGTTAGCGGCCTAAAGTCGTCAAAAGTCCTTTGCGGATAATCGTCGAAGAGACTTGGAGTTCGAAGTGAAAGATTGGGTATTCTTGAGAGTGTCACCTACGAAGGGTGTAATGAGATTTGGCAAGAAGGGGAAGTTTAGCCCCCGGTATATTGGGCCATATTAAATTGTACGCAAGATAGGCAAGGTGGCCTATGAGTTAGAGCTACCTCCAGAATTGGAGTCAGTCCATCCAGTATTTCACGTCTCGATGCTTCGAAAATGTGTTGGAGATCCTACTAGGATCGTCCCAGTAAATGATGTGCAAGTGACAGAGAAACTGACTTACGAAGAGATACCCATTGCCATATTAGATAGGCAAGTACGGAGGTTTAGAAACAAAGAAGTGTCCTCAGTTAAGGTTCTATGGAGAAGCAGCAAACGAGAGGAAATGACGTGGGAAGAAGAAGAAAGTATGCGATCCAAATACCCACATTTATTTCAGCCCTTAGAAGAAGTCCAAGATGAGACGTCAAGATCCTAAGGTATGTATGTATTCCTTTTATGCTTTTTTTTGGGGCGTGTGTGACCCAGTTTCTATGCTATTGTGTTTTAGCACAGTGAGGCATTGCTATTATGGGTTGTTGTGGCAGGATGGTAGTGCCATATTATAGGGGAAACTATGGTGAAATTTTTATAGGATCCCCGAAGACTTTAACATTCGAGGACGAATGTTCTTAAGGGGGGGAGAATGTTACACCTTGAAAATTTTCCGTTGGTACGCAACGGAATGAACTAGTGATGCGTACGAGTGTATGATGTTCCCTAAGTAAGAAATGACGTTTGATAGCCTTGGGCGAGATTTCAAAGGTATCCGATGTAAGACGAGAAAGTCAGCTAAGATAAGGCAAGGATTGAGGTGAGCAATGCATGTAAATGGGTGTGGGTGATTAAAATGAAAAGTCTAAGAAATATGAGAAGTTGCAGATTTGCAACTGGCCAAGTGGTCGTAAAGTGCTATACGGACCGTAAACTTATATACGGTCCGTAAACTAGCAGGTCGTAAACTGGCTTGCAAAACTTCAACTTTCTGCCAGTGGAGGAAATGGTAAAATACGACCTGGAATACGGACCGTAAAGTGATTTATGGCCCGTAAACCATGATCGTAAATCACCATGCAAGCAGCCCAAGTTTCTGGTTTTAAAATGCTTAAAGACGACCACGAAGGACTGTCCGTAAACTGCTATACGGACCGTAAACCCAGTTCATGACCACTGTGCACTTCAACACAGATTTTTCAAGTCATTAAATAAGGGGACCAAGACTTATTTTATTTCATTTCTACATCACACCACTTCTCTCTAAAAACATCTCTCTACATTTATTATACAAGTTTTCAAGGATTATAAGTGATCAACAACATAAAACAAGTGAATCAAGAGTAAGAAAATCATCAAAGGTCATCCAAAGTCAAGAAATCCAAATGGAGATAAACTAGGGTTTTGCTCAAACTGGAGTATTATCAACTAAGGCTTGTTCCTACAACATCTAAGGTAAGATTCATAATATTTATATGTTGTTTAAGATATTGGAGAGTTGAAATGCATGGATTGTAGAAAATATGGTAAAATGGGTCATGAATGATGAATAGTAACATTTTGAGAAATAGTTTGAATTGAGTTATGAACCTTGATGTACTGTGATGTAAATGTGTTATAAATGATGTTGAGAACATTAGATGGGCGATGCACGCGAATGGATATAGTCGTAGGTCCTAGCCATGAATATGGACTAATGAAGGTGAAATGATGAATATGGATAATGTGAATGACTAATGACCATTGTTATGATATTATGAATGTATTGTTGACGTTGGGAGTTGAATTACGATGTGAAGGAATAGTTGTCCGATTTTCCCTAGCTTTAGCCATGTGTGCTAATTATCGATGATAATGATAGTATGACCTTAATGAAGGTAGAAACGTGAGCATCGGAGGAGTACGTGCAAGTGTAGAATAGTGCGACGGAAAGGTATGTAAGGCTAACCCTTCTTTCATAAGGCATGGTTCTTTGGACAAATTCTTAATTCCTCTAAATGAGTATGTTGTCTCCAAATGATTGATATTCCGAGGTCATAAGCTCACGATCCTTGATATGTACTACGATTGTACTACGCACCTCATGTGACGAGTAAGCCTATGATATAGAAGTAACGATAATGATGATAATAGTAATGATGATGATAATAATAAGGATGTTAAAGGTGCCTATGGGCTAGTATACTTATATGTGCCTATGAAGGGCTATAATGAAACCCCGAGCATATAACGCCGGGTAGAATATATATATATATATGTATATGAATATGTATAGAGCATGTATACGATTACGAAACGCGCGCACACCTCTGCAGATGGTATGGATAACCCTGAAGCCTTGGTAGGGCCAGGTATGAGTAACCTTGAGCCTTGGTTGGCCATGTATGTATGAAACACCGATCCTACGAGGTCGGGTATGTTATGTAAAGGCTATGTATACGAAATTACTATGTATGCATATATGTGTATGTGCTACGTATATGATACGACTACGTATATAATATGAATATGAATGTGATAAGACTACGTATATGAATACGAATAAGGGCATGTATACGAATACGAGCACAAATATGGTACGAGTACTATTATGGAACACGGATGAGGATGTATGTATACAGAAACGTATGAGAAATGGAAAGTTCCTATGAAAGGCAAGTAAGTGTCATGATGATGATATTAGTGTCTCCCCCTCCTATGCTATTTCATATGTTGTACATTATGCTTATATATCGATGTTAATCATGCTTTACATACTCAGTACATTCTTCGTACTGACGTCCTTTTGTTGTGGACGCTGCGTCATGCCCGCAGGTGCACAGGGAGACAGACTTGATCCGTAGCTGCATATTCAGGGATTACATAGAAGAGCTCCATTTCCTTCAGAGACATATCTGTTGGGTACTTATTCTTTTGTGTATATAATTATGGGCATAGCGGGGTCCTGTCCCGCTCATGTGTTATGTCATACTCTTCTTAGAGGCTCGTAGTCACGTGTATATAGTTAAGTATATCTAGCCTTGTCGGCCTATATTTTTGTATATCATTTTGATAGCCTTGTCGTCTCATGTACGTTGTCTGGTACTAGCTGTGGCGAGGCCAGTGCACCATAGCGGACCCGCCATGGCATGGCCTGGTCCACTGGCGCAGATCCTGAGGGAAATGGAGAGTCAGCTCCAGTAGATGGATTTTCGCTGGCACGGGACGTGGGATTCTTTAGGGAATACACTATAGTAGTAGTCTTCCCAATATAGCGAGGTTGCCATAGCAGAACACCACCGATAACGGGTCCACTGCAGCAGAACTTGGACCACTATGGAGGATTACGTGTACCAGAATCATTTACTTAAGTCTAATTTTCGAGTCTTAATTGCCATTCGCCAAAAACCTAATTCTAAGAGTTAGGAGAGGCGAATATTGAAGAAACTTGGTGGAATCATATTTAAGGATATGTTCCAACCCATTATCTTTCTTATCTACCTTTCTTCTATGAGATTCCATGGTGGGTGATGAGACCTAGGTTTCTAATCATAAAACCTTTTTATAAATTGATTAAGTGTTGCTTCAATTACTATTTGTATCATTTAGAAGTGTAGATTAACACCTTCTAGGATTAAATTGCTCTATAGTTCAAGAATCTAATCATGAGACTTAGGGTTACTCCCAAATTGGGGGTTTGGACTAATTGATGAAATTGAATGATCCAATGTGATTATAAACCTATGTAATTAATGTTTATGGCTATTTGGACTACGGGTAAAGTAATTCAACCCTTAATTTCCCATTTTTCCCTCGTAACTCGTTAGGGGTATTTTGGGTATTTTGAGTAACCTTTCTCTAATTGATACCTCATTCTATTATTTGGTTGACGTGGTCATTTACTTACTAGCAATGTTATTCATTAGACTACCATCGTTCTGAGGCACTTCGAAAATAAATGATTCATGTGGAGTAGTTTGTGGCTCCTGTTCTACATTCAAGATAGGTTACGACTTACCTTAGTTAGACTTTGATTAGCGAAATGTATATATTGTGTAGAATTGATGGGAGAAAGCATGATTAGGTCTTCGGACACGATGTATGGTTGGATATTACCTCGGTTGGTATGACTTCTGATGACTATGTGGGCTTGTCACCGCTATTTACGCATTATGATGGTGTATTTGTATTCATACTGTGGTAATTTGGGATGGAATTCTATTAGGTTGGTTGTTGTTGATTAGGCTTGTTATCTTAATTATTGTGTTATGATACGTGTTGCACTCATTTCTTTTTTGTTATATCATTTATCATCAGAGAAAGGAAGGCTAATGAGATTACGCCTGAATTGTGTTGTATAATTATGATGATATCATGCATCGCATACATTCTCATTTCACATGTATATTGATATCAATTTATGAATTGGTACAGATGATGATACATGAGAAAATGGAGCATTTTGGTGACACAAGACTTAGTTGTGAGGTGTACTTGCTATATTTGGAAGTAAAGGGTGTCATCGACACTTTATGTTGATTGAGATGGTTTATATGATTCAATCCATGGTTGAGATAATTTATCTAAGTCTTGATATGGCTTATGGCATTGTGACTTGTACTTTCATTGACATTTGATTTCATTGATTTATAATGCTTAATTTTGAATTGGTGTTTCATATTGTGGTTCTAGCCTTAAACCATATTTTGAATACTCATGTTGCATACAATATATGTATATAAGGAACATCTGACAGGGGGTGAGAATGTGGCCTATCTTGTGATATATAAGGCACATTTGACAAGGGGTGAGGATGTGGCCTATTTGAGAACTCGTGATCCGAGGTCTATTAAGGAGCGAGTGGACTCGTGATCTGAGGTCAGTTCCAGAGCGAATGGCACTTGGACTCCATAGGTCCCCCGCAGATCATGACTATTGTCTGAGCAATGCCTTTAGCATGTGTGTACAGGTTTGAGGTATTTGGCCAGTGCATTGCCACATCGTTACATTTTATTCTGCATCATCATATGGATCTTCACGTCTGATTTGGTATGATTTGTTCGTATCATTGTGGTGGCATAAATTGAATTATGGACTGGGTCAAATTGCGGATTAGTGGCTCTGCCTAGGTTCAGAACTTGGATTTGTGATTATCTCTTGAAATTATTGAGACTCGACAGACTTGTGGTTTAGAAGCTTCATCTTAGGTTGTGATTCGGTTATGTTATATTTTGTGACCTCGGTTTGGGTATTATGTGCCTATATGCTTACCTTGTTGATTTTATGCTTATATGCATAATCTTAGTCAGCCTATAATGCTTACTCAGTACTTGTTGTTTGTACTGATGTTACTCTTGTTGTACTCTTCTTTTGAGTGCAGAGTCTGTTACTAGTTCCAGTTCCCGTCCTCGGGAGTGATTTGAGTCTATTCGACATAGATTCCAGGGTGAGCTTTTGGGCCAAATCCGCACTCGGAGACAGTTATTGTATTTAACTCTCTACTTTGTATTCTTGAGACAGTATTGGCATCTGAGATTTGTACTTCCTATCAGACTTGTATCCATGCAATAGTGGCTCTTGAACCAGTCCAGACCAGATTTTGGGGTTATTATTACTTCCGCACTTATCTTCTCTATAACTTAAATCTGTTAGCTAAATCACTGTTTATTTCTGCATAATTCTTATAAATGATTTAGGAATGGTTCGCCTACCTGGGGGACAGTGTAGGTGCCATCACAATTCACGAATTGGGCCGTAACAAGATAATAACTGAGATGTCATGAAAAAAAAGATGAGAACAAATAAATCACAAGAGTATCAAACATGGCGACAAGCCCACATAACAACCGACAATACCAACCTAATAGGAATCACCTCCACACCATGCCGAAGGCCTATCATTTTTTCCCCATCAATAACTAACATCTACATATGCTTAGCTAATCAGATCCTAACCAAGGGTAAGCAGTAGCCTACCTTGAAGGCCAAACGACGGCCACGAACTTCAAGCCAAAGCCTTTCCTTTCCGAATAACCTCGAATCAATCTAAGTCTACCAAATAATTATTCTATGTTAGATTACGAGACTAACGTTACCCATATTGCCACAAAATCATTCAAAATCTGAAACCACTTTTAAAATAGGGACCCTGGGACCACAAAGGTAAAAGAGAATTTATATGAAATTTAGGCCACCCAACGTTTAGGAAGTCCAAAAACCCATTATCATCACAAACTAGTCTCAATTTCGCATCAATTGCATTATTCCATCAAAAACCCCAATTTATACGAAAACCCTTATTTTCCATAATCAAAATCTTAAGTAAAAGATAAATTCAAGCTAAGCAGCTAGTTACCCCAATGATTACATGACTAGAATCAAGGAAATTTCCCACCAAAACATGATTTAGAATTAAAGATGGTTCATCACACCAAAACCCCCAACTTAAATATGATTTTCCCCTTTCAATGGTAAGATACACAAATAAGATGGTAAAAAAACTTACCTAATGGAAGAATCCTCAAAAAGATCAGAAAAATCAACCTTTAGAACTCCTTTAAGACACCAGTTTTAGTGAATAAAAAGAAATGGTTTGAATGTGGGAATTTATGGTAACTAATACAGCGATCTCGCATCTGCGGACCCATTTCCCGTAGACGCGACCTCATTTAACAACGCATTTTTCGCATATATGGTCCAAGCCCCACGTAGGCAGGCGCGCAGATGCGAACCCAAGTCCGCATAGGCGGCACACCAGAAACCATAATTTTCTAGTTTCTCACCAAATTCTACTTGAAACTCGATTTTCATCCGAGACCTTCCGGATACAAGCCGAACATGTAACCCACTATAAACACATGCTACGAACACATTCGGGCCCTCAGAATTCCCAAATGAGGTCATCTTGACCCAGTCTAGCCCCAAACCCCCAACACAAAGTTTCCAACCCAATTACCAAAACGCCTTCGAGTGCCTCGAAAACTGAACCAAACACCCTACCTATTTATAGTCAACCCTCCAAAACTAA
Source organism: Lycium barbarum (assembly GCF_019175385.1). Lineage (NCBI taxonomy): Eukaryota > Viridiplantae > Streptophyta > Magnoliopsida > Solanales > Solanaceae > Lycium > Lycium barbarum. The sequence continues at coordinate 54,335,581 of NC_083338.1, forward strand.
TGGAATCGATGAAAATCTCAAAAAGACTCGTTAACCCAAAAGTCAACAATCGGTCAACTCTTTTTCACTTATTCAACTTAAAGGTTTCTAAAATCCTCAAGTTCCGTAAAGACTCTCCCGACTATCTCGGGAACCATACCACCCATCTCCGCGGGTCAAAAACACTCTGATTGAGCTAGGGGAAGGGTCAACGGGGGTAAAAGGGTCAAACGAGCCTAAACGACCAACGGGTCGTTACATTATATACCAATTAAATAATTGTTCGTCCTCGAACGGAAAAGAAAGTCGGAGAAGGAAAGCACCTAAATCAGTAAAAAACTGAGGATATCTACTGTGCATATCGGCCTCAGACTCCCATGTAGCCTCCTCAACTGGATGATGCTTCCATTGCACCTTCACAGAAGCTATCTATTGCACCTTCACTGAAGCTATCTCTTTTGTTCTCAACTTTTGCACTTGCCTATCCAATATCAGTACTGCATCTCTTCGAAGGACAGATTCTAATCGAACAATAACGAGTCCCACTGGATGATATAAGACCCATTAGAATGATACTTCTTCAACATAGAAACATGGAGCACTAGGTGAACACTCGCTAAGACTAGTGCCAATGCTAACTCATAAGCCACCTTGCCCACACGTCGAAGAATCTCAAAAGGGCCAATGAACCTCGGGCTTAACTTTCCCTTCTTCCCAGATCTCATCACATCCTTTATTGGTGAAATCTTCAACAGAACCTAGTCACCAACCATAAACTCCAAGTCCCGAACCTTCAGGTCCGCATACTCTGTTTGCTTGCTTTGAGCAGCACGAAGCTTTTCCTAAATCAGCTTCACCTTGCCAAAGGACTCTCTCAACAAATCAGTACCCCATAGTCTCACCTCGAATGAATTTAACTAACCAATCGGAGAACGAAATATCCTACCATACAAAGCCTCAAATGGTGCCATGTCGATACTCGATTGATAACTGTTGTTGTACGCGAACTCTTCAATAGCTAAGAACTGGTCGTAATGACCACCAAAGTCAATGACAGAAGCCCACTACATATACTCTAATACCTGAATAGTCATCTCGGACTGACCATCTGTCTGCGGGTGAAAACTGGTACAAAGATCCAACTGAGTGTCACAAACCAAACTGGAAGGTCATGACAGGCACCCGGCCTCTACCTGCCGAGCATCGCTAATATACTTTCCTACTATGATCATGAACAAGATAGAAATCTGCTAAGTCATATAAAAGAAATGCTAACAAGGAATGAGACCATAATGATATACAATACAACCAAACTGGACAAAACTGTACAGTACAATGTAGACCGCGTCTAACCATACCATAACTATCTACAAGCCTCTACTGGAACATCTGTCACAAAAAAGTAGGGACAGGGCCCCGATGTACCCGTATATACACAAAAGAATGTCATACCAAAACTCAACAGCAACTCTGGAACAAGAGGAGTGCTCCAATGTCAGCTGAGCGACAACCTACTGAGGCGGAACACCAATCTATCTATCTGCACTTGCGAGCATAAAACGCAGAGCCCCCAGAAAAGGGACGTCAGTACGGAGAAAGTACTAAGTATGTAAGGCATGAGAATAATAAGAAAGAGACATATGAGAATATGGAATATAATGGATACATCCTGTGCATTTGACCTGCTTCTGTAGACCAATGTTGTATATAAATACTGTGCATAACTGTTGTGCATGCATGCATAAGGTCATACATATACATATGCGTATATAACTCCTGCCAAGCCTCTGTGGGCCCCATCATATCGTATCGGCCTCTGTGGGAATAATCATCATTGTAATCATCATATGACCAGTTGATCAGGTGGTAGTGCATATATAACACTGTCACCTTCCCCATACCCTCTACATATATATATATATATATATATATATATATATATATATATATATATATGTAAATGAAATGCAATGCATGATCATAATAAGAATACAAGTAACTCGCGAGGTCATACTGAATCTGTAGGAAACTTTTGAAGATACGTTATGGAATATGAATCAAATGGATCACCCCTAACTCTAAAAGTAGAACCATTACGGATCAACGTTGCGTGTACGTTTTGTTCCTAAGGATCATGCCTAAAGGAAAGAAAGGGGTAACCTTAACATACCTCATCACTTACTTAACCACGCAACGTCTATCCTCCCGAGCTTGAAAATCTACATTTAAGATGATTCATGCCAAGGTTAAGACCTTGAAGCACTTATATGGTTAAGCTAAACTAATAGGTGAGCTAGCTAAGTTTGGGCAGCATTTCCCCTATATTACTTTCTTCCATCAATCTTCAAACAACACCTAAACATCACTAACAAAATCAAAAATATCATATCCAAGAGATTATATGAAAACTAGACTCAAATTAATCCCAAATCCTACTTTCAAATTCCATCCATAGCCAACAGCTACTACCCAATATCTTATAACCTTTCTTCCATAGCTATTTTCACATTTAAGACTTGCTAAGCCTTCATATCGACCCAAAATAAGAAATGAAGTGCGAATCATACCTTATAACTTGAAGAGCTTCACCTTACACAATTTACTACAAAGCATATCCACCACAACTTCAACTAGAAGCAAGAACACACTTCTTCCATGAACTAGCTTAAGGTTTCAAGGTTTGATCTTCTTTGGAAATAGCTTGGGATGATTTGGAATGTTTATGGGTGTTTGAGAGAGCTTAAGGGGTCTAGCAGGATCTGTGTTTGGTGATAAATGAACCCAAGATCGTGGTCATTTAAATAAATCAAAAGAGATATTTTCCACCGCCTCTATTTCACGGTCACATTCACGGACCGTGAAAATTTCACTGGCCGTGAAAGCGGCCGTGAAATCAGTCTAGTGGCTCCTCTCCACTGCTCCAACTCATGGCGGCCAACAACCATTTTCATGGCCCGTTAAATTATTCACGATCCCTGAAAATGGTCTTCGTCTAAATTTCTGACGAAACGTATTTTATTCGATTTGTTTAACGTCTAACCGTTGTAATCTTATTCAAACATGTTTAAGGACTTATAAATCTCTGAGATACTGTTACACCTCGAAAAATTTCCCATCATCGTACAGTGAATAGGCCAACGAAGGGTATGACGTATACGATGTTTCGGTGAGTAAGAAATAGCATTTGATGATCCTAATCGAGATTCCAAAAGACATTTAAGGTATGGGAAGAAAGTTGTTAAGGGAAGCTGGTTATATGTTGTGTGTCAGGCAAGAATTTTGAGTATCGAATTAATGAGAGTTTAAAGACGTTTTGGAGAAGAGTTATAACGTCCTTTAGATTGCTAATGAGGTGATAAACAAGTGCTAAGAAGGTTCCCTATGGATTGGAAACCAAACGACGTGACAAGAAAAATATCAGTGAAAAGATGGGTTATACGGTCGATTATACGGACCGTATATTGTTATACGGCCCGTATAATGGACCGTAGAAGTGTCACAAAACGAAGTCGCTGAGGGGTTGATTTCACGGTCACTTATACGGACCGTATAAAATTATACGGCTCGTATAATGTGCTGTCAGATTGACACAGAATGGGATGATCATTGGTGCAGTTTTACGGTCACTTACACGGACAGTATAAATTTATACGGACCATATAACTGTCCGTATAATTGCCCGACGGAATCAGATTTTTAGTTATTAAAAGGAGACCCAAGTTCATTTTATTTCATTTCTACCCCACAAAAGTCAAGAACTCTCTAGAATATTCTCCACTCTTCATCCACAAGAAACCAAAGGAAATTGCTGATCAACTTCATCAAACCAACAAAAATCAAGAGTGTGAAGCACATTAATGTCATCTAGGCCAAGAAATTTCAAGAGAAGTGAACTAGGGTTTTGTTGCAAGAAGAGTAATACCACTCTAGGCTTGTTCCTACAATATCTAAGGTAAGTTTTATGATATTTTCATGATGTTTGAGATATTGAGAAGTGGAAACACTTGGATTGTAGAAGAATATAGAAAGTGGGTCATAAAGGTGGGAATAGTGTTATTGTTGAATAGTAGTTGGAATGAATCATGAATATGGATATGTTGTGATTATAAGTAGGTTATGAATGACATTTAGAACATGGAATGAGTATGATATGTGAAAGAATGTAATAGCAAATTATGACCATGATTATGGGGAAATTGAAGTGAAATTGTGAAATGTGGATAATGTAGATAAATGATGATTGTTATTTATGATATTATGAATGATGTTACGGATGTTTGGGAGTTGATATGGAATATGGAGGAAGTCATATAAACAAAGGAAATGCTGCCCAATTTTCTTTAGCCTTAGTAAGTACATTTAAGTAATCGCTTAGCTAATGTTAATGCGAATTCTTTGAAGGTAAAAACGTGAACATTAAAGGGGAACGAAAAAGCAATAGAGTAGTTAAACGACAAAGGTATGTGAGGATAGTCCTTTCTTTCTATGGCATGAATCCTATGGTATGATCTTCTCTATGAATTCTCTATATCCCGGAAAGCCAAAAGTCTATGATCATGAAAATCCAAATGAGATACGAGATGTGTTATGAGTTCGATAATGTTGATGATGAGTTAAGTATAAAGATTCTAGAGTTCATGATATGATATTTCTATAACGCTAATGATATCGTACGTTGTATACACTCACCTCATACATTAATTCCTTCAAGGTGAGGCAGAATACCATAAGGCTAATGATGTCATTCATTGTATCCACTCACCTTATATGTTATTTCCTTCAAGGTGAGGCAGAGTACCATACCGTTGAGGATGTCATTTATTGTATACACTCACCTCATATACTATTTTCTTCAAGGTGAGGCAGAATACTTATAAATGCTCCATAATGGAATCGGGGGTTCACGACCTCATGTCACCCCGACATAGCCATAGTTGCCTTTAAGTTCTACTGTGTGTTTCAATGATAAATGTGTAATGATTCTAAGTCATGATAGGTCTATAAAATGATCAATAAAGCAAGTTATAATATGTCTATGCTATGTATGAAAATGTTGAATTACGATAAGTATATGATGATATGATATTACACCGTACCTATATGGAAGGGCAGACATACACACCACTATAGTGGGCAGCTTACATCCCGGACGCGGGAGGCCTGGACGCAAGTAAATTATTATTACACCGTACCTATATGGACGGGCAGCTTATACATTATCACACCGTACCTATATGGACGGGCAGCTTATACCTCTATGCATATATGTTATGATGATGCGTATGAAGTAAGTCAGCATGTGCTATTTCTTTTATCAGTGACAGTCATGTACAGTTGCTCCTTATTGATGCTTCCTTTATCTCATTGACATATTTTCATTGCTTATGCCTCTCATACTCAGTACAATGTTCGTACTGACGTCCGTTTTCTTTGGATGTTGTTTTCATACCCACAGGTAGACAGGGCGGTGAGCTTGATCCAGACTCGTAGGAGTTGTTAGCTGATTGAGAGCACTCCATTGTTCCGGAGGTGCTTGATCATTCTTTTACGTATATATGCATATTTTGGGGACGACGGGGTCCTGTCCCGTCCCTATTTCTAGCACTCTAGTAGAGGCCCGTAGATACGCAGTGTAGGTTATATAGTCTCACAAGGTCACTATCGTATATATGTATATTCTTGTTTTTTATCATTTTGATAGTCGAGAGGCTCATTTATATAAAAGTATTTGTGTTCCCAAATGAAATATGATTTTCTTATGATATGAGTATAAATCTGGTAAAAGAGCGTTAAATGAGTATGATGAGTAGTAGAACGAGTGGTACTCGGTGGTTAGCCCGGGTACCCGTCGCGGCCCCTAGTCGGGTCGTGACAAAAGTGGTATCAGAGCAGTTCAGTCCTAGGAAGTGTCTACGAGCCGTGTCTAGTAGAGTCTTGTTTATGGTGTGTTGCGCACCACGCTAATAAACAAGAGGCTTTAGGGCATTTAGGAAAAATGACCATCTTTCTTCTTATGAGATCGTGATAGAGCCGTGTATAAGATTTTATCCTCCCTAATAGTGTGTTGTGATTTCAGAAATGCTGCCAAAGGGAAAGGCTAAAGCCGCCCAGAAGGGCAAGACTTCGATGAAAAGGCGGGCAGAAAGAGCCACCAATGAATGTAGATGAGGGTGAATCACATAATGAGGCTCCATCTAATGCTTCTTCTACTCCACCTATTACCGAGGAACAAGATGGGGCTTTACTCCAGTTCCTCCACCGGCCACTTCGGGTCAACAAATGACCGAAGCTATTCACTTGTTGACACAGTTGGTTGCCGCCCAGGAACAGCGGCAGAATGCGGGCCCAAGTGAACGGTCAGCTAGTACCAGAGCCCGTGATTTTATGAGTCTGAGTCCTCCAGAGTTTTTCGGGTCAAAGCCGGATGAAGACTCGCAAGGTTTCATTGATGAGATGTTGAGGACATTGAAGATTATTCATGTCTCCGAGACTGAATCCGTGGAGTTGGCATCTTATAGACTCTGAGATGTGGCGGTATTGTGGTATAATAATTGGATAGCATCGAGAAAAGAGAATGCGCCTCCTCTCGTGTGGCAAGAATTTGTAGATGCTTTCATCTGTCACTATTTGCCACCCGAGGTCCACCGAGCTAGAGCGGATAGGTTCTTAAGTCTAAAGCAAGGAAATATGAGTGCCCGAGAATATAGCCTTCAATTTAATTCCTTGGCTAGATATGCCCCGACTATGGTGGCCGAGATGGGAGATAGGGTACACAGGTATGTGAGTGGCTTAGGGCCACATTTGTTCAAGGATTGTTTGACGGCTTCGTTGCAAGACGGGATGGATATTTCCCGAATACAAGCCCATGCCCAGAATTTAGAAGGACAACGACATCCACAAAGAAATGATCGTGATATTGATAGAAGGAAAAGCAAGAAGGCCAGATCTATGGGGGCAAGCAGTGATTATAGAGGGGGATTAAGGCAGACACATCCCAGACACTCAGGCAAGTCGATGACCAGTGCACCTCCTCGATTTACGGGTAGGAGATTTTATCACTCCTTTCCTTGAGGACAGGGTTAGAGCTCGAGAGCTTCGGGTTCCCAGTTTAGGGGTGATTATAGCCAGAAGAGACCCCCAGTACCGCAATGCAGCCAGTGCGGTAGGTTACATTCTGGACGGTGTCGCCAGGGTTAGGATGCTTGTTATGCCTGCGGCCGGATTGGGCACATGATGCGAGATTGCCCGTCGATGAGTGGTAGATTTGGGGTCCAGCCCACGGGATTAGTGGCTTACTCATCTTCAGTGCGCCCGAGAGGGCAGACTCCCCAGATGTCAGCAGGTAGAGGTAGAGGCAGAGGGGGAGCACCTACTTCGGGTGCCACTCAGCCTCGTGTGTATGCTTTAGCCGGACGACAGGATCTTGAGTCCTTCCCGGATGTGGTTACAGGTACATTATCCATATTTTCCCATGATGTGTATGCATTGATAGATCCGGGTTCTACTTTCTCTTATATTACTCACTATGTTGCTGGTCGTATTGGGGTGAAACCCGAGCCAATTAAACCTTTTGAGGTATCTACTCCGGTTGGTGATCCCGTGACAGTTAGACAAGTGTATAAAAATTGTGTACTTGTGATATGCAATCGCCAGACCAAAGCTGATTTAATCGAGCTGGAAATGTTAGATTTCGATGTGATTATAGGTATGGATTGGTTGGCTTCATGTTATGCTAGTGTTGATTCCCGAATGAAAGTGGTTCGATTCCAATTTTCGGGGGAGTCCGTGCTTGAATGGAAGGGTAATACAGCATCTCCAAAAGGTAGGTTTATTTCCTACCTTAAGGCAAGAAAGATGATAGCTAAAGGCTATATTTATCATCTAGTCCGAGTTCATGACACCGAAGCAACGTCGCCAACTTTCCAATCCGTTCCGATAGCGAATGAATTTCCAGATGAACTTCTAAGTCTTCCTCCAGAAAGAGAGATCGATTTCGCTAGCAATGTGTTGCCGGACACCAAGCCCATTTATATTCCTCCGTATCGGATGGCTCCGACAGAATTGAAAGAGTTAAAGGAACAGTTAAAAGATTTGCTTGAGAAGGGGTTTATTAGACCGAGTTCATCGCCGTGGGGAGCACCAGTCTTGTTCGTGAGAAAGAAAGACGGTTCCCTACGAATGTGCATTAATTATAGGCAGTTGAATAAGCTGACGATAAAGAACAAATATCCTCTTCCAAGGATTGATGATTTGTTTGATCAATTGCAAGGTGCCAGGTGGTTCTCAAAAATAGAATTGAGGTCGGGTAACCATCAAGTTAGAGTTAGGGAAGAAAATATTCCCAAAACAGCTTTCAGAATGAGATATGGCCACTATGAGTTCCGAGTGATGTCATTTGGGTTGACTAATGCCCTGGCAGTGTTTATGGATTTGATGAATAATGTATTCAAGCCACTCTTGGATTTATTTGTAATAGTATTTATTGATGATATTCTGGTATACTCTCGCACAGAATCAGAACATACAGATCACTTACGTATTGTTCTTGGAATTCTTCGAGCCCGAGAATTATATGCAAAATTTTCAAAGTGCGAGTTTTGACAGAATTCTGTAACATTTCTGGGCCATGTTATTTCAGATGATGGCATTCGAGTCGACACTCAGAAAATTGAAGTTGTAAAGACTTGGCCAAGGCCTACGACGCCTAAGAAGTTCGTAGTTTTCTGGGATTGGCAGGTTATTATAAAAGATTCGTAGAGGGCTTCTCATATATTTCCGCCCCATTGACGAAGCTAACCCAGAAGTCAGCTAAATTTCAGTGGAATGATGCTTGTGAACGTAGTTTCCAGGAGTTGAAGGACAGATTAACCTCAGCTCCAGTCTTGACACTCCCAGAATGGCCAGATGGTTATGTCGTGTATTGTGATGCTTCTGGCGTTGGGTCAGGGTGTGTATTGATGCAGCATGGTAGAGTTATTGTTTGTGCTTCAAGACAGCTATGGAAACATGAAAAGAACTACCCAACTCATGATCTCGAATTGGCTGCGGTTATTCATGCATTAAAAATATGGAGACATTACCTGTATGGTGTGCATAATGATATTTATACAGATCATAAAAGTATTCAGTACATTTTCAAGTAGAAGGAGTTAAATCTGCGGCAGAGGCGGTGGTTAGAGTTATTGAAAGATTACAATGTGAATATTTTGTACCACCCCGGAAAAGCGAATGTAGTAGCTGATGCGCTTAGCCGCCGATCAATGGGCAGCCTATGTGAAGTTCCTCCGGAAAAGAAAGAGATGATTCAGGAGCTTCACCAATTAGCTAATCTTGGAGTACGTGTGATTGATTCAGGTAGTGCAGGGATTGGTATTAATGATCCCACAGCTTCATCTCTGAATATAGAAGTGAAAGAGCGTCAGTATGAAGATCCTCAATTGTGCCATTACAAAGACATATCTTATGAGAAAAAGAAGTCCCTATTTGAAGTTTCCACGAATGGAATTCTTAGATACCGAGGCAGGCTATGTGTGCCGAATGTGGCAGAATTGCGTCGACGAATTCTAGGAGAAGCCCATTACTCTCGGTATTCTATTCACCCGGGTGCAACCAAGATGTATCATGATCTTAAATTAATGTATTGGTGGGATGGAATGAAAGGAGATATAGCAGAATTTGTAGCCCAATGTCCAAATTGCCAACAAGTGTAAGTCGAACATCAAAAGCCAGGAGGATTATTACAAGCAATGGAAATTCCTACTTGGAAATGGGAAGTGATCAACATGGATTTTATTGTGGGATTACCTCGTTCCCGAGGCAAGTATGATTCTATATGGGTGATCATGGACAGACTCACGAAAGCAGCTTATTTTCTTCCCGTCAGAACCACATACGCAGCAGAAGATTATGCGAGGTTGTATCTCAAAAAGATTGTGCGACTCCATGGTATTCCACTATCCATTATCACAGATAGAGGAACGCAATTTACAGCCAAGTTCTGGAAGTCCTTTCAAGAAGGTCTAGGTACTCAAGTGAAGCTTAGCACGGCATTTCATCCGCAAACTGATGGGCAGGTCGAGCGTACTATAAGACCTAGGAAGATATGATCCGAGCGTGTGTGCTGGATTTCGGTGGTAGTTGGGATGATCACTTACCCCTTATTGAGTTTGCATACAACAATAGCTACCATTTCAGTATTCAAATGGCTCCGTATGAAGCTTTATATGGAAGGAAATGCAGGTCCCCAATTGGATGGTTCGAAATAGGAGAAGTACAGCTAATAGGCCCTGAATTGATTCAGCAAGCGGTAGAAAAAGTCAAGGTGATCCGAGATCGATTGTTGACAGCCCAAAGTCGCCAAAAATCTTACGCGGACAATCGCCGACGAGACTTGGACTTTCCGGATGATGATTGGGTATTTTTTAAAGTGTCGCTAATGAAAGGGGTGATGATATTTGGCAAGAAAGGAAAGTTAAGTCCTAGATACATTGGACCCTATAAGATTATCCGCAAGGTGGGCCAAGTAGCCTATGAATTGGACTTGCCTTCAGAGCTTGAATCGGTCCATCCAGTCTTTCATGTCTCAATGCTCCGTAAGTGTATTGGAGATCCTACGAGGATTGTTCCGATTGATGATGTGCAAGTGACAGAAAAGCTAGCATATGAAGATGTGCCTATAGCCATCATAGACAGGCAAGTACGGAGACTTCAAAATAAGGAAGTAGCTTCAGTTAAAGTTTTGTGGCGAAACAACAACCGAGAAGAGATGACTTGGGAGGCGGAAGAGAAGATGAAATCCACATATCCGCATTTATTTCAGCCCCCGGAAGAAATCTATGATGAGACATCGAGATTATGAGGTATGTATGCTTTTCTTTTATGCATATGGGTCGTGTGTGGCCAATTTGTATTGCTATTATGTTGTGGCCCTGTGAGGCAATGTTATTGTGGGTTGTTGTGACAGGATGGTAGTGCCATGTAATAGGGGAAACTCTGGCAAAATTTTTATAGAATTCCCGATGACTTAACATTCGAGGACGAATGTTCCAAAAGGGGGGAAAAATGTTACACCTCGAAAAATTTCCCATCAACGTACAGTGAATAGGCCAACGAAGGGTATGACGTATACGATGTTTCGGTGAGTAAGAAATAACATTTGATGATCCTAATCGAGATTTCAAAAGACATTTAAGGTAAGGGAAGAAAGTTGTTAAGGGAAGCAGGTTATATGTTGCATGTCGGGCAAGAATTTAGAGTATCGAATTAATGAGAGTTTAAAGACTTTTTGGAGAAGAGTTATAACGTCCTTTAGATTGCTAATGAGGTAATAAACAAGTGCTAAGAAGGTTCCCTATGGATTGGAGACCAAACGAAGTGACAAGAAAAATATCAGTGAAAAGATGGGTTATACGGTCGATTATACGGACTGTATATTGTTATACGGCCCGTATAATGGACCGTAGGAGTGTCACAGAATGAAGTCGCTGAAGGGTTGATTTCACGGTCACTTATACGAACCGTATAAAATTATACAGCCCGTATACTGTGCCGTCAAATTGACACAGAATGGGATGATCACTGGTGCAGTTTTACGGTCATTTATACAGACCGTATAAATTTATACGGACCGTATAAGTGTCCGTATAATTGCCCAACGGAATCAGATTTTTAGTTATTAAAAGGAGACCTAAGTTCATTTTATTTCATTTCTCCCCCACACAAGTCAAGAACTCTCTAGAATATTCTCCACTCTTCATCCACAAGAAACCAAAGGAAATTGATGATCAACTTCATCAAACCAACAAAAATCAAGAGTGTGAAGCACATTAATGTCATCTAGGCGAAGAAATTTCAAGAGAAGTGAACTAGGGTTTTGTTGCAAGAAGAGTAATACCACTCTAGGCTTGTTCCTACAATATCTAAGGTAAGTTTTATGATATTTTCATGATGTTTGAGATATTGAGAAGTGGAAACACTTGGATTGTAGAAGAATATAGAAAGTTGGTCATAAAGGTGGGAATAGTGTTATTGTTGAGTAGTAGTTGGAATGAATCATGAATATGGATATGTTGTGATTGTAAGTAGGTTATGAATGACATTTAGAACATGGAATGAGTATGATATGTGAAAGAATGTAATAGCAAATTATGACCATGATTACGGGGAAATTGAAGTGAAATTGTGAAATGTCGATAATGTAGATAAATGATGATTGTTATTTATGATATTATGAATGATGTTACGGATGTTTGGGAGTTGTTGTGGAATATGGAGGAAGTCATATAAACAAAGGAAATGTTGCCCAATTTTCTTTAGCCTTAGTAAGTACATTTAAGTAATCGCTTAGCTAATGTTAATGCGAATTCTTTTGAAGGTAAAAACGTGAACATTAAAGGGGAAAGAGCAAGCAATAGAGTAGTTAAACGACAAAGGTATGTGAGGCTAGTCCTTTCTTTCTATGGAATGAATCCTATGGTATGATCTTCTCTATGAATTCTCTATATCCCGGAAAGCCAAGAGTCTATGATCATGAAAAGCCTAATGAGATACGAGATGTGTTATGAGTTCGATAATGTTGATGATGAGTTAAGTATAAAGATTCTAGAGTTCATGATATGATATTTCTATTACGCTAATGATATCGTACGTTGTATACACTCACCTCATACATTAATTCCTTCAAGGTGAGGCAGAATACCATAAGGCTAATGATGTGATTCATTGTATCCACTCACCTTATATGTTATTTCCTTCAAGGTGAGGAAGAGTACCATACCGTTGAGGATGTCATTTATTGTATACACTCACCTCATATACTATTTTCTTCAAGGTGAGGCAGAATACTTATAAATGCTCCATAATGAAATCGGGGGTTCACGACCTCATGTCACCCCGACATAGGTTCTAATGTGTGTTTCAATGATAAATGTGTAATGATTCTAAGTCATGATAGGTCTATAAAATGATCAATAAAGCAAGTTATAATATGCCTATGCTATGTATGAAAATGTTGAATTACGATAAGTATATGATGATATGATATTACACCGTGCCTATATGGAAGGGCAGACATACACACCACTATAGTGGGCAGCTTACATCCCGGACGCGGGAGGCCTTGACGCAGGTCAATTATTCTTACACCGTACCTCTATGGACGGGCAGATTATACATTATCACACCTTACCTATATGGACGGGCAGCTTATACCTTTATGCATATATGTTATGATGATGGGTATGAAGTAAGTCAGCATGTGCTATTTCTTTTATTAGTGATTGTCATGTACAGTTGCTCCTTATTGATGCTTCCTTTATCTCATTGACATATTTTCATTTCTTATGCCTCTCATACTCAGTACAATGTTCGTACTGAAGTCCGTCTTTGGACGCTGTGTTCATGCCCACAGGTAGACAGGAAGGTGAGCTTGATCCAGACTCGTAGGAGTTGTTAGCTGATTGAGAGCACTCCATTGTTCCGGAGGTTCTTGATCATTCTTTTGCGTATATATGCATATTTTGGGCACGACGGGGTCCTGTCCCATCCCTATGTCTAGCACTCTAGTAGAGGCCCGTAGATACGTAATGTGGGTTATTTGGTCTCACAAGGTCACTACCGTATATATGTATATACGTGTATATTATCATTTTGATAGTTGAGAGGCTCATGTATATAAAAGTATTTGTGTTCCCAAATAAAATATGATTTTCTTATGATATGAGTATAAATCTGGTAAAAGAGCGTTAAATGAGTATGATGAGTAGTAGAACGAGTGGTGCTCGGTGGTTAGCCCGGGTACCCGTTGCAGCCCCTAGTCGGGTCGTGATAGATACACCCATATTCCTTGTACATAACCCTCCCACAATCTCCAATACGAACTTATGGCGATAGACTTAAAACAAAAATTTAACGTATACGAAAGACGATGTGTAATATTCTTCCCCCCTAAAGAACATTCGTCCTCGAATGTTAAGCTCCTAGAGATCTTATAAAAATTTTGATAGATTTTCCCCTATAACTGTACCACTATGAACCTGTCACAACAACCCAAGATATACAATGCCACATAGGGCTACAACAATAAAGATCAACAATGGCCTCACACGACCAATAATCATAAGAAATGAAACATTACACACCTTGGGGAAATGATGTATCTATCTAGACCTCCTCTGGATCAGAAAACAAGTGCGGATACCTGGACTTCATATCTTTCTCGGCTTCCCAAGTCATCTCCTCGGCATTCTTGTTCCTCCAAAGTACTTTTACTGAAGCTACATCCTTAGTCATCAATATCCGAACTTGTCTATCTAGTATAGCAATGGGAACTTCTTCATACGATAGTTGCTCGGTAACCTGAACATCATCAACGGGTGCAACTCTTGAAGGATCTCCGATATACTTACGAAGAATCGACACATGGAAGACCGAATGATCTGATTCTAAATCCGTAGATAGATCCAATTCATAAGCCACCTGTCCTACTCTACGTACAATCCTGTAAGGCCCAATGTACCGAGGACTAAGCTTACTCTTCTTACCAAGTGTCGTGACACCTTTCATAGGGGATGCCTTCAAGAATATCCAGTCATCAACCAGAAATTCTAAATCTCATTGCCATTTATCTGCATAATACTTCTGACGACTCTGAGCTGCCAATAATCGATCTTGAATGAGCTTGACCTTTTCTACTGCTTATTGAATCAAATCTGGCCCTATTAACATAGATTCCCTCACTTCAAACCATCTGATAGGTGACCTTCATTTCGCCCATATAATGCCTTATATGGGGCCATCTGAATACTGGAATGATAACTATTACTATACGCGAACTCAATAAGCGGCAAATGATCATCCCGGCTACCTTTGAAATCTATCACACATGCCCGTAGCATATATTCAAGAATCTGAATACTACGCTCAGCCTGTCCATCTGTCTGGGGATGAAATGTTATGCTAAGATTCACCTGAGTCCCCAAACCCTGCTGGAAGGACCTCCAGAAGTTAGCTGTAAACTGTGCACCCCTGTCAGAGAAAATGGCTATCAGAACACCAGCAAGTCTGACTATCTTCTTAATATAAAGATTTCCATAATCCTCAGCTGAGTAAGTAGTCCTGACAGGTAGAAAATGGGTTGATTTTGTAAGTTTGTCAACAATCACCCATATAGAATCAAACTTACGCTGAGAACGGGGAAAGCCTGTAATGAAATCCATATTAATCACTTCCCATTTTAATGTCGGAATATCGATAGCCTGCAATAATCCACTGGGCTTTTGATGCTCAATCTTCACCTGCTGACAATTAGGACACTGAGCTATAAAATCTGCTATGTTTTTCTTCATTCTGTCCCACCAGTAAACTTTTTTAATATCATGATACATCTTTGTCGCCCCTGGATGAATAGAATAACGGGAATAATGGGCCTCTCCCAAATCTGATGACGTAATCCTACAACAACAGGAACACACAGTCTGCCGTGATATTTGAGAACTCCATCTGCAGAAATCTCAAATGGTGTCTTCTTCTTCTGAGGAGTTGTACCTCTATAATGAATTAACATAAGATACTCGTACTGTCGCTCCTTAACTTTAGCTACTAAGGATGAGACTGCTGAATCTTGAATAGCAAATCCTGTATTGCCCGAGCTCAACAATCGAACTCCTAGGTTAGCTAACTGTCGAATCTCACGAACTAACTCCTTTTTCTCTATCTGAACCCCGGATAAGCTTCCCATAGATCGGCGGCTAAGGGCATCGGATACTACATTTGCCTTTTTAGAATAATACAAGATATTGACATCGTAATCCTTCAATAGCTCCAACCGTCGCCTCTGACGCAAATTCAACTCCTTCCGCTTGAAAGTATACTGAAAGCTCTTATGGTCTGTATAGATATCAAAATGAACTTCATACAAGTAATGCCTCCACATCTTTAATGCATAAATCATCGCAGCTAACTCTAAATCATAGGTCGGGTAATTTTTCTCATGCTTGCTCAGCTTCCTCGAAGCATAAGCAATAACTTTATTGTGCTGCATCAACACACAACCTAACCCAACTCCTGTAGTATCACAATAAATAACATAACCTTCCGATCCTTCTGGAAGTGTCAGGACCTGAGTCGAAGTAACCCTCTTATCCTTCTGGAAGTGTCAGGACCTGAGTCAAAATCAATCTATTCTTCAACTCCTGAAAATTGCGCTCACAATTATCGGTCCACTGAAACTTAGCTGATTTCTGAGTCAGCTTCGTCAGTAATCTAGAAATGGAAGAAAAACCCTCTACGAATCTCCTGTAATAGCCTGTCAAGCCCAGAAAACTATGAACTTCTGTGCGTGTTGTAGGTCTCGGCCAATTCTTCACAGCCTCAATCTTCTGTGTATCCACCGTGATGCCTTTATATGAAATAATATGCCCCAGAAAAGTCAGAAAGTTCAACCAGAACTCACATTTAGAGAATTTTGCATACCGCTTCCGAGCCTGAAGAACTTTAAGGACAACACGTAAATGATCTGCATGCTCTGCCTCTGATTGAGAGTATACCAGAATATCATCAATAAACACGAGATACACTGTTTATTGAATCCATAAACACCACCGAGGAATTAGTCAACCCAAACGACATTACATGAAACTCAAAGTGACCATACCTGGTTCTGAAAGCTGTCTTCGAAATATCTCTCTCTAACCCTCACCTAGTGGTACCCTTATCTCAAATCTATCTTCGAGAACCATTTATCACCCTGAAACTAATCAAATAAATCATCAGTCCTCAAAAATAGATATTTATTCTTTATTGTCACCTTATTCAACTGCCTGTAATCAATACACATTCGCAAAGAGCCGTGTTTCTTCCCCACAAATAATACTGGTGCTCCCTACGGTGACGTACTAGGTCTGATAAAGCCTTTCTCAAGAAATTTCTTCAACCGCTCCTTCAATTCTCTCAACTCAGCAAACGCCATTCTATAAGAAGGAATGGATATCGGCTTAGTATCTGATAATACGTCGATGGAAAAATCGATCTCTCGCTCTGGTGGAAGACCTGGAATATTATCCGGGAATACATCTGGAAATTCATTAACTACTAGAACGGATTGAAGAGTCGGTGGCTTTGTTTCTGTATCTTGAACCCAAACAAAATGAGAAATACAACCCTTGGCAATCATCTTCCTTGCCTTGAGATAGACAATAAACCTACTTCTTGGCGATGATGTATTACGCTTCCACTCTAGAACTGGCTCTCCCGAAAACTGAAATCGAACCATCTTTGTTCTATAATCAATATTCACACAACAAGAAGCCAACAAATCCATACCCATAATGACATTAAAGTCTATCATATCTAATAATCAATCTGCCATAGTATGACGATCACAAACAATAACCACACAATCTCTGTATACTCGCCAAGCTATCACTGGATCACTAATGAGTGTAGATACCTCAAAGGGTTTAATCGACTCGGGTTTCACCCCAAACTTACTAGCAACAAAAGGAGTAACATACAACAACGTAGAACCTGGATCTATCAACGTATATACATCATGAGAAGGTATTGATAGTATACCTATAACCACATCAGGTGAAGACTCGAGATCCTGTCGACCAGCCAGTGCATAAATATGGTTCTGGAGACCGCTCGAACTAAACACTCCACCTCTGCCTCTACTATGACAGACTGGTGTCTGAGAACTCTTCATAGGAGGACGTACAGATGATGACGAACCAGTTGCAGACCCTATCGGCTGAACTATACCTCTACCACCTCTCAAGGGATAATCTCGCATAATGTGGCCTGGTCGACCACAAGTATAACAAAAATCTAAACCCAAGCGACACTCCCTACATGTAACTTCCCACACTAAACATATTGCGGTAGAGATAACCTCACCTGACTAGAACCACTCCTGAACTGGGAACTGGAAGCTCTGCAACTCTGGCCCGACTCAAGATGAATTGGTCTATCAAATCTGGGTCCTGAAAACTATGAAGGTGCACTAGCCGTTAAATAGGCTGAACACCTAGAGAACTGTTTCCTCTGACCCCCTATGAACTCATTGATAAAACCTGAGGATCTAGATCTCATACTCTAGCCCCTATCATGCTCACGCTCGGCCCTCTACTGCTGCTGATTCTCCTCAAGATTCTGAGCATGCGCCTAAATGCGGGAAATATCCATACCTGTCTGAAGTGAGGCCATCATGCAGTCATCAATCAAATGTGACCCCAATCCACTCACAAATTAGTAACACGATCCTCTATCTCAGCTACCATAGCTAGAGCATACCTAGCTAATGAATTAAAATGAAGGTTGTACTCCCGAACACTCATGTTCCCCTGTCTAAGGTTCAGGAACTTATCCGCTCGGGCTAGTCGAATTTCTGGCGGCAAGTAATGCCGAAGGAAAGCATCTGTAAACTCCTGCCATATGGGTGGGGGTGCATTAACCCCTCTAGAAGACATCCAAGTCTCATACCAATGAACAATAACATCCCGTAATCTATAAGAAGTCAACTCTACAGACTCGGTGTATGAAGCAAGCATCAATCGTAATGTCCTCAACTTTCCATTTATAAATTATGTGGGTCCTCAGCTGGCTTTGACCTAAAGAATTCTGGTGGGTCCAAAATCTCAGACTTTTGCACTAACAGTCCTATCACCATAACCTGTACCATGACCCTGGGCCTGAGCGGCTACTAACTGGGTCAACAACTAAATAGCCTCTCTCATCTCCTGTCTTGAGGTCTCAGGTGGAGGAACTGGGGTGCTGGAGCTAGAGCTCGGGCTCTTATATGCTCATCTGAAGCGAGCGGAGTATGAGAGGGCCGAGATGGAACCCCATTATGGGACTCGCCCTCCTCAACCTCTACTGGTGGTACCTGTCCAGTTCTCTTACCTGCCACTGACTTACCCTTCTAGGCAACTGAAGTTTTTCTCATCACAGGCATTACTGAAATCCTAACACACGGTCAGGAAAAATAAAACCTTATAACATGGGTCTATTGCATGATCTAAGATGAGAAAGAAAGGAAATCTTCTTAAATGTCCCAAAGCCTCTTGTTTATAAGTGTAGTGCACTACACACCATAAACAAGACTCTACTAGACACGGCTTGTACACAATCCTAGGACGCAACTGCTCTGATACCAAGTTTGACACGACCCAAACTGGAGGGTCATGACGGGCACCCGGCCCCTACCTGCCTAGTACCGCTAACATACTTTCCTACTACGATCATGAGCAAAATAGAAATCTGCTAAGTCGTATAAGAGATATGCTGATAACGAGGGAGCCCATAATGATATACTATGCAACCAAACTGGACAAAACTGTACAGTAGAATATAGACCGTGTCTAACCATGCCATGACTGCCTACAAGCCTCTACTAGAACATATGTTATAAAGAAGTCAGGATAGGGCCCCTACATACCCGTATATACACAAAATAATGACATACCAAAACTCAACAGCAACTTCGAAACAAGAGGAGTGCTCCATTATCAACTGAGCGGCAACCTACTGAGGCGGATCACCAATCTGTCTATCTGCACTTTTGGGCATGAAACGCAGCGCCCCCAGAAAAATGACATCAGTACAGACAAAGTACAAAGTATGAAAGGCATCAGAATAGTAAGAAATAGACATAGGAGATTATGGAATATAATGGATGCATGCTGTGTATCGGACCTGCTTCTGTAGACCAATGTTGTACAAAAATAATGTGTATAACTGTTGTGCATGCATGCATGAGGTCATACATATACATACATATGCGTATATAACGCCTATCAAGCCTATGTGGGCATCCGATCGTATCGTATCGGCTTCTGTGGGTATCATCATCATCATCATCATCATTGTAATCATCATATGACCAACTGATCATGTGGTAGTGCGTATATAACGTCGTCACCTTCCCCGTACCTCATACCTCATATATATATATATACGCATATAGCGCCTTAGGGGTCATAGGTCTATATATGCATATATATAAATGAAATGCAATGCATGATCATAATAAGAATACTAGTAACTCTAGAGATCATACTGAATCTGTAGGAATTTTATGAAGATACGTTATGGAATATGAATCAAATGGATCACCCATAACTCTAAGAATAGAACCATTATGGATTAAAGTTACGTGTACGTCTTGTTCATAAGAATCATGCAAAAGGAAAAAAAAGGGTAACCTTAACATACCTCGTCACTTACTTAACCATTCAACGTCTATCTTCCCGAGCTTGTAAATCTACATTCAAGACGATTCATACTAAGATTAAGTCGTTGAAGAACTTATAAGGTTAAGCTAAACTAATAGGTGAGCTAACAAAGGTTGGGTAGCATTTCCCCTATATTAATTACTTCCATCAATCTTCAAACAACACCCAAACATCATTAACAATATCAAAAGTATCATATCCAAGAGATTATATCAAAACTAGACTCAAATTAATCCCAAATCCTCCTTTCAAATTCCATCCATAGGCAACAACTACAACCCAACACCTTATAACCTTTCTTCCATAACTATTTTCACATTTAAGACTTGCTAAGCCTTCATATCGACCCAAAATAAGAAATGAAGTAAGAATCATACCTTATAACTTGAAGAACTTCACATTACACAATTTACTCCAAAGCTTATCCACCATAACTTCAACTAGAAGCAAGAACACACCTTTTCCATAAACTAGCTTAGGGCTTCAAGTTTTGATCTTCTTTGGAAATAGCTTGGGATGATATGGAATGTTTATGGGTGTTTGAGAAAGCTTAGAGGGTCTAGAAGGATCAGTTTTTGGTGATAAATAATCCCAAGGTCTTAGCCCTTTAAATATAACAAAAAAGAAATTTTCCATCGCCTCAATTTCACTGTCACTTTCACGGACCGTGAAAAATTTCACTGGCCATGAAAGTGTCCGTGAAATCAGTCCAATGGCTCCTCTCCCCTGCTTCCAATTAACGGCGACCAACAACCATTTTCACGGCCTGTGAAATTATTCACCATCTATGAAAATGGGCATGAAAATGGTCTTAGTGTAATTTTCTGATGAAACATATTTTCTTCGATTCGTTTAATGTCTAACCTTTGTAATCTTATTCAACCATGTTTAAGGACTTATAAATCTCCAAGATACACCCATAGTCCTTACATAACCCTCCAACGATCTCCAATATGAACCTACGGCGACCGACTTAAAGCGAAACTTTAATGTATACAAAAGACGGCGTGTAATACTGAGTCCCCAATTCCTTTTGTAAAGTCCTCCAGAAATGGGAAGTGAACTGAGTGCCTCGATCTGAAATGATGGAAATGGGCACTCCATACAATCTGCTGATCTCTCTAATGTAGATCCTAGCCAACTTCTCCGAGTTGTAGCTAGTCTGAACTGGAATGAAGTGCGCGGACTTAGTCAACCTATCAACAATAACTCAAATGGCATCAAACTTGCCAAAAGTCTTCGGTAGACCAACCACGAAATCCATAGATCCTCTCCCACTTCCACTCGGGAGTGGGCATCCTCTGAGTCACACCACTCGGACTTTGGTGCTCATATTTAACCTGCTAGCAATTCAAACACTGGGAAACAAAATCCATTATGTCCCTTTTTATTCTACCCCACCAATATTGTTGTCTTAAGTAGTGATACATCTTTGTAGCACCAGTATTAATGGAGTATCTTGAACTGTGAGCCTCCTCCAAAATCAACTTAATCAAACCACCTATCCTAGGAAAGGAAATGCGCCCCTTAATCCTCAAAACACCTTCATCATCAAGAATAGCCTCTTTGGATTCTCCACTTAGTACCTTATCCCAAATCTTTCACAATTTAACATCCTCAAATTGATGGGCTTTAATATGCTCCAAAAGAGACTACTTCGCCTCAACACAAGCTAGTTACTTGCCAGGTTTTGAAATATCAAGTCTCACCATACTATTACCCAAAGAATGAACCTCTATAGCTAAGGGACGCTCCTCAACAATGAGGCCCGCCAAGCTACACATACTCACTGCCTTACGGCTTAACGCATCAACTACCACATTAGCTTTGCCCGAATGATAAAGATTGGCGATATCATAATCCTTGAGCAACTCCATCCACCGCTGCCTTGAATTCAGATCCCATAGATATAACATATGCTGAAGACTACGATGATCCGTGAATACCTCACAATGGACTCCGTACAGAAAATATCTCCAAATCTTCAATGCAAATACTACTGCCGCCAATTCTAAGTCATGAGTGGGGTAGTTCTTCTCATTGACCTTCAACTTCCTCAAAGCACACGCATTACCCTCACCCACTTGCATCAACACACACCCAAACCAATACGGGAAATATCACAATAAACGGTAAAGTCTCTACCCACCACAGGTAATGCCAAAATCGAAGCTAATGTCAATAAAGCTTTGAGCTTTTGGCAGCTCTGCTCGCACTCATTGAACCACTGAAAGGGCACATTCTTCTGAGTCAACTGAGTCAAAGTAGAAGCAATATCTAAGAACCCCTTCAAGAACCGATAATAGTAACTCGCTAAGCCCACAAAGCTCTGAATCTCAAACACCGAAGAGGCCTAGCCCAATCTCTAACTGCCTCGATCTTCCTGGGATCCACCATTATTCCATCCTTATACACAACGTGCCCCAAAAATGTCACCGAACTCAACCAGAACTCTCACTCAGAAAATTTGGCATATAACTTCTTCTCTGTCAAAAACCCAAGAACTATCCTCAAATGCTTTTCATGATATTCCTTACTACGAGAGTACACCAAGATAAGAGTTAAGCGCCTCTAAGGCCTATAATTAGAAGCTTTTTGAAGTCTCTATTTTCAAAGAGAGACGTAGAAGTCAGCCTATAGATGGAGACCCTACAGAGCCCGTAAACTCCCGATTTAGACATGAAAATAGGCCATTCCCGACCTTTTCCTCAGGGAACGAGAAGACCGATGCCACTATCGCCTCTTTGATTTGATCAATGAAAACAATCACAAACGAATCCAAGTAAGGTTTGAAGATCCCATTCATCAAGTCCATGAACGCTGTGGGGGCATTGGTAAGCCCAAAAGACATCACCAAGAACTCATAATGACCATAGCGGGTCCTGAAAGCCGTCTTTGGAATATCCTTAGCTCTAATCTTTAACTGGTGATAGCTCGATCTCAAATCAATCTTAAAGATGACCGACACACCCTGAAGCTGGTCAAACAAGTCATCAATGTGGTGTATCAGATACTTGTTCCGAATACTAACCTTGTTCAACTGCCGCTAATCGATACACATTAGCATAGAACCATGTTTTTTCTTCATGAACAACAAAGGACCACCGTAAGAGGAAATACTAGGTCTGATGAACCCCTTACTCAACAAGTCATGCAATTACTCCTTCAACTCCCGTAACTCTGCTGGAGCCATACGGTAAGGTGGAATAAAAATAGGTCGAGTGCCTGGCTCCAAATAAATGCAGAAATCAATATAATGATCAGGTGGCATACCGGGTAAGTGTGTGGGAAAGATCTCCGCGAACTCACTAACTATAGGTACCGACTCCAAGGAAGGAGTGTCTGCACTCATACACCGGGCTTGTATAATTACTAGAGCATTTGTTTTAGTTGGTAATTTTAAATTCTGTTATATTTAATAATATAAGGTAGGCAAAAGAAATATTGTAAGTACCAATTACAATCTACAGAACCCTTGTAAATTAGGACTGCCTAGTTTAGCCAATATATTTCGTAAGTCATAATTATTTTTAAGGTAATGAAACACCAATGAAAAAGCTACATACATGAGTATTTTTGAGCTTACTTATTTTCACTAAAAGTTAAAATCTTACAACGCATGTAACTACAAACAAAAGAACGCAATTCAGAAAAGAAAACGATAGACAAGAAGTAGAATAAGAAATAAATAACTACAAATAAAGGTAAAATTTTAACAAATAGCTACAAATGCAACAATAACAACATTCAATTCACACTTAGTAAAATTTTAACAAATAGCTACAAATGATCTTTAAACACAAATGCAACCTTTAAACCAAATTAATTGAAGTTTCAATTTCAATAGTACAACAACAACATTCAATTTCAATTCAAAACCCTAAAATAAAGTTAACATTCTAAACCCTAAAACCAAGATTGAACAATAAATAAAGTCAACAAAACTACTAATTAAACTACAACTATACAAAGTAATGCAAGTAATAATGATAAAATGAGATTGAAAACTAAAAAATAAAAATAAGACTAAACTCTGTTCGGTCGGTGGCGGTGGCGGTGGCGGCGGCTGCTCCGGTGTTTAACTGGGCGGCGTCGAATAAACTTGGGGAATGTCGGTCGTAGGGGTGGCTGGAGATGCGGTGGTGGGAATTTTGGGAGAGATGAGTTTATTTAGAGAGAGGGGAAAAGTTTAGTAGAAAGATGAAGCAAATGGGTTTTTTCACGATCTGTTGCTGTTTTGTTACTTAATTTTGTTCATTTTTTTTAATTAATTGTTTTATAATTATATAATTTAATTTTGTATGAAATGATTTTTTTTCATTTATTATTTGTACAAGGTCGAAATTGTGTTTTCCCTTTAAAAAATTGATCCCGTGAGGTCGAAATCCTTTATTAAAAAAAATCTGGAAATTTCGACCTCACGAGATCATTTTTTTTTTCAACGAAAAGTGAGGTCGAAAATGACTGTTGTTTTTAGTAGTGTATTGAGGACTAAATCGCTAAATTATGTGTATATATTATAGGGGCTCCTGGTTCATGCGTGAAGTAATCAAACATTTGCTGAACCAGTTGATGATGGTATAATACCAGATTCGAACCAGCTTGGCGATGCTTTTGTAGGTTCATTCATGCTTGTCAAAGAGGTTGCCCGACAAGCTTAATTCACATTCAATTGAAAGCTCCTCAACAAATCTTGAAAGCTGGTCCGTATGTGATGATTGACGATTACATTTCACATATTTCTCAAAATATTTTATTCGATTTAATTATGTTATCATGACGTTGTTTAGTAGCATTATGGTTTCTATATTATTGTCAACAAGATACTTTCTTACAAGAAAAATGAACGGTACAGTAGAGCCATAAAGATAGAAGAGCAAGCTAAACATTATATTGTCAAACAACATTTTCTACTCATGGCAAAGACCTCTTTCTACCACAGCATCCTTGATAAGCTTTAGAGATTGTTCAAAATCGTCCGCCAGTTGATGTGGATCAGGAATCACGCTTTCATCTACACTTAGAACAATAGTCATCTTGTTTATATAGCTTTGACAATTAATCATCAATGCCTGAAATTTAAATTTGGCCGTAAACTGTAAGAATCAAAACAAAATTCCCTCATGTATAAATGATAGTAGAACATCTAAAGAAACAAAAAAAGGGTTTTTTTTTCATTTTTGGCCCATCAGCCAAAATTAATTACAGACGCTAGCCAAAATATAAAAAACCTATACACTGAATGTATATAATTTATATATTATATGTATATTTACGTATATCATATGTATGAGTAAAATACTTACATGAGGTTGTCCATAAGAACCGGGTGCAATGTAAGCCAAAGGATGGCCATAGAAGCCAATTTCCTCTTGAGGACCAGGCAAACAGGAAAAGCACATTGTTGTATTGGTGATAATTCTGTGCGATATCGAACTTGATGCCTGAAATTAATATATATTATTTTTCACAGAAGAAAAAAGGGTCAAATCTTGCAATGAAGAGATCTTATATGGAGCATCAAAAATATTGAGAAATGAGTGTCATCAAGTACCTTAATCCCAAATAATTTGAGTGCTAATTCTGAAGTGGAAAATGTGTAGATAGCTTCAAGAGAGTTTTTCTTCCGATCAATAGTTGCCTTAGCTTCTCTGAGATAATCTAATGGGTCATCTCGTAATGCAATTTTAAAGGGTAGAAGAACATAACCAACACAATTCCCCCACTTTGCCTCAGTGTTTTCGTCCATCATATCAGCCAAAGCCTATTTGTTAGTTAAACATGAAAGAAAGCCCAAAAAGAATGTTAATAACTTGACATAAAGTATATAGAGGTATTGGTAAAAAAAACACCCGAACTATCACCCTTTCGCGAGTTTCACCACTCAACTATCAGTTGTTCCCTTTTCTTACCTGAACTATCACTATCTATGTATTAGAACACACCTCGGTGATAGTTTAGTTAGGAAATTTTAAGTGCTAATCAAGATTTTGAAGGAACAATGGAATGATGGATGCCATCACCTGAATTCCAACTGATGGTCTTAGGTTCATAAGGATAGTTGATCTAAGTCTGATGTTCTTGGGAAGATTATTGTTTTTCTCTGTTGCTCCCTTGTCTTTCTTGCCTTCACCTGCACAATTTTACATAAAAGATTACTGCCATAGAATTCCTGGATGAACTAAATTCTAAGTAATTCTTTTTGGATTTAACTTATCTACATTTTATACTGATAGTGTAAAGAAGATAGAGGGAAATTACAATTATATGTGCACCGTTACTTGTTTTAAGAGGTGGTTTACCTTACCTTTCTGATAACTAGTTCTGATTGTTATGAACAGTTTCTTATAGTTATTTTTAAGGTATGTAAATCACTGTTTGTGTATAATAGATAAAGATAAAGAAATGATTTCAATAATTAGTTTTGGAGCTTGATTCTCTTATTGTACCAAACATATGCTAGCGAATCAGTATTCCAACAATTACAAGCTCAAGGAAGTAATTAGAGGACACTACACAGATTTTATCCTAAGCAAGTGTTGAGATCACGTGTTGTTTTAGCGAGGCCAATAAAGTGGCAGATAGTTTAGCCAAGCATGCTACCACTCTGGATGAAGCAACCATTATGTATAACCTTCCAGAAAATATCCTACAAATGGTCGAGGGCTTTTCCAACTTGATAAATGGCAACGTGCTAGTCTAATAACCATATATATATGCATAACAAAAATAATTTATATGCAAGTTAATGTATAGAAAGGTAGGAGATGTGGTTGCACTTGTGATGGTAAAATTTGCTCATGAAAACATGTGTTCACAGTCCGTTCAAGTTGGGCAGGCCAATCGTACATTTAGTAGCTCAGCTCATTTTGACTTGTCC
This sequence comes from Lycium barbarum, assembly GCF_019175385.1. Classification (NCBI taxonomy): domain Eukaryota; kingdom Viridiplantae; phylum Streptophyta; class Magnoliopsida; order Solanales; family Solanaceae; genus Lycium; species Lycium barbarum. The sequence goes on from NC_083338.1 coordinate 54,362,671, forward strand.
AAATCAGCCCATTTAAAATCTGGATTGATATGTAACCCAAATTGACCCATGAGATACCTTTTCAAAATATATTTAAAAAGACTTTTTTTTTGTTTGAGATGTGTCATATTGACATAACAAAGAAAAAGTGTCTATTAGGAACTTGAACAAATTATAATAAATCAAACAAAAAAATTAAAAACTTAGTAAGAATCAGGTGAGTCCCAACTCATTTCTTAGCCCATTTCAGCCCAATTCATTTCAACCACATAAATTTTGGACATGTCATTAACCTATCTATTTATTAATACAATCCATTTTGATCCACCCAAATTCAGCCTAACCCACCCATTTGACACCCCTATTTTCAATTGCACTTGAACTTGGGCCTGGTTTATGTAATATGTTTTTCTGGTTAATATAAATACATGTGCAAGATGGGGCATTTTTTTTTTCTTAAACACTAGTTAAAGAAAACAAAAGTATAAAATTATAAAAGCTTAGTACTTCTAATGCATGAAGCACACTTACCATATCTCCTATTAAGATAGATAGATAAACCAGCTTGTGTTACTCCCAAAGCGACATCCGTTACTGTCTGCGCAAGAAATGACAAATTAAAGTCCAATTAAAACATCAAACAACTATTAACATCTACATTTTGTTCCTAATGCAAAACTGATTGGGTGGGGGAAATAAGGGGGAAAATTGAATATTATGAAGTTGCTGCGACATAGAATTACTACTCATGTTTTAATTTATTTGTCTTAGTTTAACTTGACACAGTATTTAAGAAAATAAAAAATACTTTAAAATCTTGTGATCTTAAATCAAAGAGTTAATGATCAAAAACATACCTAAACTATCATTTTTTCACGAGTTTCATATATACCTCAGTTAGCAATTGTTCCCTTTACGGCTTTACCTACCTAAACTATCACTCCATTCGTATTAAAAACACACCTTGAAACTAGTTTTGGTAGGTAAAGGGAACAACGGATAGTTGGTCAACTCTGCATCAAGGTGTGTTTTAATGCAAAGGGAGTAATAGTTTGGTAGGTAAAAAGAACAATGGATAGTTGAGGTTTGAAGCTCACGAAAAAATGATAGTTTAGTTTTATTTTTTACCATTACTCTAAACGAAAGACGTGTGTAATGTACCTGAATGCCCTTTGAATCCGGTGGTCTTCAATATGCCATGTAGGATGTTGGAGGTAAAGAGATACTCCCCCGTCCCAAAAAGATTGACACTTTTCGTTTTTCGAGAGTCAAACTTCTTAATTTTGACCATGTGTTTGCACATAGAATCTTTAATTTTCTTGAAATAAAATTTACATATTTGGAAACTATACAAAAGTACTATAAGCCATCATAATTAATAATTTAAAATATTTAAAAGACATATGAAAAAATTGCGGTCAAAGAACAACTAATTTAACTCTTGAAAAGCGAAAAGTGTCAATCTTTTTGAGACGGTGACAGTACTAAATATAGAATGTGATATTATTTTTTGTAACAAACGAAAAAAGAAATCGAGTAAATTTGTTTGGACTTACCATATTCAATGCATTTTTCACCAACTTCATATCATCAAGACTTACTGTCCCGTAAACAACTCGTCTAGGATTAAACTCAGAACCAGGGCAACCCTTAAACGGCGTATTTGTATCCTTCAAGAACACAGCCGTAGCCATAAACATCAATACATCCACCATTGTATACCAGACCAATTTCATAAAATACCAAATTTTCATAACATATCGTCTCAATCCCTTAGTAGAATGCCCCAAAGAATTAATAATAGGCTGCCTCTTTTTATTTCCAGGAATAGTTGGAACCTTATTTGGATCAACAGTTTGACGCATACAAGCCAATAAAAGGGAAATAAGAGAGGTGCCATCTCCAAGTGAATGGTGGATTCGAAAAATGCAAACAGCCTCAGCATCAGATGTTTTGACATTAAGAAGATGGAGATCCCACATAGGTTTCGATTTGTCAAGAGTTGTTTTGCTAAGGTTTTGAATATAATCCTCCACGACTTTGTCTGGTGATTCTTGTAGGTTTTCTTCCACTTGTGGTACCACAATGTGCTTATCTAAGTCCACCTTTGTCCGCACCCATTTCATTTCTCCATTTTTTTTCTCATCCACCACCTACAATATTGAATTAAACATGCAGTTTAAGAAGGAATACCAATTCGTGGATATTGTATATCGTTCCCATGTATTTTGACAATTCACCTTTTTTTATCGTTAACAGTATTTAAGCATTGAATTTACTAGGGAAAAGTACACTAGACTTAGTTGCTAAGTACTTGTAATTTCATTTTTTGTCTAAGATCAAGCGCAGTATATTTTTTTTATATTTTTAATATTCGATAGCGATAGCTTATTGATTCACATGATACAAACTCAATATTCGAAGAGAAAGGCCTCCCATGATAGCTTGATCTTGGGCTTTATGCATAGCCTAGGCTTTCCACTACAACCCAATCTCCGTACACCCCAAAAAAGAACTAAGGGGAAAAAAAGTCAGAGCAGTAACATGTTTCTTTGTGAGAAAATCTCACACTTTTACCTAGAGACATAAAATTAGGGGGGGTCTAATTATCAGGTTTAGCGGAAAAAATTATTTTTCAAAACAATATATCAAATTCGGTAAAAACATATAATTCGGCAAAAGCATACAATTGGCTTACAAAAAAATTCAATTGTGTTGTTGTATGTATTTTGTGTCACTGAATGTCCACTGATACTTTAGACATGCATATAGCATTTTTACTTGTATATATAGATATTTTAATCTAAAAATATTAGGTAGATTTAATTTGCTCTACTTGCAAAAAAAATATGTCATTGGAAAAATTAAATTTAAAATTTGTCTATTTTTGGTACCTGGAGGCTGGAGAAACGTGGATGCTTAAGCAAAGTATGGGGCAAATGCTCTTTGACAACTTGCGGAGTGATTCTTGATTTCAAGCCCATAATACCTATAACATGGACGTTAAAGTTGGGCTCGTGAAATAACCTTGCCGACGGACTCAATGGCTCTTCTTCAGCTGCTTCGGTGGCCTTACCCTTAGTTTCAATTGGTTTCAGACTCGGTTTTCTCCTTCTTATGGACTCCATTGTTATAATCTTATGGAAAGAATGGGTTTTATTGCTTCTTATATATAAGTTGGAGAACCAAAGTAAGTAGCTTTTAATTTTGCTTACGTTGGATAATTGTGTCTCACATGCAAGATGGCTAGTATTGGGGATAAAGGTATATAGCTGAAGGTTGATGGTTGTGTAATTAATGACAATTGCATGCGTCAGGTCAACAAAAAACATTAATTCTACTGCTTTATTTGCCCTAAATTTTTATCCTTTGGCTTTCGTTTTGGAAACAGAGATGGTTTTAATTCAAAGTTGTTTTTTCCGCCGATTGAAACAAAACAAACACCTATGACAGTTAGTAGCAGAGCCACATTGATGAGAGAAATTCAATTGAAATTATCGAAAAATTATACTCTACATATAGAGAAGAATAAATTTGTTTATGTACAATTTATATATACACACACTCATACACGTATATTTTTTTCTCCTTTGACATAGAGTAATTGGTAATTTGGCATATCTGCAGAAGTGATTCATTGTTACTTCAACTCTATCTCAATTTATGTGGCACCGAATTTTAATAGGTCAAACTTTTTAATTTTGACCGTGAATTCGAACATTAAATTTTTTAAATTTTTTGAAATAATGTTTCAATAATTGGAAATTACGTAAAAAGTAATACAAATCACGATGATTGACGATTCAAAATATTTAAAAGCATTATAAGAAAATCACGGTAAAAAATGTTAATTTAACTCTCAAAATTCGGATGGTACCACATAAATTGTGATGAACAGAGCATTTTATTCGAATTTCAGGCTCCAGTGGTAACATAAAGAATTCTTACACTATGTGCAATGTATGTTAACCTGTTATGTCATATAATCCTTAACATTAATGATATATTTCTCAAATAATTTTTCAAGACTTAAGACTATACACTAGTTAATATGAGTACCAATATAATGGTAAAATATACACTTTTTTTTTATTATTTGTTGAAGAAAGTGTAAAGTCCATTGACGCAGGGGCGGAGCTAGGTAGGCTCCAGGGTGTTCATCTAAACCCCCTCGACGAAAAATTACATTATATATATAAGGTTAAAATTATTTTTTCATGTGTATATAGTAGATGTTGAACCCCCTTGACTTCTTCGTGTATTTACTTCTTCATTTTTTGAACCCCCTAGGTCAGAATCCTGACTCCCCCCTGATTGACAAATAAAAATGCACAGAGTGAGTATTTCAAAGTGTAATTCACCATGCATTCATGTAGGTTAAGTATCTTAGCTGTAGCTAGAAATCAGAATTGTTGAAGACAAATAAATTAAAGAGCCAAATACTTGTAAGGGTTTGCTGAAGGATTTAAACAGGTGTAGTAAAAGCTGATGCATGCAACTTCAGAGCTACTACCAAGCAACTGCAGATTACTACAAAGCTTTTATTATTCTAACTTCTATCGAGCTCTAACTGCCAACTGCACTACTCTCTTGTTAGGCTTTCGAGTCTTTTTTGTCCTGCACAAATAATTACTCCCTTTCAAAATAGTTACGTAGTATTTTTATCTTTTCATTTTGTTTCAAAATAAGTGATATTTCATAAAATTAAAAAGAAATTAACGATGTTCTTCCAATTTTATCTTTATTTAAATAAAGGAATTTTACATAACCAAGAAACTACTCTAAAGAGCTAGTACATCTTTTTCAAGGCATTTATTAAGAGTGAGTTAGTAAAAATACATCTTACTTTCTAGAAATAAGTTGTTTTCTTAAGGGGTATGCCCAAGCTTAAAACACCACTTATTTTCAAATGGAGGGAGTGCTCTCTCCATTTCAATTTATGTGGCACTTTTCACTTCTTTAGAGTAAATCTGATTAATTTTTGAAGTTAAATTAGATTAAATCAACTCAAATATTTTAAAATTAGAATTTGGATTTTCAACTATATGAAAAGTATTACAAGTTACCAATTTTCTCATGTCAATATGATGAAAAAATATATTTTAAAATATTTGTCAAAGTTTATATAATTTAATTCTGGGAAAATAAAAATGCCTCATAAATTGAAACAAAGAGAGTACTATTACTTTTCCCCATCTCAATATTAGTATTTCATTAAACAGTTTGTGCAAAAGAAAGGGTAAACAAGTAACCCTTTACCTACAGGAATGGCACAGACTTCATTTTATTTTTTTTATTTTCCAGGATGTAAGTTCTAGGAGTGATGTATACCATTTATGAAGGACACACAAAAAAAGGGACTAGACCTTGCCCCTTGTACACATCACATATATACTGCAATCTAGGCTAAAATTAAGAATGCTTAACAACAAATGTTACACATTCACACTAAAACAAGGACATACAATTAGCTAACAAAAAATATGGCATTGCCGTAACTTATCCTAACATTAGGAGGCTGCATTCTATCAAAAAATTAGGGACTTTTAGCTCCTCCTGGTATCTGTTCAAAGTTTTGATAGAGAGTGTGTAACACCTCGTGCCTTTGGGGCTGAGGTTTGACTCATAATATGGGAATATAATGGAACCAAGATGGGAGGTGTACGAAGTGTTTTGAAACAAATAAAAGGTATAAGAAGAGTCTTTGGGAAAATTAATGTTCGAAGAAACATTACGGACCATGTTTTCAAGTGAGTTTGCGGGAAGGTTTACTTCAAGCGATTATAACGCCCTTATTAGTTGCGTATTTGGGATAGCCCCTTGATGAAAGTTGTAACCCTTTGAAGTATCTTTCCATCCATATAAGGATCAGGTCAAACGGATCTCTATACAAAAGGTTATGGATGTTTTACTAAAGAGTTGTCAGTGGTGTTCGTCCACGGGCTCGCGACGGGAGCAGATTGGCGTCCCAAGGCCATGTCGTGCACGTCAGATCAATGAAGTGAGGCCTATCGCGAGTGAATGCACGCACATGTAGGGCAACACATGATTCTGGGCACGCAACGAGTACTCTGTGGCGTACGTGTGACCCCTGCAATCTTTTTAAGTGTGTTTTTTTCCTGATTATTGATTCTATTCTTCACTTCTTCAAACCCTAGTACGAATTTTCTATCATCTCCTTATCCTCCCACATCAAGGTAAGATCATTGTTATGATTCTTAATCAGTTCTAGCATTAATTTCATGATTCTTAAACAAAAATATAGGATTTCAAATGTAAACCCTTCTCAAGCAATCCAAGTTAGGGTTTTGGTGTTCTTCATTAGAAAAGCAATTTAGTTGCAAATACAGGTATTCAAGGCTAATTCTCTATGCATGAGAATGTTATTGATATTCCCCACATCTCGTTCTTCATGATTACTACGAATTGCATCAGAAATAAAGATTATGCCTTACTTTCATGAAAAGCTTTAGGACTTCTATTCTTTAAGGATATAGTTTTGTAGTTGTTCATAATTGTCATTCCAAATATGGTGAGCTCAGGTAATCAGTGTCTGTTCATGTTGGACATACCACAAGTTTCAGTCATAGACCACAAAATGCTTATGCATAGTAATAATCTAAATCCCATGAATAGTTCATGTCTCAGTTTAGTATAGTAATAGTCAGTAATCCATTTCTGAACTTCAGTATGATTTCATGTCTCATTATAGAAATTCTCAGTATCCCATATCAGTACTGTAGTATAACTCTCAAAATCCTTGTTAAGAACTTCATAATGATGAACACAGTTACACAGTTATTTACATATATATATATATATGGACCAGAGGTCACTGCTACATATACATATATGTGTGTGTGTATATATATATATATGTAGATATATATATATATATATATATATATATATATATATATATATATATATATATATATATATATATATATATATATATATATATACATACATACATATATAATGATGAACACAGTTACACATATATATATGTATATGTATATATCTGTGTTTGTGGACCCGAAGTCACAGTTAATGAATGCAAATACAAAAGGCAATTTCCCCAATTTTTCAGTAAGGGGTGATTGTGATTATGATCCAGTTGTTCAATTTAGTTATTCTTATGCTTAATTCAGTCCAGTTTCAGTATCAATATATTTCATGTTTATTGATTTGGGTTGTCCTTTTCCTGATCACCCCACAACTCTTTATTCTTTCAATTGGTTTTACATACAAGTACAATTCAAATGTACTTATGTCCCTTTTTGCCCGGTGCCTGCATTTAACGATGCATGTACTGATTTACAGGACGATGGATCTGTTTGTTAGAACCTCACTCGTATCAGCTGCTTGGTGAGCCATTATCTCCTCTGGGGTGTTTCTTTTATTTTTTTATTTATTCAGTTATGTTAGATCGTTAGGTGGGGCCTTGTCCCGGGTAAATAGTCAGCATTTCAAGATTCTTTAGAGGCTTCATAGACTAGAGCAGTTGTCAGTCAGTATTTTTAGATATCGTTTTTGTCGTGTTGGCTACACCTTTATATTCTCAGACTTATCTTAGCATTTCATAATTATGATATTCAGTCAAACTTCTTTGTAGCTCCGGATGCTTATAAGTTATATTCTGCACAATTATATTCCAGGAGTTTAGTTCAGTCATGAATGGTTCGCTCGGTCAAGTTGTTCAGGCACCGAGTGGCATGTTTAACTCAGGCCATGGTTCGAGGTGTGACAGTATGTTCTTCCAGAATTATGGCGAATTTACAAAGAAAATAAGCCACTTTGTTGGCCTTTCTATTATAGTGGGAGAATGTAATATCACCTTGATCGATTATGTTAATAGTATCCTCCACCAAGTTGAGGTTATGAAAAGTCTTGTTCTTCATCATATCTACAACAAGCAGTGAGTCCTTTTCAATGGTGCACATGCTGTGACATTTGTCTTTGAGCAATATCTGCATGTGCATCTTGTTTTCTAGAACTCCCATGCTGTTGCTCCTCTTTTAGTATAGAATTTGATTTGAGTGTCATATTCGCATGCGCATCTTGTTTTCTAAAACTCCGAACATATCACGATTGGAACAACTTGGATCATCATCCTTTGTATAGCATTTTTCTTCTAGAAGTCTACAATCAATCACGCAGGAATCCTCTTACTGGTTTACTTTTGATAGAATTCATAAGTAGAAACTCTAAGAAAACAACAAGAATTAAATGTAAGGAAAGTAAGACAAGAGTAAGACACAATTGATAATGAATTTAATTTATGGGCAAACTTGAATTAGTTACCAAACCCTCCCAATATAGTTCAATCAACGACACCAATACTAGTTGAATTTTAATAAAAGTAAATTGAATCCACAAGTGAGCAACTCAAGAAGAAAATCAAGGACAAGGGTCAATAAGCAACTATGAATCACACTAGATATCTTTATCTAATCACTAGAACTAAGTTATAATTTATAAGAGAGTTTTCTCATCAAGGTTCAAGTGTTTTCTCATCAAGGTTCAAGTTACCATTCTAAGCCTTAAGAACCATTATTATATAGTCTTGGCTGTCATTACACAGTAGACCCAAAAGAGACCTGAAGATAGATTGCAAAAATAGCCAAAAAGTTGCATGTTTAGCCCGTGACACCATCTGCTAGATGCTGGATGGGTCGCATGTCACCACCTGCGGCCGCAGGTTGTGCCAGACTTGATTCGGCTTCATCATCCCTCCAAGCTATCATCCAAACATTTTACACTCTTGTGTGTTGATCTTGAAGGGCCTCCAAAGTACCTCCTCGCATAAACATGACATGCAAAGATTAAAGTTCATTGGCTTGGCTTCGGTGAAGGATCTTGAGTTAGTTGTGGCCTTCACTATCGTATCATCCTCCTCTTATTGTAGGAACACCTATAAGAAGGTACATCACTTATATAGAAAACACTGTGAACATTATACTCTTGTCACGACCCGACCAGAGGCCATGACGGGTACCCGGAGCTGACTGCCGAGCACCGCTTATTATATTGACTGTTATACTTATCCTGGGCACATATCATTCTCAACACAAACTTATCATGAAACAATCTCCACACATCCCCCAAAACACATATAAGCATGGGCCCATAAGGCTATAAAAATGATGTATAAGATCTACAATGAAGAAGTCACATAACACCTACAACCCATACATAAGTATCTACGAGCCTCTAACTGAAGACTGAAATCATAAGGATGGGACAGGACCCCGCCATGCCCCAATATGTACATAAAAGAATATACTAAGATGTGGCAACTCCGGAGTAGTGAAGTGCTCCTGTACAACTGCTGAGTAAGCTCCTAAGCGTCTGCGCCATCTCCCTATCTACCTGTGGGTATGAACACAATGTCCATAAACAAAAGGACATCAGTACGAACAATGTACTAAGTATGTAAGACATATATGATAACATAATAAGGAAACATAGAAAGCATAAGAAGAAGAGATAACTGTAACTGCTTGCCTCTTAGGGCGGAATCATGCATGCTCACTTTTACCTTTCAAATATATCACATATACATACATAATCTGTCTAAATCAATAACATCATTAGCCCGCGTCCGGGGTAATCATCTCAAGCCGCCCACTAGTTGTGATGCCCGTGCCATATAGACACGGTGTAATCATCCATAAGCGGCCCGCCTTAATGGTGCTGCCCGGCCGTATAGGCGCGGTGTAATCTTACATATATATAAGCCAATGCATGCATGGGACCTCAAATAAAAGCTATCAATCTATCAGAGTGACGTAAGGTCGGGAACCTCCGATTACATTATGGACCATCATCATCGCCATGCCTCGTCTTGAAAGAACTAATATTATGAGGTGAGGCAAAAACAAGGAATAACATCAATGAATCGTAAACATAAGATTCTCAAGCTCATGAAGGCATCATCATCATCATCACTATCATAGAACATATCTCATAAGAAGCTCTTAAGAATCTTTAACTCTCATCCTTTGGGATGTGAGAAGGTCATGGGAAAATAGAAGAGAAATCATAGTATAGAAGTCATGCCTTTGAAAGAAGAGGACTAGCCTTACATACCTTTATGCCTCTCTAGCCTTGTCGACTACACGCTTCCCGCCAAGTTCACTATTCTACATTCAAGAGAATTCGTACTAAGATTAGATAACCGGAAATATACGTGAAGCTAAGCTAAGACGACTAAGGGCTAACGAAAATTGTACAGCATTTCCTTTGTTTCTACAACTTCCTCCATATAATATAACAACTCCCAAACATCAATAACCACATTCATAATATCATAATCAATAACTTCTTCAAGTTCAACAATATTCAATTCTCACAATCCCTTACCAAAATGATTCATGACCATAACTATGGAAAACACCATATTCGTTCTCATATAATAGTTATTTAACGTCATTTGCATCATTTACAACAAGATTTCACTCATAACATATCAAGAATCATGATTCATGTCAAACTACTATTCAAGAGTACCATTGTTTCCACATTTGAGCTCCATGTTCCACTTTCTTTCCCAATCTAAGTCATTCAATCACTCAATACTCTTAATAGCATGAAATGAAGATAAAACTCACCTTTGATTAGGTAGGAATGAGCCTTGGATGAAAATACTTTACTTGGATAAAACCCTAACTTCAACTCCAAAGGAATTTCTAGCTTCCATTAGCCCTAGAAATTTTTGGTGTTTGATCTTTGATCTCCTTTGAGTTTGTGTTAATAAGTTGTATAGAGTGTTATAGATGTTTCAAGAAGTGTGGAGGAAATGAGAAATGAAAATAATAACTTTGGGACTTATATTTATAAAAAGAGACAAGGCTGCCCGTCACGGATTATACGGAAACTTATACGGTCCGTATAAGTGACAGTATAATGCTTCCAGTGATCACCTCTCACTGTGACTATTATATGGACCATTATCCGGACCGTATAAAGTTATCCGGATCGTATAACGGGTCGTATAACTCACCCTTTTTCCGAACTTATTCTTGTTGTTTCGTTTGGTCTCCAATCCTTATGGGACCTTCTTAAAACTTGTTTAACACTTCATTAAAAATTTAAGAAGCATCATAACTCTTCCTAAAGATATTATTAAATCAACATTAGCTCGGTACTTTGCAAACCCTTTCCAAAACACGACTTATACTTCGATCTCATCAACGAACTTTCTTCTCTTGCCTCGAATGTCTTTGGAATCTTAATTAGAATCATTAAGTACCCCTTCTTACTTGTATGGACATTTTACACATCTTACCCTGTGTTAGTCTATTTACCGCACAGCGACATGGAATTTTTCGAGGTGTAACAACTCTCTTGGTAGGTCGATCTTGTAGGCATTTCCATTGATCTTCTGAAGGACTTTGAAGGGTCCATCACCCCTTGGACACAACTTTCTCTTCCTCATTTGAGGGAACCTCTCCTTTCGTAACCGAACCCATACCCAATCATCGAGTTAGAAATCCACCTTTCTTCGCCGATGGTTTTGTCTTTTTGCCACCTTGGTATTGATCTTCTCCATGTTTTCCTTTACCTTAGCATGAATCTTCATCATCTCAACAACCCTTTTCTTTCCATCTAAACTCACTAGACAAGGGGGTTAAGGTTAATGGGATCAAGGGGTTAAAACCATAACAAACTTCAAATGGAGTCATGCCAATAGAGGAGTGGAGGGACCTATTATAACCAAATTCAATCGAAGGCAAATAGTGGTTTTACTCTAATCATGCACCTAAGAATGCTCCCAAGAGTCCTATTAACTACATTAGTTTTTCCATCTGTTTAAGGGTGACAAGAGTTAGAGAACATGAGCTTGGTTCCATGTGTACCCTATAGACTCTTCCAAAAGTGACTTAGAAATTTGGAGTCCCTATCACTAAAAATAGTGCAAGGTACTCCATGCAATTTAAGCATATGAGTAAAAAAACAAAGATCCACATGAGAGACATATCTCATTTATGTCATGGTATAAAATTACACTGTTTTAGAAACGATCTACCACAACAAAAATGCTATCATGCCCCCTTTTCATTTTTGGAAGACCCAAAATAAAATCCATAGAAATGTCTATCTTAGAACCATTAGGTGGGAAGGGGAGTGTACAAACCTTGAGGGCGAGTCTTTGATTTGGCTTGTATGCTCTCCAGGCATTGTCCACAAATTTTCTCCACATCATGTTTCATCTTGAGCCAATAGAATTGCTCATGGAGGATGTCAAGTGTCTTGGCAACTCCAAAGTGAAGCATCATACCTCTACTATAACCTTCCTTCATAAATAGATCTCTCCATGAGTTCATGGGAACACACACCTTGCCATCTTTGAACAAGACCCTAAAACCAATTGGAATTGGTCAACTCTTCTCCCTTGAGTGAACTCCTCACAAATATCTTTAAATTCAGAATCCTTAGAATAGAATTCCTTGACACTTTCAAATCCAATCATTCTAGAGGCCATATTGTTGACTAACACATAATCCTAGATAAAGCATCTGCCACAATATTTTTCTTACCCCGTTTGTAGTTGATCATGTAAGGAAATGTCTCAATGAACTCCACCCATTTTGCACGCTTCTTGTTTAACTTTGATTGGCCCTTCAAGTGCTTGAAGGATCCATGATCCGATCTAATCACAAACTCTTTGAGTCATAAGTAGTGTTCCCAATGGGCCAACACCCTCACAAATGCATAAAACTCCTTGTCATAAGTAGAGTATTTCATGTAAAGACCCGCTAGGTCATTTTCGATGTTTTGCCTATTTTACCCTTGCTGATCCTTCCCGTATATTTTTTATGGTATATTTGACTTATGGGGATGGGTAGCGTGATTCCTGAGGTATTCAGATGAGATTTGGGTGAGCAAATAGGATTTTTGGAAGTTCTAAAGTGTTTGGTTGACCAAAAGTCAACATCAAGGGAAAATGAGTCATTTTGAAAGTTTTATCGATTCTATTAGGTTCGAAATGTCAGTTATGACTTGGTTGAGTGATTGGTTTGGTTCTCGAGGGACTCAGGGGTATTTTGGACTTTTGGTTGGAAAGAGATTTAAGAGATTTGGTGTTGACCTTGGTCAACACCAGGTCAAGGTGTCCTCTTTGGAAATTTCGAGTGCGCGAATGATTTTGTAGCATTTTTTATGGTTGGAATGCATATTTGGTTTGTGTCCTGAAGGTTCCGGATGAGTTTCGGGTATTGGATCGGATGTGTGAAAACCAGATTTTTTTGGTTTTTCAGTGAATCTGGTTCCCTTCTACGCGATCGCGTTCTCAAGCCTGGGTTGACCAGGAGGGTCGTGTTCGCGACCTGGGGCTCGCGTTCACGAAGAAGCGGGATGGTATGGGCTAGGTTGGGCTGACGCATCGCGTTCACGATGGACATGCTGCAATTGCGATGAGTGGTCAAAGTCATCTGTCACGTTTGCGGGTCTTCATCGCGTACGCAAATAGTAAAACGGACGTGGACAGATTTAAAACCTCATTTCGAGTTTAGACCCCTCATTCACATATTTGGAGCTTGAGACCTCGATTTAATAAGATTTTAAAGGGATTTGCATGATTCATCAAGTGGGTAAGTTTCTAACCTCGTTTTTATCTTCATATCATTAATTAGTAAGGATTTTCATGTTTAGAAATCATGAATTAAGGAGGGGATTGAGCATTTATGAACCCTAAGTTACAACTAGGGGATTCTTTGTCTAAGAATCAATTTGATGAGTGATTTGGTTTATTTTTGGGATATAGTCTCCATCGATGTTAGGTAAACTAATTTTGGGTTGAATTTCCTATTTTCCTCATAGTGGCTCAGAATCCTATTTTTGGTGACTTTTTGGATTTGGAACTAAAGCATAGCATTATGGGTATCTTCAGATTCGTGTGACTTCCTAGAATAATAAGTTGACCATATTGAACCCGGTTTTTTGCAACGAAATTACGATTTTGACCTTCGGGGCTTGGAACAAGGTTTTTGGGTTGACTTTGTAGACCTGAATATTTATATGGCACTATGGGTACTGATAGACTCGTATTCTAACCATTACAAAAAAAAGGGGGTAATTTGTGGAGGTTGAAAGTTGCAATTCGTGGGGGGGGGGGGGGGGGGGGGTTTAACCTCTGCTATTCGTTAAAGGAGGCTAAAACCTCTGTGAATTGCAATTTTCAACCTCCGTAAATTAACCATTTTTTGTAGCGAACGTAGAATACATATTTGAATAGATTGGGACTATTTGAAGGTGTTCCAAAAAGGCAAGGTTTCATTGTGAATACCATAGCTCTATTCCAGGCAAGTTGAGATCTTTCACCTTATTTAAAGCGTCGTGGTTGGTTTAATGAACTAAGCAAGAGGGTGTAATGGGGATAATAAGGGGGTCGATACTTGTGAGGTGACAAGCACCCATATAGTACAGGTGACATGTTATGGGTATTTGCGCCATTTAAATTGTATAGTCCGATCTTAAGGCCATGCTTGGGGCACTAGCTGATAGATAGTATGGTCCTATGGGTCTGTGATTGGGGTATGAAGCCCGTACTTTTCTGTCACAATGATTATGTCTCCATATCATCTGATGTTGCATACTCATCACTTCTAAATACTCGCTAAATAGTGGAAAAGAAGCTAAATATTGTAACGTTATTGTGTAATTGGCTAAAGGTCAGACCTCTATAACTTATGTTGATTAAAGATTGAATATTTATTGCATATCTTAGATTCTTGTTGTTGCGCAGGTTTCTCATGCAATATATAATTGAGGATACATATGTGGGTCTGAGGGAAATAGATCCGGAAAGAGTAGGGGTGGGCATAGTTTGGGCCAACCCGAAATCGGAATTTTTTGAATATTTGATTTAGATTTTTGGATAATGGTTTGGACTACGGATTTTGTTTTTAAATTTTTTGGATATCGGATTTAGTACTTTGAATTTCAAATATCCGAAAATTCAAAATTTTTATACCTTATATGTAGTACTAGCGATATTATATGTGCCCAATACTAATTAATCCAAAGGTCCAATAGATTAGTACTGTACATCCCCAACCCATTATAATATTAAGTTCAATATAAATTTTCTATTAAATTAAACATAATATAGCTTGCAAAGCTAGATTTTATTTCACTACTTTAAGAATAAGGCAGCTGTCAGTGAAACAAAGGGAATAATGTTGAACTGATTTGCTGTGACTTGATACCTTTTGGTTTAGTGGTAACAAATCTTTGTTGAATCCACATATTTGATTTCACATTATGCTAAAACCTATAACTTGGTAAGCAGGCACATGAATTTTGTTCCTAATAAGTAGTTAAAGGCTCAAAAGTCAAAATCGAAAATCTGAAATATCCAAACCGATTAATCCGAAACCGAACATAAAAAATCCAATACAATGCGAGCTTATTTGGATTGGATTTCGATTGTAATTTCTTCAATCCGAAAATCGAAAATCCAAACCAAAATTTTTGTATCCAATCTCACGGCCTGAATGCCCACCCCTAGGAAGGAGTGATGCATCGATATGACCCTGAGTTGGCTAGAGACATGTAATGTGAGCCTAATATTGGATAAGGAACCTAAAAAGAAATGATTTTAGGTAGTATATGTACCTCATGAGTCCCCATGATACGCTCAAATTACACCTATGAGTGGCGTAAAGCGGTCGTTGTCAAATATAATAACCCAAACAATGTTGGGGTCGAATTCCACAGGGAATATGGAGAGAAAAGAGTACTAATTATATGCGATACTAGTCTTTAAAGGCTTTAATCCTATTCCGAATAGTTTGAAATATTTGTTGTGTAATGTAATTGAATACTTTGACTTGAATTGTACTTAATGTGAGAGAGAGACTAAGGTTGTGTTCCCCATTTTGATTAGATATTATGCTTCAGGTTTCAATGTGATATACTTCTAATGGTTGTTGTAAGAGTATGCACTTGATCTCTTAAGGACTTCCTAATGTTTCCCAACAGTTAGGCTGTATTTCCTCTTTATGATTTTTCCAAATGTGAAAGAGTTGAACTCGAAGAGCGACCAATAATGCCAATTAGACTTGGTCTTATCCCTAAGTTAGTCTATTAAACGAGGGTTAACACCCCGAGTCATTGTTATTCAATCTTACCAATACTAACTCTCTTTCCCAAGAAAAGTTAGTATAATGGCTTAGGCTAATGCTTGCAATCATTACCCAACGCTAACGCACAAAGATAGAATAAATACCAACAACCATTATGCATATATCAATAGTAGAAACCCATTCACATAATACCCATCAAGGGGTCCACAACCTTAGAATTAAAATTAGCTACTCATCATTTTGGTTAACAAAGAAAGCTTAAAAGTTAACATAATGTACTTACAATGCTAATACAATGTGGAATGAGAGTGAAGTTGGTGCTTTAAATGCTCCAACCACTTCACAAATATCCAAGGCTTAAAGTTAATGCTCCCAAAAGATCAGAATAAATGTTAAAAACCTAACTTTAAGTATTTATAGGGCCAAAAATTGCGCCAAAGTTCTGGACAAAAACACCCTTCGTGGCATCGTGGTTTCGTCCTTTGTCAGCTTGATATAGGTCAACCGTTACGGCTTCTTGCGACGGACCGTAACACAGGTTACGGTCCGTATCTTCCAGCGGATCATGGCTTCAGTGTTCAGTGGCCAATGCATTACGCCATGACGTTACGCCCTGTAACCTGCGTTACGGACCGTCCTTCTGGGAGTAACATGTGACACTACTTAGACTTCTTACTGGAAATTTCCTTCAGATTACGGTACACGTTACGGCCCGTAACATGAGTTACGGACCGTCCTTTATAGCGGCACGTATCTGGATCTTCCTCTCTGGGTACGGATCACGTTACGGTCCGTAACTCGAGTTACGGACCGTCCTTTTGCTCCAAGTTGTCCGTTTTTCAGCACTTCTTATCATTTTCGTTCCTTAGTCAACCAACCCTACAAAACACCAAAATAACATAAGAAAAGATGTAAAAACACTTAAAAACAAGTAACACTTCTAGTGAAAAAGACAGAAAATGTGCTGAAATTCCCGGCACATCACCCCATGGGTCACGATTCATTAATGTTTGAACATGTGTGTACCGGTGATGAAAATGCCTTGCGTGACACAGAATTTGCATATCATTTCATTCATTGTTCCTTGTGATATACTTTTCTAAATTGCTTATTGACTCCTATTATCTCGCTACGTGGCTATTAGAAATGAACTCGAACAATTAAGGGCTCCTTACACCTAGGCTTGAATTCGAGGTTATTGACTTTATTACTATGTCAGACTAATGGCGGTTTAGTGTGGAAATGGTATTCGTACGACCAACCCTCATATCTAGTTTATCTAGGGTCGGTCGACGATGCTACTGAGTGCCCGTTGTTCATTGTAGTCATGCTACACTTCTTTGACCCTCTTTGTGTGCATAATCTGTTCCTACTACGAGCGGATCTTGGGAAGTTGATGGCCATAGAGGAGGCCATCTACAAGATAATGCATCCAAATCTTCAAAGCAAACACTACCACCGCTAACTTCAACTCATGCGTGGGGTAGTTCTTCTTATACGTCTTCAACTGCCTCGAAGCATAAGCTATCACCTTCCCTTTTTGCGTCAATACAAAACTAGGACCTACACCAGAAGCATCACAATAGACCGTAAAGCTTTCGCCCTCGATAGGTACGCCAAAATCAGAGTGGTAGTTAACAAAGTATTGAACCGTTGGAAGCTCGCGTCACACTCATCAGACCACTGAGAATTCACTTCCTTCTAAGTCAATCTAGTCAACGGGGATGCAATGGATGGGAATCCCTCCAGAAAATGATGATAATAACCTGCGAGACCTACAAAGCTCTGAACCTCGGTGATCGAAGCATGTCTAATCCAATCTCGAACCACCTGAATCTTCTTGGGATCTACCATAATTCCATCCTTAGTCACCACATGCCCCAAGAATGCCACCGAACTAAGCCAAAACTCACACTTCGAGAATTTAGCATAAAGCTTCTTCTCCTTCAAAACCTCAAGCACAATCCTCAAATACTGCTTGTGCTCCTCCCTACCCCACTAGTATATCAAGATGTCGTTAAGGAATACAATCACAAAAGAATTGAAATAATGCCTGAACACTCCATTCATCAAATCCATAAAGTTTACGGGAGCATTAGTCAACCAAAATACATCAGAAAGAACTCATAATTGCCATATTATGTCCGAAAAGATGTATTAAGGACATCCCAGCCCTAATCTTCAACTGGTGATAGCCGGATCTCAAATCAATCTTGGAAAAGACAAAAGAACCCTAAAGTTGATCAAACAAATCATCAATGCACAAAATCATATAATTGTTCTTTATATTCACCTTGTTCAACTGCTTATAGTCAATACACATCCGCATAGACCCATCCTTCTTCTTCACAAACAACACGGGAGCACCCCATGGCGAAACACTAGTTCGAATGAACCGTATGCTCAACAGGTCCTGCAACTGTTCCTTCAAATTGGTCGGTGCCATTCGATATGTCGAGATAGAAATGGGCTGAGTGCCCGGCTCCAAATTGGTGCAGAAGTCAGTATCACGATCGGGTGGAACAACTGGAAGATCTATAGGGAACACCTCTGAAAATTGTCGCACTACCGAAACTGACTCTAACGAAGGAGTCTCTGCACTAGTGTCTCTAATATAAGCCAAATAAGAAAGATAACCCTTATCTAACATCCTTTGAGCCTTAAGAAATGAGATCACCTTCTTCGAATACTGACTAAGAGTACCCTTCCACTCTAAACGAAGGATACATGGCATGGCTAAAGTAACTGTCTTGGCATGACAATCCAAGATCACGTGATAGAGAGATAACCAATCCATCCCAAGAATAGTGTTAGTATCCACCATATCCAAGACTTTCAAATCTACCTGGTGTAGCGGTTCTATTTTTTCCGACTCGTATTTGCACTTGCCTCATTTGAAAAGGAAAGTGTCTCGGGGAAGTACATCTGTCAGTCGTACTGGAAAAAAGGAAAAAATATACTCCTACGTGGATGGTACTCTAAATGGATATTATTTTAGAGTCGCCACCTAATTTTTAGGAAATTAGGAAAACCAGTTCGAAAAGGATTCATTTAAAACGGTCAAATCTTAAAAGAATCCTAATCTAACCAAAGTTCGGGTAAGGGTTCTGGTGATCCCCCGGAGAAGGTGTTAGGCACCCCGGTAATAAGGATCCGTAAAATACGGTTGACATACGAGTTCTAATAGTGTATTTTTTGCAAATATAAACTGTTTGTTATAAAACTATTTTCTGTCTACATTTTCGCAAATAAAAGTTAGCCATTCATGCAAAATATCACATATTTCAAGAAATGAAAATGGTAGAGTTTTGCCAAAAATTGGGCATTGGGTTTCGGACTAGAACACCTAGGTTAACTCCCGAAGGCTTTTAACCTAAGTAGAATACCATGTAAGCCCACCCGTTTTAAGTTTTTAGGTTTTAAAAGATTTTTAAGTGTAGAAAAATCATTTTTTAGGCGTGTTAATTTAACATTTTTTTGGTCCAATTTTAGTCTTTTCATATTTTATAGTCCAAGTCTTTAAACAGTCCAAAATAGTCCAAGAGAATCTAAATCAGTCTAGTGCAGGTCAATAGTTCAAAAATGTTCCAATCCGTCCCAAAATATTTAAATTTGATCTTTTTCAGTCTAATTTATACTTAATCAATTCGTCCTTTATTTTAAAATTGTAAGTTATTTTTAATATTTTTCAAAACCAATTTTGTACAATATAAAAATTTGAATTTTTTACGTCTTTAAATGGGGACAATTCTGAAGGTTCCAATTTATAAATAAATACACAAGGATGAGTAAGTGGGCCGACCACGCCCAACAGAAGAATATAAATGCAATGTCCTCGTGATCCTAGTGTATGCTCCATTTTTTTTCTCCAAGGTTGGTAGACTCCATCTAAAGTGTTAGTGGGCCTCGTTGAGACCCACCAACGGGTTGGATGGACAAAGTGTAAAAAACGGGTATGAATGACATTAGAATATATCCATGAATTAATCTAAGTGCAAGAATTAAATAATTACAAAGCCAAAAATTGAATTACAACATCATTGGGCCAAGCTCTTATAATAATGAATCGCATAGGAATACTTTAGACAAATAAAGAGGACTCAAGTTTAAGAGACACGTATAACAGGCCCAATCACATGCAACAAGCCTAAGCCATTCTCTTTTCTCAAATTTTTTTCGCAAAAGGGCCAAGCCATTCTCTTTTCTCAAATTTTTTTATAAGTACCAAACTATGATATACATGATAAACCCCTAATATACCTCATATGGAGAGCGAAACTCTTTAAAGGGCATACCCTCCATATACACTAATATATACTAGGTATTCAACATCTATCAACCTTCAAGCACCCTACTTATATCACAAAGAAAAAGCTCAAGTATACCATGCCTCCAAACTTAAAGGTTTTAGCTGCTAATTAGGACTAACAAATAATCACAAAGTTTACTACAATTCACAGTTTCAAGGCCAGTCTCCAACATGTTCAAAATAAGAGTGTCATGGAGTAATTCATCTAGCACAAAAGGGAAAACCAAGCAGTCTGAAGCAAACAAGCTACACATGAACCAAGTTCAAAAGATTTTTTCAGAGGTGTTAATGCAGAGAAGTAGCATATAGATGCATTACACATTAACTATGTTGCAAATTTAAATAAGAAGCGAAACAACCCTAGTTTACTCTCAATGTGATTTTTAGTTTTTAGACTTTCCAAAATGTGCACTCAACAGGCTTTTAAAAGACATTTATGTAGCCACAAGTCCAAACTGAATCCCAAAGCAAAAATCCCAAGTTGCATTTTTTATAGAAATGTAAAGAGGTTGGCAGGTCTTAAAATGATACACAAATGGGTTTCCCAAACATAAGCTAAGGCAAAATTCCAAGAGAATCAACAATGCCAATTTTGTGAGGTATTCAAAACCTTAATAATTAGGTGATATCAAACAGCCACATAGCAAGTTCAATTTGGGTCTAACTAGGATAAAATATCTTATGAGTTCTTATCCTAAATGGACCATCATGACCCTACATAACACTTAAATGAACACTGCATGGTCAAGAAAGCAAACTGCAAACAAGTTTTCCATATCAAGTCACATATCTCAAAATTTTCCACAGAATTGTGTCAGTCCACAAAGAATTCAAAGATAAGAACTCACATAGGGTAGATGATCCTATTTTAAGATACTGGAATGAGCACATAGCAAGTTATGTAATGACAAAATGATTAGGTTTACATTTTAGACTATTCATAAGTGATGACAGATTAAACTAAGACTTTATAAGGCTCTTCCTGTTTTAGAGCTATTTTTCTATTCTCAGATGCCTAGTTATGCAAATTCAAGTAAGGCAAACTGTTTATTGAGGCAAATAGTCAGCTAAATGATCTAAGTAAGAACTTGGTTATAAAAGGGAAGCAGGTTACACACTTAAGATGTACAAAGGAAGATGAAATCAACTTTATAAGTTCTGAAATTTCACAATAAATATAACACTAACATAGACCTTTTTGCTTATTTCTTCAAACTGGATTCATTTATTCAAACTTATTTGACTTAAGGGGTCTTCAAAATAGAGTAAATGTCAAAATAAAGGAACTTTCCAACATGTTTTATATCTTCAACTCTCAAAACTTCAAATGAACTAAGACCTTATAAACTAAGACTTTATAAGGTTCTTCCTGTTTTAGAGCTATTTTTCTATTCTCAGATGCCTAGTTATGCAAATTCAAGTAAGGCAAACTGTTTATTGAGGCAAATAGTTAGCTAAATGATCTAGGTAAGAACTTGGTTATAAAAGGGAAGCAGGTTACACACTTAAGATGTACAAAGGAAGATGAAATCAACTTTATAAATTCTGAAATTTCACATCAAATATAACACTAACTTAGACCTTTTTGCTTATTTCTTCAAACTGGATTCATTTATTCAAACTTATTTGACTTAAGGGGTCTTCAAAGCAGAGTAAATGTTAAAATAAAGGAACTTTTCAACGCGTTTTATATCTTCAACTCTCAAAACATCAAATAAACACACATAAGACTATAAGAGCTGATTAGTACTTCATTTTAGCCAAATAGGTTTTAATTTGACAACCAGCCTTACACTAGCAACTCTGTGATTTTAAAAACCTTACAAACTACATTCCAAATCAGTTTTCCATCTTCTTAAACTTGCTCAGTCAAGTTGATAAGGTCAACAAGCTACTTGGTTTTCAGTTTCAAATAAAAATAAAAAATAAAAAAATGAACATGTAACAGATTTCCAAAGTTTCAGGTTTACAAGCTAACTTCAACTTAGTGACTTAAGGTTTTGAAATCATTTTTTCACATAAATGAGGATGCACCGTCTACAAGTCAAGTTAGAGGTCATTTACCATATCATGTATCAAATTTTTAGCAACTTGACAACATGAAAATGATGGACATAATCATCAAACTAAAACAGACCCCTCATTCATTTTAGGACCATGTCAAGACATCAAACACCTTAAACCACATCAAGAAAACAAACTAACAACTACCTTAATGTATAGAATCGATTCTAGCTATAAAAACAAATAGGAAAAACAAATGAAACTATAAACTCAACACCAAATAGCCCCTGTCACCTATCTTAAGATATTTCCAAAGCAAAAAATCCTTCAAACAACATCATGCCATCACTCATAACTATACTATAACTAAGAATCTACAAGTCCAAGCTTCCATAGTCTAAAAAAAACCAATAGAATAGCAAGCAGAGGTTTCAAATAACTCTTCCATAATCAAATAGTCATTTTTAGTTCTAAATTATATTAAACAACACTAGAAACATTCAAACAACTCCATTATCTCATTTTACACACCTAAACTGTTTCAAAAGCTAAAATAGCACAACATGATTCAAACAATACAAATAACAATATAGGATAGAAATAGAGTAAAGTAGGCTAGAATAGTAGTATTACCTTTTTATAGGACAACCTAAGGATCAAAATAAGGATTGAATTTTCAAACTTCAACACCAACAACCAAAAACCTTTAAACAGCCCTTAACTCCGAGATTTTTCCAAAAAGTAGTAGCATTTTTATATGGTCTTTTAGTATATTGATATGATTATAGTGTATATTAAGTAGTATTACATTTGTATAGGTATATTAAGGGGATATTATATTAATATGTGTAAAGCTAGTATAGAAACTTAAAAAATTTCAACCTTAGCCGTGGGGAATGAAAAATTGGGGATCTTTTACTTGTCATGAACACTATATATTTATAGGACACAAACGAGAACCCTAAAGACCAAAATGGGAAGTTCTAGGTGTTCCCCCAAAATAGATTTTCCCCCCAATTCCAAAATATCCCCAAATAATTCTCAAAATCAGATAGGACAAAAGGAATTTTCTCAAAATTGTACCAATTCATACTATTTCCAATCACAATTTTTGAAAAATCACATAACACAACTAAGAATCTAACTAATTGTACCCTAAAAATTCAAATAAAATCCAATAAAATAAAAAATCATAGTATAGTACGCTTAGTCACCAATAAAACAAAAATCAGTACGTTCCAATGGTAAAATAGTACCAAAATAGGGTGGAATCCCAAAAATAGTACTCGAATTGAACGGACTCATGGGAAATTTCCCTGGGTTCTTCACTTTGTTGTGTGTGGTGCAAAAAATGGCCAAAATCTCGAGGCTTCACCCATGGAAACCACACACATGAAGGAACCGAGCAACATCCCAACATACGAGTCAAATTCGAGATCAAAAAATACGAATTACACAAAAATAAACCTGGCAATCATGCGGAAACATGGTAGAGGACAAAAGCCCTCAAAAATCTGGAGTAAAACAACCATGAAACGCCGCGAATTTGATCGGCAATCAAACCCTAGAAAAGTCTCCATTTTCGCCTGAGAAGAAAAGAGAAAGGGTCGGGGTGGAAATCAGGAACTGGGGGGGGGGGGGGTGAAAATTTATTTTGTTAAACATTTCACTCCCCATTTTAGTATAACCCCCCCCCCCCCCCCCCCCCCACCTAAAGTTTTTAAAGTATTTAAAATGAACCCCCAATTTAAATAAAAGACCTTTTCCAAACCTTGTACCTCACTTTTAAAAATAAATACATCTTCTTTTTAAAACGTACTCGTCTAAAACCTTTTTTGTAAAATGATTTTTGATGGAAATAAAATTTATAATACGTCGTTTTAAAATACGAGTGTTAATATGAGCCCAATATTGACATGGTTGGGGATAATATTTAGAAATGTGAAAAATGCGGTCAAAATGAGCCGTAATTCGTACGTTGTTTCGATTAACAATTTTTTCGAGCTAGACGGAGCGGGATATGTATATTCATTTCAAATTATATTTATAAAAGTAAATAAATCGTAATTTTCTTGCAATTGTCAATTTTTATGAAATAATAATTAAGATGCCAATTTCTGCAATTTTCTCGGGATTTTGAATTTTTTGATTTTTTTAAGAGCATCCTTACTCCGTCTTGGACTCGGGAACTTTGAAAATTAAAACACGCATTTTATGAGGTGAAATTTAGGTTTCAACAACTGCTCCTTAGGGGTTTGAGGATGGCAAGGCCATCCTTGATCTACGAATTTGACAAACCTAATTTTTACCGAATAAAGGAAATTATAGTTTTCTTTTGTGCAAAATTTCAAAAGTATGGCCGGACCCTGGTTTCTGGGCTTCCTACATATCTCAGGTCATATGAGAATTCAGGCCGTTTGTAGTTCTGACTCTATGAGAACCATAAATAAAGAATCTTTAAACTATCTCGAGTTGTCTCGGGATAATTATAGGAATTTGGCTAATCCACGAAACTTGAGTAACCTACATATCCCTAGCTTTGGGAATCAGGCAAATTGTAGTTCGACTCGATAGCCTGAAAAGGAATATCCCTTTATGTGAGAGTCCCTTTGACTATTTTCGGTGAAAAATCCGACCGGAAGCGGTTTTTGAAGAGGTTTATGAGTGTTGATTCTTGAAGTGATTTTCCAATCCTGGTGTAGAAAGATTGACTCTTGTATATGATTTTTGACCGGTTGCCCAAGAAAAGTTCCACGCTTGCTCCGCATGTCTTGAGTCTGACCCTTTTGCTCTTATCTCGGTAGTTTTTAGCCATGTCCAAGTGCCGAGTCCTGCGTGTTAGTGATTTGAATTTTTTTTATCTTTATCGTAAATGCCATACCTGCGCCGCATTCTTGCCATCTTCTTTAAAGGTTGGCTCCGTCAGTTTTCATCATTTGTCCGGTGCTTGGCGAACGTTCGTCCGTCTTTCCTTCTTTTCTTGTAAGTGTGTGCTTTTACGTATGCATATTTTTTGAAATAATTTTGGAATAATAATCACGATACTTCAGTTGGCTCTTTACTTGTTATTTTCATATGTTCTCATTTTTCAATGATAACTTCTGTCCGGATCTGGCTTGAGCTATACCGCATTTTGCGAAACCTTCACACCCCAGTCTGGTTGTCATTTTCGTAAGCAGGATGCTATTAATGAAAACCATGTCTTCAAGTGCGGGGTCATTTTTGTTTCTTATGACATCCGCTATCCCTGAAGATATGGACTCATATCATTTTCACACACTGCGGTGATTGTCACAAATTGGATGTCGACTGCATCGTTATCCTCATACGAAGCCTACAGTATACCAGTTTGGGATGACATCACTTATAGTAAAAAATACCCAAATGAAGACTGGACATCAGAGTGTAGTATCATATTCCTTTTAGGATGACTACAAACCTCTGTGTCCAGAATTACAATGTTTAGTCATAATATTCAAGTTAACTGCTGGATACTCAAGTGCGGAGCCTTTTCTCACGACTACCGCTATCCTTGAACCAGGATTACGTTAACTTGAAATAAATTGCAGTAGCGATCGTAAATCTTGATGTAAGAATGACATTCGTATTTCAACGATTGTGGACATCAACCTCAGAATTATGCTACCTATTTTTGGCTATATCTATGGATGAAGACTCAGCCCTTTCGGCATATAGTCATTTAATCCATATCGTCATCTTGAGGTATCAAGCTTACCTCGGTGGCAAGATTGACACCTTCCTTTTTTGACTCCGGGGAAGAATACCCGCCCGTCGACAGGGTTCACATCTTCCTAAAGGATTAGACTCTTTTGTTTATGAATACGACATTTCAATGCCGATATCAACGCTTCATCTTCAAATCACATATTGTTAGGATGAAGATTTTGACCACCCTTCGGGTCAAAATTAATCCATCTTTGCTGACACTCTGTGTTAACGATTTTAAATTTGATGTCAGAATTACGTCACCTAATTTAGGTGAGGACCGTGCTTACCAAATTTAAGACATCTAATCAGTCATTGTATCAAGGCAAGCCATGCGACGTCTAGGCTAGGGTCTCAATACTTTGATACAATACTGTTTAGTGGAGACCAGACTTCGGTAAATCGTGATTATATATTTTTGTAATCTTAAAAATTTTCTTTTGTAAAATCTTCGTGTCCTGTAAAACGAACAAACTTGTCAGCGTAAAATGAACTTTACTTAGGGAGGGCTTCGTTACCCTTTCGTATGCTCTTCTTTGCCACTTTCCTTTAAATATCTTCTTCACTTTGCTCGTTGTTGTTATCCTATTTCAAACATCTTAGCAAACAAGTTAGCGTGAAAGTGTCCATGCTTGTTTGTTCATGCATCCATAGAAATAGTCGTTAGTTTCTTATATGGTCGACCGCTCTCCCTACACATGGACTTTTTTTTTTCATACTTCGACAGGAAAGAATGCTCATTTTCCTTAAAAATCCTTTTATTTTTAGCAAAGTTGAAAATTTTTGGTGATGATTTTGGAAAACATATATGTATTTGGTATATTATATATTTTTTTGAAAATGATATATTTTATACAAAGCCTTTTAATGTCATGACATTAATTACTCAAACAAGGTCTTCCATCTCTTCTTCTTCTTCTTCTTCTTCTTCTTCTTCTTCTTCTTCTTCTTCTTCTTCTTCTTCTTGATCTCAACTTATAAAATTTTTGAATCCCTTTGGAAAATTTTACCCCAGTTTGTATATGTGTTTGTATCAACTCGAACTTTGCTATGTCGAAGGAATTTTTGAGACCCTCTCAAAATTTCTGCCCCAGTGTAAGTGTGCACTTGTTGATTCTGGATTTTACGGCGTCGAAAGAATTTTTGAGACCTTTCTCAAAAATTCTGCCCCAGTGTAGAAGTTTTAATCGGTTCATTCATTTGAACTGATATACTGATAGAACTTTTGAGGTCCTCTCAAAAATTCTGCCCCAGTTTCTATATGGGGTTACTTGCATCTCTCTCTTGCTAGATCAATTCTGAGGTTTCCTAAGGTTCATTGGGAATTTTGTTTGGAATGACTGAGCTCGGAAAAGTGCCTACGTATCCCGTTTTGGTAATCAGGTTGAAACGTAGTTCGAGGTAAACATATTGAGATTTTTTTTGTGTGACCGAACTCAAAGAGCGCCTACGTATCCCAAATGGGAATCAGGTCATAACGTAGTTCAAAATACATAATTTTGGATTTTTTGGTTTAAAGCGACCAAACATGGAAAAGCGCCTACGTATCCCCTTTTAAGTATAGGGAATCAGGTCCTCGTGTAGTTTGTACATAATTTTGGATTTAGTTTTTTCTAAGAAAAATGTAAAATTACAATTAAAGGAAATGCAATTAAAGCAACATAAACTATAAAAACTCTTAATCTTCGTAGTCGTCTTCTTCTTCACACGTAGTATCTCTTGATGGCATCTGAATTTCTTGCTCTTAGCCACTCCTAACCATCCATTTCAGCACGTACCACTGCTCCTCCTAAGAGTACCTTCCGTATCATATAGGGCCTTTTCTAGTTTGGTGGAAACTTTCCTTTGTATTCTTCTTGATTTGGGAATATTCGTTTGAGCACCAATTGCCCAATTTGAAAAATTCTGGTTCTTACATGCTTGTTGAAAGCTCGCGCCATTCTTTGCTGGTACAATTGACCATGGCAAACAACAATCATTCACTTTTCATGTATCAGAGTTAGTTGTTCATACCTCTTGCGGATCCATTCTGGATTGTCCAATTCAGCTTCTTGTATGACTCGAAGTGAAGGGATTTCTACTTTGGCTGGTATTAGTGCTTCAGTGCCGTACACCAACAGTTATGGTGTGGCCCCAGTTGAAGTCCTGGCAGTAGTGAAATATCCCAGTAATGCATAGGGCAATTGCTCATGCCAATCTTTGTACTAATCAATCATCTTTCTTAGGATCTTGTTGATGTTTTTATTAGCGGCTTCTACAGCTCCATTCATTTGTGATCGATATGCAGTTGAATTCCGATGAGTGATTTGGAATTGAGCACATATCTCTTTCATCAGGTGGCTATTCAGATTAGCCCCATTGTCTGTTATGATTGATTCTGGGATGCCAAATCGGCATATGATGTTGTTGCGCACAAAACCTGCGACTACTTTCTTTGTTACTGATGCATAAGATGCTGCTTCCACCCACTTAGTGAAGTAGTCTATGGCGACCAAAATGAAGCGGTGTTTGTTTGACACTGTCAGCTCAATTGTCCCTATGAAGTCCATGCCCCAAGTGGCGAATGGCCAAGGCAATGTCATTGCGTTTAGTTCTGTTGCAGGAACCTTTATCAAGTCTCCATGAATTTGACATTTGTGGCATTTTTGGACGAATTCGCTGCAATCGTTCTCCATGGTCATCCAGTAATTTCCTGTTCTTAAGATTTTCTTTGCTAGCACGAACCCATTCATGTGATGCCCGCATGTTCTGGCATGAACTTCTTCAATCAATATTGTGGCTTAGACAGAGTCAACACATCTAAGCAATCCCAGATTCGGGGTTCTTTTGTACAGAACATTCTTATTGAGGAAGAAACCATTTGTTAACTTCCTGATAGTTTTCTTTTGATTGATGGTGATTCCTTCAGGACATTATGCTTTCTCCAAGTACATTTTAATGTCAACGTACCAAGGTTTTCCATCAATCTCTGCTTCTACAAAAGCACAGTGAGCTGGTTGATCTCTGATTTCGACTCTGACAGGATCAATGTATTTACTGTCAGGGTGCTGAATCATGGATGCTATTGTCGCCAAAGCATCAACAAACTCATTCTGGGTTCTTGGTATATGTTTGAACTTTACTTCTTGGAACCGATCTGCCAGTCTTTGCAAAAGTCCAACATACGGTATGATCTTCACATTTTTGGTGGCCGATTCTCGTGGAACCTGATGAATAAGCAAATCCGAGTCGCCAATTACGTGAAGGTTTCACACGTCTATGTCAAGGGGTAAATGAAGACCTATGATGCAAGCCTCGTAATCAGCCATGTTGTTGGTACAATTGAAGTTCAACTTGGCGGCCACTGGATAATATTGGCTTTAGTCTGAAACCAAGACGACTCTGATTCTTGATCCTTTAAAGTTTACCTCTCTATCACAATACACTTTCCAGCCTAATTCATCTTTATTTTCTTCGCCCTCAATCATCATTACTTCTTCATCCGGGAAGTAAGTCCACAAATGTACGGGGTTGTTATCCACCAGACTTCCTGCCAGTAAATTTGCTAATGCTTGCCCCTTAACTGCTTTCTGTGCTATGTATTGGATGTTAAACTCACTCAATAGCATTTTCCATTTGGGCAGCTTCCTTATCGGCATAGGTTGGCGAAAGATGTACCTTAAGGGGTCTATTCTTAAGATAAAATAAGTCGTGTATGCAGCCATATAATGTCTTAATTTCTAAGACACCCAGGTTAGGGCGCAACACGTCTTTTCCCCCAAAGAATATCTGGACTCACAGGGTGTGAACTTCTTACTGATGTAACAAACACTCTTTCTTGCCTGTTTCATCATTTTGCGCCAACATGCATCCAAAATGATTATGTGATACTCACATGTACAGCAGTAAAGGGCTTCCCAGCCTTGGCGGGACCAAAACGGGTGGATTCGACAAGTATCTTTTGATTGTGTCGAAAGGTTTCTGACAATCTTCGATCCATTTGGTTGGAGCATTGTTATTAAGGAGTTTGAGAATCAGTTCTACAATTACTGTGGACTGGGCAATGAAGAGTCCAATGTAGTTCAACCTTCCCAGGAAACTCATAACCTCTTTCTTCGTTGTTGGTGGTGGAAGCTCTTGAATTTCTTTGATCTTTGTGGGATCCAACTCAATACCCCGGCTGACTATGAATCCTAAGAACTTCCTAGAGGGTACTCTAAATGCGCATTTCGCAGGATTCAACTTCAGATCGTACTTGCTGAGTCTGTCGAAGAATTTTCTCAAATGTTCAAGATGATCCTCACCCACTCGGGACTTGATGACGACGTCGTCCACATATACCTCGATCTCTCTATGTATCATATCATGAAACATGGTGGTCATCGCCCTTATGTAAGTAGCACTGGCATTCTTGAGCCCAAAAGGCATTACTCGGTAATGATATACCCCCCATGGTGTGATGAACTATCACGACCCAACTGGAGGGCCATGACGGGCACTCGGTGCAAGCCCACCCGGACACCTCTTATCGTACATTCATATTCACATCTAGGTGAGCTACATGGCCTACTCATAATTTATATGCATCAATAATGCTAATCTCATTGGGTAATGACACATTTATATCATCATCAATAGCTACGCCCATATCCATATACGCAAGCCAACAAGGCTAAACAAATAATATATAAAATATGGCCGACAAGGCTAAAAGACATCTAACTATACACAACTGTCTACGAGCCTCTAAAGAGAGTATGTAACATCATCTAGATGGGACAGGACCCCGCCATGCCCATATGTATGTACACAAAAGAATAATACCAACAGCTGCAACTCCGGATCAAATGGAGCTCCTCTAAGCAATCACTGGATATGCAGCCTAAGGATCAAGTCTATCTCCCTGTCCACCTGCGGGTATGATGCAGTGTCCATAAACAAAAGGACCTCAGTACAAATAATGTACTGAGTATGTAAAGGACAATCAATAGCATAATGGAAGCATAAGAATATAGCATAAGATAGAAGAGTCAAGGGAGGTTAAGCCATTTATACCTCTAGCGTCGTTCATTGTGTTTACTGACCCTCTTTCTAACGGGGACCTCCCCTTTCATACATTTATACTTATAGTAATATCATACCCGACCATGGAGGTTTGGTGTCACGCCCCGACTAGGGGCCGTGACGGGTACCCGGGGCTAACCACCGAGCACCACTCATGTCCTTACTCGTCATAGTGATTATACACTTCTTTACCATTCATATACCCATAATCATAAGACAACCATTTTTCATTTGAAAACATAATTAATTTTTATATACATAACCCCTTCGGCTATCAAAATAATAATATATATAATCATAGCATCGTAAGACCATACTATCCACACATGCGTATCTACGAGCCTCTACGAGAGTACTAGACATATAGACAGGACAAGACCCCGTCGTGCCTAAAATACATATATATGTATATACACAAAAGAATCAACCATATAGCACCTTTGGAATAATGGAGTGCTCCTGTAAATCTGTTGGTGGCTCCTATGGATCTGCAACGTCTCCCTGTATACCTGTGGGCATGAACACAGTGTCCAAAGAAAATGGACGTCAGTACGAATATTGTACTGAGTATGTAAGACATGAACGAAATAAGCATAATAGAAGAATCAAAAACCATAGGAGGAATATATAACCTGCATGAGTTTTATAGATGAATACATTTCATACGTATATCGTATATTTATATAATCATAGTACATGTATTGTCGTAGCACATATATCATCGCATCATCATCATCATCGTTAACCCGCGTCCGGGTAACCATCATATGCCGCCCACTAGTAGTGTCATGTCCGGCCCTCTAAGCACGGTGTAATCATAAGCAGCCCGCATTAGCGGTGACATGTCCGGCCATCTAGGCACGGTGTAATCATAAGCAGCCCGCATTAGCGGTGACGTGTCCGGCCATCTAGGCACGGTGTAATCATATCATCATATACCCATCGTAACTCAACATTTTCATACATGGCATAGGCATATTATAAACTTACATTATTGATCATTTCATAAACATATCATGACTTAACACCATTATACATTTATCATTAAAACATACATTAAAAATTGTAGGCAACTATGGCTATGTCGGGATGACATAAGGTCGTGAACCCCCGATTATATTATGGAGTAATCATCAACATAATATCTCACCTTGAAGGAACTAACAATTTAAGGTGAGTGTACGCAAAGAGAAGCATCGATGAAAACATACTTAAAATTATTAGCTTCATGGACATCTTGTATAACACTAGGATTACTCATACTTACATTCATCATCATCATTATCATGCTTGTATCATATTTCCTTTCTTAATCATGTGCGTAAGTAGCTTTGTATATTCATGGACTCATAGTCTCTATCGTATAGGATGATCATGGAAAATTTGGAAGATTCATGCCTTAGAAGGAAAGGATTATCCTTACATACCTTTTCCGTTTAACCAATCTATCGCTTGCTTGTTCTCATTCAATGCCCACGTTTCTACCTTCAAGAGAATTCGCATCAGCATTAGTTAATCGATTATAAGAACGCGCTTAGTAAAGCTAACGAAAATTGGGCAGCATTTCCTTTGTTTATACAACTTTCCCCATATTCTATATCAACTCCCAAACATTCATAATAACATTCACAATATAATAGGCAACAATCATCATTCACCTATATTACCCACATTTCACAATTTCACTCCAATTTCTCCATAATTGTGGTTATAGTTCACTATCGCGTTTTCTAATATATAATACTTATTCCATGGTATAAATGTCATTCACAACATATTTACAGCCACAACATACCAATATTCATAATTCAATCCAAACCTTTACCCAATAATGTCACTATTCACACATTTATGACCCATTTCCTACATTTTTCTACAATCCATGTGTTTTTAACTTTCAACACCTTAAACAACCAAGAATGATCATAAAAATCACCTTAGATAAATGAATGAATAAACCTTGAGTGGGAATTTCTCTTCTTGTACAAAGCCCTAACTCACTTCCCTTGAGATTTCTTGATGTAGATGAACTTTAGTAGGTTTCTTACACTTGATTTTGTGGGTTTAATGTAGTTGATCATGAATTTCTCTTGGTTTATCTTGTGGATGGAGAGTGGAGATAATTCTAGAGGTTTATATGACCAAAAATGGTGAAAATATGATTTTGGGTCGAATTTGGTCTATTTATAGTGGTCCAGAAAATCCTGGACCGACACAATATGCTGCAAGCTTTGCTAGACGCAAAGCGTGCTTTGCGAGCCACATATTGTGTCGCAGACCTCGCAACATCACCAAATTTCACTGTCACACTTTGCTGCACAACTGCGTGGCCGCAAAGCACGCTTTGTTGCTCTCATGTTGCGCCACAAAGTGTGCCATAATTTGACATTTTACCAAACTTCCACCGAAACTTAACTCCGATGATCCGACGAGTCTTAAACTTTCCCGAGGCTTACTAAACATGGTTTTTCTCAATTATATACCCAAGATGGATATATTTATCCCCATGACCTCGGAAATTTATCCTACTTCCCAAGGCTAGGACAATTAGCATTCGACGAAACTCAACGTATGTGAATGAGAGGTGTAACATTCTTCCCCCCTTGGGAACATTCGTCCTTGAATGTTAAACTATCTGGGAATTCTACGAAAATTTCACCAGAGTTTCCCATGTAATATGGCACTACCATCCTGTCACAAAATCCCACAAATAATATTACCTCACAGGGCCACACGCGACCCATATACATAAAAAAATCATACATACCTCATAATCTTGATGTTTCGTCTCGAATGTCTTCTGGGTCTGAAACAAGTTCGGACACTTGGATTTCATATTTTCTTCCGCTTCCCGAGTCATTCTTCTCGGTTGTTATTTTTCCATACGACCTTAACTGAGGCCACTTCTTTATTTTGAAGTCTCTGTACTTGCCTATCTAACATGGCAATGGGTACCTCTTCATAGATCAACTTTTCTGTCACTCGAACATCATTTACTGCCATGATCCTAGTAGGATTTCCAACATATTTACGAAGCATCGAGACATGTAAAACTGGGTGAACTGACTTCAAATCAGGAGGCAGATCTAATTCATAAGCCACCTTGCCCATTTGCGCACCACCTCATAAGGCCTAATATATATCGGGGACTAAGCTCCCCATTCATTCAGTGATCTTATTGCATTCGTAAGTTGTCACACCCCAAGGCTACCGTAGTAAGCGTATAACATGTACTTATGTCATATTCCAAGTAATTGTCCTATTTATCCCTAACAATAATCCCAACTCAACGTTTCAACTCCATTTACCATATATTTCCTTCAACTGACCCGGAGTATCATGACCACACTATTCTTGTTTACCTCTTACTCCTCTTTTTAAGTACCCACTTGGTTTCATTGGTGACGTATAATTACTTGCGAGTTACATAATCGCTCTTGCATGATTCGTGTACATACACATCTATTGGAGTTACCCTTGCCCTTCCATGTCATGTTTTAGTACTACCAAGCATTTCTCTTTACCGTATCAATGTCGCTCTTATAACTACTGTTACTATCAATTCAATAGTATTTAACTCATCTTGTGTAGTTGTTAATGATACTCCTAACTTAATCTCGTCCTGCCATTACCTTGTTGCACAACATCTCTTCTCGTTAGAACATGTCACAAGCTTATATCTTATCTCCTTTAGATTCTAGGAAACTTTCGGCATAGTTTCTCTTGTAAGCATAACAATCCCAAACTGCACATAGCCCAGAAAACACGTCTGATGTCTCAATAGGACATATACCGGGTCACACATAATACGCAACTCAGCAACATAAGATCACTTACCATTAAAGGATATAAATAATAGAGCTTGTCTCATGAGTTGTGCCTGCAGACCCTGTCTAGAACTCCCATATACGTATATGTATATATTTTCTACATACGATCAAGCAACTTATTCATAAATTATGATTCTGGCTATCACTGGGTCACTAACAAGTGTAGACATCTCAATTTGCTTGATTAGCCCAGACTTTTACTCCAACACAGTCAATAACATCAGAAGTAATATATCACGGCATAGGGCCCGAATCAATCGATGCATACATATCGTAAAAGGTTACAGACAATATACCTGGAACAATATCAGGGGAAGACTCAAGATCATGTTGCTCAGCTGACGCATGGATATGATTCTGGGATTCACTTGGACTGGGCATTCCTCTTCGGTCTCTATCACTGCCTACTAACATCTGTGGCCTTGGCCTTGGAGGGTGTACCGACGACGAAGAGCTAGCTATCACTCCTGTAGCCCGAACCTTACCTTTACTACGCCTCTATGGGGAGTCGCGCATGAGATAGCCTGGCTGAGCACAGGTATAACAAAAATCTGAACCCAAGCGGTACGGTCCCCAATGTAACCTAGAACACTGAGTACATCGTGGTACCGAGGATCTCGTCTGACCAGAACCACTCCGAACTCGGGAACTGGAAACTCTGAGACTCTGGGGTGACCTAGAATAAGTACATCCATCAAACCTGGGTCTAGGAAACTGTGGAGGAGCACCACTTGTTGAATGAACTGAGTGCCGAGAGAATTGTTGCCTCGGAGCGCCCCTAAATTCATGATCAAACCCGGAAGAACTAACTCTCTTTCTCCAACCCCTGTTATAGTGCCCCATATCCTTCCGCTGAGCTTGAGCGGCTACCAATTGAGTCAGTAAAAGAATAGCCTGTCTCATCTCTTGGTCTGAGGCATCTGGTGGAGGAACGGGGGTGCTGGAGGTAAAGTTAAGGCTCCCCTATAATCCTCAAAAGTGGGCGAAGTCTGGGAAAACCGAGGTGGGGCCTTATTCTGGGGTTCGCCCTCCTCCATATCTATAGACGGCTCTCGTTCAAGCCCTTCTTCAACCACCATCTTTCCCTTCTGGGCTG
Organism: Lycium barbarum; assembly: GCF_019175385.1. Taxonomy (NCBI): domain Eukaryota; kingdom Viridiplantae; phylum Streptophyta; class Magnoliopsida; order Solanales; family Solanaceae; genus Lycium; species Lycium barbarum. The sequence continues at coordinate 54,398,752 of NC_083338.1, forward strand.
CCGTAGCTTTTACTTTCATCAGTTTTGTTGAAATTATAACACACAATTAGGGAGGGGATACTCTTATAATACATCTCTATCGCACGATCCCTTAAAATGAAAGATGGTCATTTTTCCTAAATGCTCGGTAGCCTCCTGTTTATTAGTGTGGCGTGCAACTGTCACGACCCAGCCCTGTGGGCCGCGACTGGTGTCCTTCTGGGACACCCCAAACGAACTCACACCCAGACCATCGTAGTTAGACTCGTCCGAACTCAACGTACGTTATTCGAACTCATCATCGTAATCAGACATCTACCGAACACTTATCCTAAGCAGTCGCCCATACAGATCAGACAAATCACAAATCAGGAAGTAGGCGGAATGTACATCGCCAAATTTCACACACACACATCAGAAGGGTGGCGGAATGCACATCGCCCCCAAATACATACACATACATACAAACTTAGAGGCCGACTTGGCCATAGTAGCGTACGGGCCGCTTAAGATCGCAAAACAGACTCACATGCAAACACACCGGACCCACGACCCACAAATCTGACTACAGGCCTCTAGACAAAACAGAACATAAGAACATAGGACGGGACAGGGCCCCGCCGTACCCACTCATCCAAATATACAGAATACAGACACAACAAAAGATATGTACCAAAAGTAGGCTCCGGATCAAGGGGAGCTTTCCAACACAGCAGAATGAGTAGCCTAAACTGGAGGACCACCCAAACGAGCTTCTGTACCTGCGGGCATGAAACACAGCCCCCGAAGAAACGGGGGTCAGTACGGGAGAAGTACTGAGTATGTAAAGCAGAAGGTACAGAAATCACAAACATAGCTGGAGTCAGAAAGAACAAACACACCAACATCACAAACAAAGCAAACCTGTGCGGGAGGCGAACGTACAAATGCAGATCAAATCATGTATAGGGTTTAGGAACGTGGTCACCCCCCGACGCTGGTGCCACAACACATCATAACTCCAGAAGTTTTCAAATCTCCGTACAGTCTCCAGACACATCATATCACACACACATCACATCATCAGAACATATCAAATGCCATATCACATCATAACTCCATAAACGGTAACCGGCCCTATGGCGAGGCCTCGGAAACCGTAACACATCATAACTCCCGAATATATTATAGCGCGCACGATCACAAAGTCGGCCCGGGTACCGACGAACGAAGTCATAGCAGACAGCACGAATAGAGTAGTGCCGAAACCATATGCATATTAAAAATAATTTGTCGAACTCAACATATCGTTTACATATAGATAGATACTGACGCCAGAAGGCTCGGAGTAGGAATCGAATTGATAAAAGTAGGCATATAAAGGTTACGAAGTTCCAAACTGTCAAATTCGTAAGAAAACTGTTCATAAGTCATTTTTCCGGAATTCTCACATCATCCCAAAGTACAGAACATGCATTAATGGCATAGGAAGTTTCAAACACATCCTTGAGTCATAAACAGAAGATGGCGAATCATAACAGACACAAGCGAATCAAACAAACCGAATAAGGGGAGCCTCGGGGCTCGCGGGCCCACCTCGGGTCAAATTGAGGCGGCGGACACAAATCACATACTTTCGGCTCCATAGAGCCATCTACGAAAGTTTCGAAGGGTTTCGGACATTCTTTTAACCAAAAGTGACAAAAAGGGTTCAATCACGCTGAGTGAATAGTGCTCGAACTTGAACTTCGATTTCCAAGAGCAGGGTTATTCCCGAGATTCCGAAATTTACCTAGTGGGTCTAGGACATGCCAAAAGAATGAGAGGTAGGCTTTACATACCTGGTTGGCGCCTTACGCTCCTCAAATCGCAATTCCCGTTTCGTCCAGAAACTGCAAATGGTCACTTTTACCAGTTACTATTCATGAGAATTAACATTTTAGTCTTTGGGCTATATTTGGCTACCGAAATTTCGGCAGCACTTCCCCTATAAATCTAACACCCCCGAGACTTAGCTCGGCTCAAAATACAACAACAACAACAGCCCAAACATCATTAAACCATACAAACCACAACCATATTACATTAACTTCAAAATTTCACTTTAATACATAAGTTGGCAAATTCTTGATTCAACTTCAAAATTCCAAATTTATTTTCACATTAGTCCATTCATTCACTCATTCTCAATTATTCAAACACACTACATACAAGTTCCAAATCACATACAAACATCCCCAAAGTTCACTACTTTCCAATTTTCATTCAAAACACCAAAAGTTACGACGAACGTTCTAACTTGCGTCGTTTCATTCCAAACTCATTATCATCAACCATAAATCATGTTCAAAGTCTTTAGTATCATAAATATACTATGATATACACAAATATACCAAGGGTATACACTTTCCAATAACGTCAAAATTATTTTCTAATACCAACTCAATTCCTTAATCAATCATTTACAACATAATGACCACAACAACACATTATTCAAACTAAACAAGCTCAAATTCTTAGGCCTTTCACCTCCCTCACTTTCGGCCAAACACACCCTTTATACACACACACACCATGCACAAACACAACACCATTCCAAAATCTTCATGCTAATTCAATCACTAACACATATGTATCCCTTTCATAACATAAAAACATTGAAATCTTACCTCTTTCTTTAAATTCCGATTCGCCGCAAACGTCGTCCTCTCGTCAAACTAATTGTACCACCACGAAGAGCACCTTGAACTCATCAATTATTCCAAAAGAGACTAGGTGATTGGATTAGAAACAAAGGCCAAGAATTTTTTTTTTTTTTTTCTATCTTGGTTCGGCCGAGAGCCTTCAATGGGTGCTCTCCAATTTTTTTTTTCTTTGTTCTAGATAATTACTAGCTACAAAGTGATATATATCCAATATTGAAAGTCATGTGCATAGCACATGACATTAAACAATTGGGTTTGGGCCAACCTAGTGGCCGGCCCCCCTTCAAATTGTTTGGGCCTCATTTCTTGTTTCACTTTCTTGGCCCAACTCATTAAAAGTCCCGTTTTGCAATTCCCGAAACTAATTTCCGAAATTCCAAATTTACCCTCGGCCTTTCCCAATGTCTTAACATCAATGATTCCATAACCAACATCGTCATATTCACCACAATTAAAAATATTTCTTCATAAGGCACAATCTTTATTATTTCTCAATTTTCACTTACATGAAAATACGGGACATAACATTCTCCCCCCCTTAAGAACATTCGTCCTCGAATGTTGAATCGACCTCATGGGTGTCGCACTACTCCGGGAGGGTTCTCTTGATAGTTGTCCTTTATTGATTTCTCCGACATATCTTCTCTACCAATACCAGGGGTAGATTTCTCACGTCACCGATTCACATGCCTTCATAATACATTTTCTCATACTTTACGTAATCACCGAACTCTGCACTATATTCTTGTAAGGGACGGACGCTTTCCAGATATCATCGTCAATATCATCTTCTTTTCACACTCCTGAGTTTCCTTACCACATTGTCGTAATCTCTCTTTACTTCATAGCAAACACTTCATGCCAAACAGATTCAGAACTTAAGCCGGACGCGCATAAATATATCAGACGGATTCGTAGTCAACATCAAAAGTGCGGACGCATATCAGACACATCTGAGATCGGAGTCAGACGTACAAAGGCGTATCAAACGAATTCGTAGGCAGAATCAGACACCCGAAGATATACCAAACAGATTCACAATCAAAGCCAGACGTACAGAATCATATCGAACAAACCCGAAATCAGAAGCAAATATACAGAATTGTTTCATACCGAATCGTGATCAGACAAACCGAAATGTATCAAACACACGCGCGGTCAAAATCAAACGCACAGAAGTATATCAGACGGATTTATATCCAGAGTCAGACATACAGAGGTGTGCCCGACAGAAACGGATCCAGAATCAAACGCACAAAAGGTTCATCGGACGGGAACATAGTCGAACTCAGAAATATAGAGGCGTACCAGGTAGAGCCTCATCGGAATTGGAAGTGCGGAAGCACCACAGACAGATTGTCAATTTAGGATCACATCGTCCACATTAAGGCTCCAATAATTCATGAGAATTTCCTTTTTATTTGCAAACTCACTCATCAGTCGTCACACAATTTACCTTGCGTCTTACGTATCGATTCTTTCAAGGAATCTATTTATTCACACTGCTTACCTTTCATTTATCACAACATTAGTTGCCGGGGCTCGGCTCTTAGCCCTCATGGCCCTGAATGAAAATCATACACACACACATACACACGTTTACTCATACCTTACTGGCGAACATCTCTGGCTGCTATTCAAATTCGTTCAATTTCCCAAGAAGTGTTGTACCCTTTCCTTTTTTGCCCGCTTAGTCCGCCTCGTTTCGCGCGACTCCCGAAAGGGCACCAATTACTCCACACACATTCTATTACCTTTTGGTTACCTCAAATTCCCATCTACATTAATCATACTTACACTTATGAAAAACTTTGCATTACTTCCCAGGGGGTCACCCATCCCAGAATTGCTCTGGCTTGAGCACGCTTAACCCCGAAACTTTCACGCATTCTGATGCGTTAGGGCTGATATAATCCCATCAATTGCCCTGCACGACCTTTGTCACGCAATTTTAGGCCAAACGGGGTCTTAGCAAATCTTTCGGAAATTTTTCGTAGCGGGTCCCACTCTCGGCTAAGCCGTACCATTACCTTGTCGCCTTTCTGAATTTCCAACATTCACTTTCATACACATATACATATGATCACAACTAACCCACAAATTTAAGTCTCCAAATAGTCGATGTGATCCGCTAGAAATGCCACCGTAAGGTGTTCTCTGGCCACCGACAGAAGAAAACTAAAGCCCGATAAGTATCGCGGGGCCTTTTGTACTTAGTCTACATATTTACTTCTATATTTCTGGAAAAATTTGGGCAGAGTTTCCTCTGTATTTCTTACTATCCGAAACCTGTACACCAGAAATACCAACCACGCCTCACAGGGCCAACACATATGTACACACATACACATCATATCACGTCGTAACGCAGCCACACAGGGCTGATGACTTCAAATAGGAATTATAACATCGTCGACACTTACCACACGTGCCCAACTCAAACGGCATCGGAGGCGTTTTCCTGTTTTCCTTCATCCAGGATTTCCAAAATCACTCGGACGGTGGGGATATTTAGTCGCCCTTGCCTTGGGTCACCCGGTCTCTAATTCCTTTAAATTTCCGTCGTCTTCATAGGACAACGTTTTGCGAATATCATACACATATAGAAAATTCTAAAAACTCATACACTTATAAATAATCAATATCGGGTCTGACCTGGGGAGCTGCCGTGAGAGGTATGTCCACTATCATCCACATCTGTCTGCTCCCTGCCTATCCGGTCTCCATTATTACCCGCATCTGAATCGGAGGGATACGGACGATCAGTCAAATCCCGGCTCACTGACGACCCAGGCCAAGAACCGGAGAAATCCATAGCACTCTCCGAGGTGGCTGGGCTATCAGGGTTCTCCCTAACGATAAGAGCTGGCGCATATTTGAAAATCTCCTCCTGAGTCATCCCAGAAGAATGCTCCGATGGGCCTGCCTCATCACTATCCTCCTCCGCGGAGGTAAGAAGCTCCGGAGGGGTCATCGCCAGATCCCCCGAGATGTCTGTGTCGTAGCCATCCTCCACGGGATCCTCCGCCCCAGGAATCGGGGACTCTGGAGGAGTCGTAGAGGGGTCCTCCGACGGATCTGTATCGTAGCTATCCTCCGGGGAATCCTCCGAAGGATCCGTCTCGAACGAGTAACTGGGGCCCTGCCTACTCGGCCCCGGTGACAGCCTGGGGGCCTTCTTGGCACCCCCATCCTCATCGTCGGAAGCCGTCCTCTTCATCCTTCACCAACCTACAATCACCTGCACGGAGAGGGTCAGAAATAATTTCCCAAAATACTGACGCTAACATTCTTTTCGGAGCCTTGCTGTGAACACAGCAATTCGTTGGGAGGAACCATCCTAACAGTATAGCTTTATCGCACGATCTAAGATCCCAAGAAAGGGTAACACAACATCCTAGATGTCCTGTAGCTCCTTGTTTATAGATGTGGTGCACAACACATCGATAAACAAGACTCTACTAGACACGGCCTGTAGACATTCCGAGGACAAACCGCTCTGATACCACTTTTGTCACGACCCAGCCCCGTGGGCCGCGACTGGTGTCCTTCTGGGACACCCCAAACGAACTCACACCCAGACCATCGTAGTCAGACTCGTCCGAACTCAACGTACGTTATTCGAACTCATCATCGTAATCAGACATCTACCGAACACTTATCCTAAGCAGTCGCCCATACAGATCAGACAAATCACAAATCAGGAAGTAGGCGGAATGTACATCGCCAAATTTCACACACACACATCAGAAGGGTGGCGGAATGCACATCGCCCCCAAATACATACACATACATACAAACTTAGAGGCCGACTTGGCCATAGTAGCGTACGGGCCGCTTAAGATCGCAAAACAGACTCACATGCAAACACACCGGACCCACGACCCACAAATCTGACTACAGGCCTCTAGACAAAACAGAACATAAGAACATAGGACGGGACAGGGCCCCGCCGTACCCACTCATCCAAATATACAGAATACAGACACAACAAAAGATATGTACCAAAAGTAGGCTCCGGATCAAGGGGAGCTTTCCAACACAGCAGAATGAGTAGCCTAAACTGGAGGACCACCCAAACGAGCTTCTGTACCTGCGGGCATGAAACACAGCCCCCGAAGAAACGGGGGTCAGTACGGGAGAAGTACTGAGTATGTAAAGCAGAAGGTACAGAAATCACAAACATAGCTGGAGTCAGAAAGAACAAACACACCAACATCACAAACAAAGCAAACCTGTGCGGGAGGCGAACGTACAAATGCAGATCAAATCATGTATAGGGTTTAGGAACGTGGTCACCCCCCGACGCTGGTGCCACAACACATCATAACTCCAGAAGTTTTCAAATCTCCGTACAGTCTCCAGACACATCATATCACACACACATCACATCATCAGAACATATCAAATGCCATATCACATCATAACTCCATAAACGGTAACCGGCCCTATGGCGAGGCCTCGGAAACCGTAACACATCATAACTCCCGAATATATTATAGCGCGCACGATCACAAAGTCGGCCCGGGTACCGACGAACGAAGTCATAGCAGACAGCACGAACAGAGTAGTGCCGAAACCATATGCATATTAAAAATAATTTGTCGAACTCAACATATCGTTTACATATAGATAGATACTGACGCCAGAAGGCTCGGAGTAGGAATCGAATTGATAAAAGTAGGCATATAAAGGTTACGAAGTTCCAAACTGTCAAATTCGTAAGAAAACTGTTCATAAGTCATTTTTCCGGAATTCTCACATCATCCCAAAGTACAGAACATGCATTAATGGCATAGGAAGTTTCAAACACATCCTTGAGTCATAAACAGAAGATGGCGAATCATAACAGACACAAGCGAATCAAACAAACCGAATAAGGGGAGCCTCGGGGCTCGCGGGCCCACCTCGGGTCAAATTGAGGCGGCGGACACAAATCACAGACTTTCGGCTCCATAGAGCCATCTACGAAAGTTTCGAAGGGTTTCGGACATTCTTTTAACCAAAAGTGACAAAAAGGGTTCAATCGCGCTGAGTGAGTAGTGCTCGAACTTGAACTTCGATTTCCAAGAGCAGGGTTATTCCCGAGATTCCGAAATTTACCTAGTGGGTCTAGGACATGCCAAAAGAATGAGAGGTAGGCTTTACATACCTGGTTGGCGCCTTACGCTCCTCAAATCGCAATTCCCGTTTCGTCCAGAAACTGCAAATGGTCACTTTTACCAGTTACTATTCATGAGAATTAACATTTTAGTCTTTGGGCTATATTTGGCTACCGAAATTTCGGCAGCACTTCCCCTATAAATCTAACACCCCCGAGACTTAGCTCGGCTCAAAATACAACAACAACAACAGCCCAAACATCATTAAACCATACAAACCACAACCATATTACATTAACTTCAAAATTTCACTTTAATACATAAGTTGACAAATTCTTGATTCAACTTCAAAATTCCAAATTTATTTTCACATTAGTCCATTCATTCACTCATTCTCAATTATTCAAACACACTACATACAAGTTCCAAATCACATACAAACATCCCCAAAGTTCACTACTTTCCAATTTTCATTCAAAACACCAAAAGTTACGACGAACGTTCTAACTTGCGTCGTTTCATTCCAAACTCATTATCATCAACCATAAATCATGTTCAAAGTCTTTAGTATCATAAATATACTATGATATACACAAATATACCAAGGGTATACACTTTCCAATAACGTCAAAATTATTTTCTAATACCAACTCAATTCCTTAATCAATCATTTACAACATAATGACCACAACAACACATTATTCAAACTAAACAAGCTCAAATTCTTAGGCCTTTCACCTCCCTCACTTTCGGCCAAACACACCCTTTATACACACACACACCATGCACAAACACAACACCATTCCAAAATCTTCATGCTAATTCAATCACTAACACATATGTATCCCTTTCATAACATAAAAACATTGAAATCTTACCTCTTTCTTTAAATTCCGATTCGCCGCAAACGTCGTCCTCTCGTCAAACTAATTGTACCACCACGAAGAGCACCTTGAACTCATCAATTATTCCAAAAGAGACTAGGTGATTGGATTAGAAACAAAGGCCAAGAATTTTTTTTTTTTTCTATCTTGGTTCGGCCGAGAGCCTTCAATGGGTGCTCTCCAATTTTTTTTTCTTTGTTCTAGATAATTACTAGCTACAAAGTGATATATATCCAATATTTAAAGTCATGTGCATAGCACATGACATTAAACAATTGGGTTTGGGCCAACCTAGTGGCCGGCCCCCCTTCAAATTGTTTGGGCCTCATTTCTTGTTTCACTTTCTTGGCCCAACTCATTAAAAGTCCCGTTTTGCAATTCCCGAAACTAATTTCCGAAATTCCAAATTTACCCTCGGCCTTTCCCAATGTCTTAACATCAATGATTCCATAACCAACATCGTCATATTCACCACAATTAAAAATATTTCTTCATAAGGCACAATCTTTATTATTTCTCAATTTTCACTTACACGAAAATACGGGACATAACAGCAACACACCATAAACAAAACTCTACAAGACACGGCTCGTAGACACTTCCTAGGACTGAACTGCTCTGAAACCACTTTTGTCACGACCCGACCAGGGGCCGTGACGGGTACCCGGGACTAACCACCGAGCACCACTCATTTCCTTACTCGTCATAGTCATTATACACTTCTTTACCATTCATATACTCATAATCATAATCATAAGACAACCATTTTTCATTTGAAAATATAATTAATTTTTATATACATAACCCCTTCGGCTATCAAAATAATAATATATACAATCATAGCATCGTAAGACCATACTACCCACACATGTGTATCTATGAGCCTCTACTAGAATACTAGACATGTAGACGGAACAAGACCCTGTCGTGCCCAAAATACATATATATGTATATACACAAAAGAATCAACCAAATAGCACCTCCGGAATAATGGAGTGCTCCTGTAAATCTGCTGGTGACTCCTATGGATCTGTAACGTCTCCCTGTCTACCTGTGGGCATGAACACAGCGTCTAAAGAAAACAGACGTCAGTACGAATATTGTACTGAGTATGTAAGACATGAACGAAATAAGCATAATAGAAGAATAATAAACCATAGGAGGAAGATATAACCTGCATGAGTTTTATAGATGAATACATTTCATACGTATATCATATATTTATATAATCATAGTACAGGTATCGTCGTAGCACATATATCATCGCATCATCATCATCATCATCGTTAACCCGCGTCCGGGTAACCATCATATGCCGCCCACTAGTGGTGTCATGTCTCGCCCTCTAGGCACGGTGTAATCATAAGTAGCCCGCATTAGCGATGACATGTCCAGCCATCTAGGCATGGTGTAATCATAAGCAGCCCGCATTAGCGGTGACGTGTTCGGCCATCTAGGCACGATGTAATCATATCGTCATATACCCATCGTAACTCAACGTTTTATACATGGCATAGGCATATTATAAACTTACATTATTGATCATTTCATAGACATATCATGACTTAACACCATTATACATTTATCATTAAAACATACATTAAAACTTGTAGGCAACTATGGCTATGTCGGGGTGACATAAGGTCATGAACCCCCGATTATATTATGGAGTAATCATCAATATCATATCTCACCTTGAAGGAACTAACAATTTAAGGTGAGTGTACGCAAAGAGAAGCATCGATGAAAACATACTTAAAATTATTAGCTTCATGGACATCTTGTATTACACTAGGATTACTCATACTTACATTCATCATCATCATTATCATGCCCGTATCATATTTCCTTTCTTAATCATGTGCGTATGTAGCTTTGTATATTTATGGACTCATAGTCTCCATCGTATAGGATGATCATGGAAAATTTAGAAGATTCATGCCTTAGAAGGAAAGGATTATCCTTACATACCTTTTCCGTTTAACTAATCTATCGCTTGCTTGTTCTCCTTCAATGCCCACGTTTCTACCTTCAAGAGAATTCGCATCAGCATTAGTTAATCGATTACAAGAACGCGCTTAGTAAATCTAACGAAAATTGGGCAGTATTTCCTTTGTTTATACAACTTTTCCCATATTCTATATCAACTCCCAAACATTCATAATAACATTCATAATATAATAGGCAACAATCATCATTCACCTATATTACCCACATTTCACAATTTCACTCCAATTTATCCATAATTGTGGTTATAGTTCACTATCGCGTCTTCTCATATATAATACTTATTTCATGGTCTAAATGTCATTCACAATATACTTACAACCACAACATACCAATATTCATAATTCAATCCAAACCTTTACCCAACATTGTCACTATTCACACATTCATGACCCATTTCCTATATTTTTCTACAATCCATGTGTTTTTAACTTTCAATACCTTAAACAACCAAGAATGATCATAAAACTCACCTTAGATAATGGATGAATAAACCTTGAGTGGGAATTTCTCTTCTTGTACAAAACCCTAACTCACTTTCCTTGAGATTTCTTGATGTAGATGAACTTTGGTAGGTTTCTTAAACTTGATTTTGTGGGTTTAATGTAGTTGATCATGGATTTCTCTTGGTTTCTTGCGGATGGAGAGTTGAGAGAATTCTAGAGGTTTCTATGACCAAAAATGGTGAAAATATGATTTTGGGTCGAATTTGGTGTATTTATAGTGGTCAAGAAAATTATGGGCCGACACAACATGCTGCAAGCTTTGCTAGACGCATGTTGTGTCGCAGACCTCACAGCTGTTACACCCCGTAACTTCAAAGAAGCACTTATCAAATTTGAAACATAAGTACGTTGAGTTATGGTTAAGTAAAACCACTTAGGAATATAAGGAGCAAGCATTATTAAGTATATTTAACGAGGAAGGATGTATATAAGGTATACCAGAAGGTTTTATAAGGAAATAAGCGGAAGAAATGGAGTAGTACGACTTTGGAAAAAGGATGGGTAATGTTTTGTGTGAAGATTTTGGTCCAATTTGGTGGACTACTATCTCTTAGCATATGAGGTGTTTTAAGGTGAAACAAAAGCCTAAAATGAAGTTCGTCGAGTCTAGTTTCTAACGCAACAAGCCGCTCGTCGATTGGACTTCAGGGTAGAGAATTATGGATGTTACAAGTTCAGCTGACATAGCAAAAATGCGTGCTACAGTACTACTACAGTAACCGACCTGCTACAGTGTTGCTATAGTAAAATGCTACAGTCTCCCCCCCCCCCCCCCCCTGAATTTGACCGTTATAAAAAGGTTAGGAACCTCTTTTTTCACCAGATTTTGCTGGAAAATTCCAGAAAATGGAGAGAGAGAGAAAGAGAGAGGGAAACTAAAAGTGAGCAATTTTTAAGTCGCGGAGTAGTGGTTTAGGTCCGGGTAACGCATGGTTGTAATTCTAGTATCGTTTTGCGCAAGATTTTAGCGTGGATATTGAGGATATTGCTGCCTTAACAAGAAAAAAGGTATGAATGTTTCTCTTTTGGTATTATTTAAGGCTTATTTACGGAGATACAGTCGCTAAACAATCGTATAGTAAGTTTGTTAGTTATGGAAGTTGGAAAACAGCGTGTGGGCTGTTTTATGGTACATATTGATGTTGGAAATCATGTTATTGATGTTGGTATTGTTGTTGTTGTTGTTGGTTGCTGAATTGTGATTTCGGGCTAGGCATATAAACAGGGGAAATGCTGCCCGATTTTCAGCAAGATATAAAATAGTTTGACTTGAGAGCTTAGCACAAATATACTACGATGAGTCTAACGATTGTGTAAATCCTCTTAAATGTAGAATTGCGAGCTCGACGAATAAGTGTAGATAATTGGAGGCTGAACGGGTATGATAAGGCTCGTCCCTTTCTTTCAAAGGCATGATTCCTATGGTATGATTTCATAAATGTTTCCGTAACCTTCTTATCTTCAAAAGCCAAAAGTACATGGTTCTTAAAGCTTCTCATGATGTCTAGGATAAGAATGATTTTATGATGGTGACAACAATAATGATGATGTTGTGTTTATGATTTCAAAGCGAATATGAAAATGTGGAGCTATTTCTAGATGTTCTCAATTTTATTCATTGATGATGACTTTACCTCTAAAGGCTCCAAGGTGTATGTAAGGTTACCCCTTCTTTCTTTTTGGCATGAATTACATAAAGTGAGTTAACGACGAACATATATGACTCCGATGAACTCTAATTCTCAGTGGTACTTGACATGATAATTGTCTTTGATTCTCAAGTGTTGGTTCATTCTGTTTATTCTATTGAGTCTCAGATGATGACTTGGTTTGCATATGGTTGCTCATGATATTCTACTCGTGCATACCGTTAATATATCATTGACCGAGTCCCGGGCTGGATACATAATCGTGCACAGTTTCATTGCATTGTTCATCGAGTCCCTTACTAGAGGGCCGAGTACGGTATATATATGATTATTTCACCGAGTCCCTCACTAGAGGGCCGGGTACGGTATATATATGATGATTTCACTGTGTCCCTCACTAAAGAGCCGGGTACGGTATATATATGATGATTTCACCGAGTCCCTCACTAGAGGGCCGGGTATAGTACATATATGATGATTTCACCGAGTCCCTCACTAGAGGGCCGGGTACGGTATATCATATACATGCATGACTCTCATCTCATAAGGCACAGATGTATTGGTATCCTTGATTACCATACTTGTCTCCTGTCATCTCCTACTCAGACATGATCTTCATTATTGTACTTCATGTTTTACATACTTAGTACATTTTCCGTACTGACCCCCTTTCTTCGGGGGCTGCGTTTCATGCCCGCAGGTACAGACACTCAGTTTGGTGATGCTCCGGCTTAGGACTTCTGCCCAGCCGCTTGGAGAGCTCCATTGTTCCGGAGCTTGAGTTATTTTGGTACAGATCTTTTTGGCATAGACTTGGTTATACTCTTAGAGGTCTGTAGACATATGTGGGTTGTGTATGTAAGATTTGGTCAGCTATATCGATGTAGTTCGTCTTGGATGTCCCCGTGTATAGTGGCAGCCTTGTCGGCTTGCATACTTGTTATATTTTGGTTAGCTGTGGCTTCTCAGGAGACAGGTTCTCTTTGATGTATGAAATGATGAGTTCATAGCATGCTTTTACAGAGTGCCATATTGTTTTCAGTTTTAGTCTGATTATATCTAGCGGATCGTATACGGGTGCCCAGCTCGGGCACTAGTCATGGACCATCGGTTTGGCTCGTGACAGCAACATCACCAAATTTCACTGTCACACTTTGCTGTGCAACTGCGTGGCCGCAAAGCGCGTTTTGCTGCTCGCATGTTGCGCCATAGAGTGCGCCATAATGTGACATTTTACCAAACTTCCACCGAAACTTAACTCCGATGAGTCTTAAACCTTCCCGAGGCTTACTAAATATGGTTTTTCTCCATTATATACCCAAGATGGACATATCTATCCCCATGACCTCGAAAAATTTATCCTACTTCCCAAGGCTAGGACAATTAGCATTCGGCAAAACTCAACGTATGTAAATGAGAGGTGTAACATTTGGTGTCTTGCATACCCGACCATGATAAGGTTCGATATTATACATACCTGGCCCTACCAAGGCTCAGTGTCATCTGTACCCTACTGCAGTGGTGCGCGCGCGATTGGTGTCATACCCGGCCATCTAAGCTCAGTGTTCTTAATAGTCATACTTAGATATATATATATATATATATATATATATATATATATATATATATAGGAGTACATAAGTATCCTCAAAGTCCTCATCATCATAATTATTTTCATTATATCCTTCCTTGGAGGATCAACTATCATAGAATGATGCTAATGGTATCGTGATAATATCAAGAATCATGAGCTTTAGTGACTCTAAGAATGAAGTCATCTTGGAAGACAATACGAAATTCACATGAAGGTTTACAACGATGGGATCATGCCTTAAGAAAGAAGGGTTAGCCTTACATACCTCGTCTTCTTCTTAACTACTTAACGTTCACCATCGAGCTTGAGAAATCTACATTTAGAAGGTTCATACCATGGTTAAGCCTTAATGATACTCTTAAATACAAACTAGAACAATTCATGATCTAATGAAAATTGGGTAGCATTTCCCCCTATTTCGTCAACTTCCAGCATATCACAAAGCAAATCCCAACATCCATAATAACATGCGCAATATCATAATCAAGTAATCACATTCCATTAAGTTTTCAAAATTCATTCTCATGTTCAACTTATACTAACAACTTCACACCCATCCTTAGCACATTTTCATACAATACTTCCTCATCACTATTATTACCTTCCATAACAAGATTATACCCATACCATACTAAGAATCATGACTCAAGTTAGCTTACTACTCAAAAACATCATAAAAGCTACATTTAGACCTCATTTTCTACTTTTTTCTTCTACCCAATTTGTTCAACAACCAAGCATTCATGGAAACATGAAGTAAGCATGAAAAATAACCTTTTATCTCATAGGAATGGGTTTTGGAGAAGGATATCACCTTGAGTGAAAACCCTAGCTTCAATACTCAAGTAGATCTTGAAGTCTATTAACCCTAGTGAACCTTCTAACACATGAACACTTCGATTCTTGTTATTTGATCTTTGATTTCTCTTGGGTTGGAGTGGAATATTCTTGGAGAAGGGTTTTGGAGCTCTCAAGACTTTCGGAAGTGTGGGAAATGAAATAAAAGAATAAGGGTCATCTATTTATACAAAACAAATAAAAGTTGTCTGATGGACTTATACAGACCACTTATACGGTTCGTATAAGTGGACTGTATAGCACCACCATGAAAATATCCCTCGCTGTAAGGGTTATGTTATACGGACCCCCTTGTACGAACCGTATAAAGTTATACGGGCCGTATAAGTGGTCGTATAACTCACAGTTATCCGAAACTCTCTCTCGTTGATTCGTTTGACTTCTAATACTTGTGGACCCTTCTTGGCACTTATGTAACACTTAATTAACCATACAATAAGAGTTATA
Source organism: Lycium barbarum (assembly GCF_019175385.1). NCBI lineage: Eukaryota > Viridiplantae > Streptophyta > Magnoliopsida > Solanales > Solanaceae > Lycium > Lycium barbarum. The sequence goes on from NC_083338.1 coordinate 54,414,462, forward strand.
GCATCCCCTTAAGACATTACCAAATAAATATTAGCTCAATCATAGTGAAAACCTTTCCAAACATGACTTACATTTCACTTCCCTCAACAAACTAAATTTCACATATTCATATAAATTCAAAATCTTATAGTATGCACCTTAAGCTACCTAATACTTCCCTTAATCTCATAAGGGTTTCATAATCACCTTAAGCTCATGTTAGCCTACTCACAAGGAAACAATACGAAATTTCCGAGGTGTAACATGAACGCCGTTTCTGAGCATCTTCCTCATCTATTAGTATCTGATTATAGCCCGCGTAACAATCCACAAAATACTATATCTCATGCTTAGCACAGTTGTCAATCAGTATGTGAATGTGAGGGAGTGGGAAATTATCCTTTGGGCTTGCGCGGTTAAGATCACGATAGTCCCAACAAATCCTTACTTTCCCATCCTTCTTGGTATCAGGACTATGTTCGCGAACCATATCGGGTATGGTGTCACTTCCACCACCCCTGACTGGATCTGTTTTTCTACTTCTTCTTTAATTTGGATGCTGACATCAGACTTAGGCTGCTTGATTTTCTATTTCACCGGAGTGAATCGTTCTAGGATTGGAAACCTATGAGCGACAATGTCGGTACTCAAACCCGGCATATCGGCGTATGACCAAGCGAAAACATCCGCATACTCTTTCAGCAGATTCCGATAGACTTCTTTCTCAATCTCTGTCAGATGTACACTTATTCTAGTTTCCCGAACCAACTCCTCATTTCCTAGATTAACTGCCTCTGTTTCCTCTAGGTTTGGTGTCGGTCTATTTTCATATTCTTCTTGGACGTCTATCAATCCTTTCGGTTCAGTCATCTCTTCTTCTTGATCGTTGTTTTGTTAGTCGTCATTTTTACTTATTTTGTAACATATCATGACAATATTTTTGGCTTCTGTATTATTATTGTAAAGAAAAATAGCACGGTTATCAATCATGTAATAGCAATTTTAATTACGTATTTATATATACAATTATATACATTTATATAGGTAAAGTAAAGCGATTTTGTCTTATTGTAAACTTTGAGGAGTTTTCATTGAAATTTAAAATAGTGATACAGACTGTGGTCCTGACTCGAAATGGAACATCGATCCATTTCCATTATTGAACAACACGTAATAAGGAAATGTAAAACCATGAAAGGGTGATAAGTTGGGCCTCAAAGTCGACTTTCGCCGTTTTTCTAAAAGTTAGCATTCTTTCTACCGCAAGATGAATAACGGGGTAGAAGTCTATCCACTCGACATTTCTCCTGGCTTAGCATGATGAATCTCAAATTCTTCAAAGCATTATTCAATGATGGTTGCGCATTCCTCTTCCCAAAACAACGTCCTTAAACCCTCTTCTAGATCTTTGCTGTTGTGACTCAATGGACATGCTATGAAAGACTGGTATAGATGAGGAAATGGCTTTCTCATTTCAACAGGACCTCTGGTCCATGTTCTGCTTCTTCTTCTTCAGCCTCACATGGCTCGTATCCAACCCCAAATTGATACTTCCCATTTTTGATATTCATTGGTTCTTTGATTCCTATCAGGTTCCTTACCAGACCTTTCTCGAGCTCAAACCCACTTCTTATCATAGTTGTAGCAACCATTTTGTAGACAAGTGGCATAGCGATATCTTCGTCATCTCCCCAGTGATCTATCATAGCCAATTCAACGGTGTGAAAATCAGTACCAACTAGTGACTTCTCTATGATTGGTACTGAATTGCACGTATAGTTATGAAAACTTCCTTTACCGTGAATCGCGACTTCTTGATCATCCCATAAAATTTGAGAGACTGGTGCAACGAAGATTCCATGACTCCAATGGTGTGCAACTATGGTCGTCCCAATAATAAATTATAGCTCGTTTTTGTTATATCCCGTGTTTTCGCGCATTTGAAAAATTTGGAATAATTTGGATTTGTAAGGAATACGATCATGTGTTGATTTGAATTAAGATATATGTGTGTGTGTTGTTCATGAAAAATATCGGTGTGGAAGTGTTGAGGAAGGCCAAGGGCAAAATTGGAATTTCGGGAATTAGTTTCGGGAATTACAAAATGAGAATTATAATCAATTGGGCTCAAAAAATAAAAGATGAAAATGAGGCCCAACAAGAGAAGGGGTGGCCGGCCATCACCATGGCCCAAGCCCACCAATTAATAAAAGTTTTCCATGTGCTAATTAATTATAAAGGGATCACTTATCCCTTAGAAGTTTCATGAAACTAACAAGGAGAAAAACAAGAAAAATAAGAGCTCAAGAACAAAGGCCATTCGGCCATGAGCTCTCCATTTTCACCCCTCAAAATTTTGATCCAAAAATTATTGTCTTGTGGTTTTCCCACTAAATTGAGTGTCCTCTACAACTTGGTGCAATTGTTTGGGAGAATAGAGCACTTGTTCCATCAATCTCACACTTGGGCTAAGTGAAGAAGACTAAGGAAAAAGGTAAGAATTCATCCCTTTTACTTGTGTTATGAAGTCTTGTTTGTGTTGTAGTATGTGGGAATGAGTTGATTGTATGGAAAAATGGAAGATTTCAAAGTGGGTATGGAATATAGTGTACAGACGTGAGTGTATATATGTGGTATACATATATGAGTTGAATTTTATGTTATATTCTAATTGTGTGTATGATGGAATTCATATTGAGAATGAAAGTGGAATAAATTTGGTTGAAGTTGGAAATGTATAGGTTGGCCGTGTGGTATTTGAAGTTGGAATGAGAATGAATTAATTTTGATTTAACATGTAGTTGTGTTATTGTGATTCTTGCAATGTAAATGAAAGTAAAATGATATAAGTTTTCCTTGGAATGGAATGTAGGAACTTATGTCGTTTAGGTATGATCTTACGACATTATGAAAATGAAGTTGTTAGGGTGCAAATTAGGATGATCATTGATGAACTTGGAAGATGGAATCATGTTATGAATATGTATGCCAAAGGTTAGAAGTTTTGAATGAATTATGACTTTGGTGGGAAGTTGTATACTTTGTATATCGTATGAATATTTGGTAGAAATGTTATGAAATGCTCTCGAATTATATTGTCATGGTCTTAATTAGTAATGAATGTGAGGATGTTGATATTGATTTGAAAATATGAAGTTGGAATGAAGGTTGTGACATTATGTCGGGAAGAAGGTTAGTTGTGACATATTGTGTGTTTTGTAGCTATGGTTATTGTTGTTAGTGTTGTTGTTGAGTTGTTGTGAATATTTTGGCCGAGTTGAATTCTCGGGGGTGCTATATGTATAGGGGAAGTGCTGCCGAAATTTCGGTAGACAAATATGAAGTTAAATGAATTCTTAAGTCTTACAATTCCTAATTGGTAACTATGACCAATTGCAGATTTTGGACGGAACGGGAATCGAGTTTGAACGAGCGTAAGAAGTGAGAAAGGTATGTAAGGCTACCCCATTCCTTCTTTTGGCACGTCCTAGGTATACTAGGTCGATATCGGAGCCTTGGAGGCCATTCTGTTCTTGGAAATCCGAACTAGAAATTGGGTACTATTCATTCAATTCAATTGAAGCATAAAACTCTCAATTGTGTTAAAAAGTGATCTAATGTCCGAAACGTTTGTAAATGTATTCGAATCGCTTCGAAACTTCCACGTATGATCCCATAGACCCCAAATGTCCGTAACTCATGTCCGCCACCTCAACTTGACCCGAGGTGGGCCCGCTAACTCCGAAACTTTTTTGTTTGCCCTATAAGGCTCATTTTTGTATAACGTCGGCAAAAGACTTTTGTTTATGAACTTGGCTATTGTAAAATAATGTTTTAATTGCCATGATGTCCTAAATTATATTTTGAACCATAATTACCGTTTTGGAAATACTTTTGTGAAATGAACCTCGTTTTGATTAATTGTTCGAACTATTTTTTTACTAATGAGTCAACATATGATTTTGTCAAGTTTGCAAAAGTATTTTGATATGTAAATTGCATTGTTTGCTCACGACTCCGCTCGTTCCCTTACTATGATTTCGTTCACCGGTTCCCGGGCCGGTTATGATTCGTGCGCCCTATGATTAATTCGGCCGTATGCTGTGTTACAGTTCCCGAGACCTCGCCATAGGGCCGGGTTCCGTTTGGAGTTATGCTGTGATATGGCTGGTGATATGTTATGATGATATGTGTGTGTTCGGGGATGTACGGAGATTTGAACCTTCTGGTGTTATGCTGTGTGTGGCACCTGCGTCGGAGGGGTGACCACGTTCCTGAGCTTTGCATGATTTTTATCTGCATTATGTACATACGTTTTGGTACAGATTTTGATATACTGGTCAGTATTCCTTTTTTTTTTTGTATCCTGTTTGGTTTCAGTTATGGTTTATACTTCTGCTTTCTATGCTTTACATACTCAGTACATCTTTCGTACTGACCCCCTTTCTTCGGGGGATGCGTTTCATGCCCGCAGGTACAGACGCCGGTGATCCACTACTGTAGGCTCCCCGTCCTGCTATTACAGAGTGCTCCTTTTGATCCGGAGCCCATATGTCGGTATAAATCTTTTGTGATGTACATGTATTTGTATATTTGACTATTTGGGGTACGGCGGGGCCCTGTCCCGTCATATGTTTTCGTTTTGTATTTGTAGAGGCCTGTAGTCATGTTTGTGGGTCGAGGGTCCTATATGTGTCCGTTCGATTACGATCTGTGTCTTAATGCGGTCCGTCTGTTATGGTGGCCAAAATGGCCCTTATGTTTATATTTGTACATATGATAGGCGATGTGCATTCCGCCGCTTCTATTTGTTCCGATATGATCTTTTGGTATGCGACCGCTTAAGACAAGTTTTGTTTTAAATTATGTTTAAAATAACTATGGTGAACTCTGAGCTAAGTTTGGATATGATAATTGGATATGTAAGTCTGTCTGGGTGCCCAAGTAGGGTGCCAGTCATGGCCCACGGGGCTGGGTCGTGACAGTTTTGATATCCATGATGACGAATTCAACCACTAACTCTGCAGGACCAATTTTTATGTGCAGATCTATTTCTCTAATTGGGTCGCTAGTCGCGACATCATAAGCTTTTACATTGGTTCGACTCTGGCGAATTTTGCCAACATCATATCTAAGCTGTTTCAAAGTCGTCATAGGGCATACATTCAACCCAGCTCGTCCAACAATCAACACTTGAGGGTTAATATTGTCGCGGCATTTGACTGTTATGTGTAAGGCCTTTTTGTGGGTCTTACCCTCTCTTGGTAATTCATCATTAGAAAATGATAGCCTATGTGCTTGTACAACGTACCCTACAATCTCGGCCAATGTTTAACTTGTAGTGCCGGTGGGCACTTGGACTTCATCCAAAGCTTTCATTAAGGCTAAGTGATGTTGAGATGAACTGAGTAATAATGACATTACTGATATCCTGGCAGGAGTCTTATGCAGGTACTCAACAATTGAATAATCCTTGACTGGCATTTGCCTCTAAAAGTTTTCAGCTTTGCCTTCAGTGATTGGTCTTTTCTGAGGATTTTCGCGGCATGGTGCTTCGAGTACAGGCTCTTCTGGAGCATAACACCTTCCAGACTTGGTCATACCCAGAACCACGGTGGCTATATCTTTTCCTTTATTGACCATCGTCAGGTGCGGTGGTTTGATCACAAAAGGTGTATCCTCAACTGGCCCTGATATTTTGAGTACGAACGGCTCGTTCTGAATTCGAGCGACTATTGAGGGATATTTGAGCACAAAAGGGCTCTTTCTTGGCTATAGCAGATGACTGGGATATCTCAGATTTCCTTTTCATGGGGCCTAATACTTTTTTTCCCTCTTGTAAGGACAACGAGGCGACGGTGCTTTCTAACCCTTCAATATCAGAACAAATGATCGCAAGACTCTCTTCCCATTCGTCACCTCTTTCTATCATGTGAATTTGATTCTCTCCATCCTTTGGGAGAGGATTTGTGTCCACATTTGGAGGTGTTTGCTCCAGGATAAGCTCATGATTGTCAATCATATCTTGTAGCTTGTGCCTTAAGTTTATGCAATATTTGGTAGTATGGCCAACTTGGTTAGAATGATAGGCGCAAGTGAAATCTGGCTTGTACCATCGATCCTTGGGGTTAGCAGGTTTTGGTGGGACAGCATTCATTCAACCGGTGTCTCTTAATTTGGCAAATAAACTAGCCCTTGATTCTGGTAAAGGAGTGAGTACTCTCATAGGTTTCTTTTAAGATACCTCATAGTTTGCTGGTGAAGGCTGGTTTTGGAAAGTGTGGTTTTGTGGAGCTTGGTTATTGGGTGCTGGCGTTTGATAATTTGGTCATGGAGCTTGATTGCTAGGTGCTGGTATTTCGTAATTTGGTTATGGAGCTTGGTATCTAGGTTGTACGTAGCACACAGAGATCGGGCTATATTGCGGTGAAGTGGTTATATAGCTGGTTGGTGGACACGATTGTTAGTTGTCTTGATTTTTGGGGGTTATCTCTTTTCCTCGGTTTTTTGGGCTAGTAGCTCTAGAAACATAAGCTACATCTTCTCTCCTCTTTTTACCGCTCGTGGCACTGGACGCACCTGTTATACCCCATTTAAATGGTTTAAAGTAGGAGTACAACATATTGGTGATTCCTATTTGTTTTATTTTAAGGAGTCACCACCTAATTAATTTAATGGTGAATTAGGACACCTAATTTATTAACTAAGGTAAATCCTAACTACACCTCCGTTAATGGTCTGCTTAACTAGCGTGATTCTAGGTAAGAGTTCTAGATTATCCTAAAGGGAAGGGGTTAGGCATCCTTTAGAATCCGTTAACTACGGTTTACCGGTCAAACTTAGGTTAATTAATTAAAGTTAAAGATGCAAATGCAGCATTTAAATTTTAAGAAAATGACTTGTAAATGTTGCTATGGTTTTAAAGGAAAATATAATAATGCTATTTAAAATAATACTTATAAATGTTGTTAAAACTTTAAGTGGAAATGCAATAATGCTATTTATAATAAGATTTGTAAAAGGTATAGTGATTTGCATAAAGGAAGACTTTAAATACTATTTAAAATAAGACTTATAAATGTTGCTAAGGCATTAAATGAAAAATAATGTTATTTAAAATGAAACTTGCAGAAAATATAATAGTTTGCATATAAGTAATAACTTTTAAAAGAAGACTTAGCAAATTTGAACTTTAAATAAAATTAGGTTATATGAATATGGCAACGTAGAAAAATCTAGACTTATTTTTATAAATAGGATGCAAAAGGAAGTGAGTTTTCTTTCTCTTTTTTTATTAACTTTATTTAACTATATTTGACTAAAATATGCATAATTGGGTGACTCTTAAAAAATGTTCATAAAATGTACTTGAATTTATATTTACATATATCTGAAAATATATTGCATTACATGCTGGTGAATTCTAGAAAATGGTTTGTAGCGTGGAACTATAGAGCAAGAACGGATATAGAACATACATTTTAATTTTTTTGAAATATTATAAAGACATACTCTTGAAAATCAACTGTTCCAACAAAATAAATATTATAGATACTATTTTAACATAAAAAGAAGAAAATGAATCTTATGGAATTGATTGTTGGTTTTCCTTAAATTAACTACCCGTTACTAAAACTAAATCCCACTAATTTCGCTAAGGTTCATCTAAATTAACAAAACAAAGTAGAGGGTTAGTCGAATAATACAAATTAAATGCACAAAGAACAAAGTAGAGGCGTAAATAAAATTAAATGGGCTCAACCCATTTTTAGGACTGCTGCAATCTGTTGCTGTTGGGCTTTGGCCCAGTCATTTTTTTTATAGACCGCTGCGGCTGTTCCTGTCTATTGGGCTGTGGCCCAGAATTTTTGTTTTCTATTTTCTTTGCTACGGACAGAACTGATGGGGGATGACCCGAGAAAATTGCGTTGGGCTTTTAGCCCAACACCAAATGCGAAAGAAGAACGTGTCCCTCGGACTCGTATGCGATGGTCATGCATAAAATGAGAGGAAAAGAATTAGTGTGTGATAATATAATATAAATTCAAAACAAATCAGCTATTTATGTATATACTGTGTATAATTTAAGTATACCTCATGTACACACATTTATAAGGATGTATAGACGGTTAATATTGGAAAGCTTTCGCCCCCGTCTTCCCGATGTTGCACATGTTCCAAGGGATTTCATGAATCCCAGGCATGGCTAACACCGGGGAGGGTTCAAGCTTGATCCATAATGACCAATCTAACCTCCCTATTAATGTGTTTTCATGAATATACTACAAAAATATATAGATATACGGCCTCATAGCCTTAACAAATATTAAAACACTTTTAAGTATATTGATAGCATTTCAGCCAATCTACCATACAACAATCAGCAATTACAAAATATGTTAAGGTAAAGAATCTGCCCACTCAATGCAAAAAGAAAAAATACGTATACCAAATCCTATTGCCTAGGAGCTAGACTTGGCACCTTTACTAAACTTAAAAGGTCTCTATCCTTTGAAAATGTTTACAGCGATCAAAAGGGAAGCAAGCTTAACTCTTATTCAAATTACATAACTAAAACATTCTTTCACATATTTCAAAAACAAAGAGTGTCCAGCTCTTTAGGTACTCCTTAATTAGTGGCTGAGGAAAACATTGACAACAGTAGTTATGCAAGCCTTGTGGGTAGTTTAAAAGAAACTTATAATTAACAAAAATGGATCCGAACTATATTTAGTTTAAACAAAAAAAAAACTCGAGATACAGACTAACTTTTAAACAACTAAGTTAAGCAAATGAAATAATGAAACCTTAATGAAAAGCTCTCTCATGAGCACAAAATGAAAACTAGTTTATGATCAAACATCAGGCTGAACAGTATCTTAACAAATGAGGGCTATCAATCAGTCCATACCATACTTCAAACTGTTAGTAATTCCTAAAAGGTTATCTTTCTTAATCAAGACATAACTAAACTTAAGTTAGCATAGCAACCCCATGGTAGAAAATAGATCTATCATACACCTGATGTCTTGACTCAACTCAATCAGACTCTAAATTTTAAGCCAATATGAGCAGATTCGACAACGCAAAAAAGAGGAAAGGAAATTCACGGGCATCTCGTATATTTCGAACAAAAAAAAACAGACATACCAAAACAAACACAGTGAACAGTTTCAAGTATGACCAGAAGGAATACCCAGATATTTGACATGGTTCAAATAGATAATCAGCAAACCAACATATTCCATTAACACATGCAGACTTCACTTTGAATCGGAAATAATCATGCCAGGTAGCCCAATATATAGATAACTAAAACAAGCACACTAAACTAAGTAACATGCTTCATAGTATTAACGTCAGTGCTAACCAAAAACTTAACGAAGACAAACCCAGTTTGTACATGAGCAAAACCAAAATTACCCTCAATTTCCACACAAACAGTTTCCTTAAATCAGCATAGGGATAATATGCTCTTAACTAGAAGTGAAAGAAAGGGGAGGAATTATAAAATTCTATCCAGGTTCCACACAAGAAGCTACAAGAGATAGGGGAGGTAGTTCTAAGACATTGATAACATTTTAACATGCAAATGGAGAGACTTGACAGTAGCAACACATTAAGACCATGATCATTTCCAATTTATGCATACTTAACAACTTGTAGAATAGGCATGATCAGATGAACAAATGCAAAAACTAAGAGAATAAACGCATACTCCTAAATGGATAGTTTTAGACATATGTATGCAAATTATCAAGAGGCAAAGGCATTTCTTACACCTAAGTGAAACTTGACATGTTATGCAGGATGATCTGTTTTCATAAGGGGGCATTATCCATCTGTTAATTATGTTCAATAACCAACCAAACCAGCAGACATAATTCTGTTCTTAGACACAACTAAACTAAGCGAAATGTAACTAACCTACTTGAACAAACTGGACTTAATTTAACACCTATAGACATGCTGAACTACTTAATTTAAGCAACAGCATACAAAGCCGTAAACTAAACTAACAGAACAACTAAAGAACGACAAAAAAATGCAGAAAATTTAGAAGGAGAATTACAACAGTAGATTTTAGAACACACAAGGATATAATTTGACTAACCAATCCAAATACCATATAACCACATAAGAGCATACTTACTTTAAAAGACTACTCTAGGTTAATACATGAGGCATACTAAAACAGATTAATCTTGAATTAATGTAAAGACTAACCAACTAAACTAAAATATCATACAAGAAGCATGGCTTAACTGTATAAATTAAGTCAACTAACACAGAAACTAAACATGAATCGAACTTAGCATATAGAAACATGAACACATCTTAAACTGCTAAAACTAAAATCAACTAAATAAAGAAGAGTTGTTCACCTTTTTCGAGTGCAGCGAACTGGATTTTAAGTCTTCGATCTACACTCGAACACCACGAAATCGAACTCGCATACACTCGGACTCGAAATAACTCCGGAGGCAAACGAAAACAAAAATGACTTAGTATCAAGAAAAATTGTAACTGCTAAAATTAATATTTTTCTTAGGGGAATTTTGGGGCTGCTGAAGACTTTTTTTTTTAAAAGGGATTCAATGCCGCTGAAAGACTCTAATATTTAGGGAATATCCAGGCGGCTAAAGCTTCTAATTTTTAGGGGATTTCTGCGACTCGAAAAACTCTTCTCAAATGAACCCCGAAAGGATTATTTATATCCCTCCACTAGGGTTTTGCTGGGGGTTCTAAAACGAAAGATTGGGTGGGATTTTTCTAAGTCAAACCCTCCGTTCTAATACCAAAACGTTAGGATACTCTCTGTCGTCGATCAAAAACCAGAAGAAGAAGACAAAAACCATAAAAACCCTTCGTACCCGAAAGTAAAAGGGAACCGATAAAAGACAATTTGGTTTCATGAACGAACAAAATTCATTAACTATTTTTTCAGATGCAAGCAAAGGGAAAGAAGAAGCAAAAAAAAATCTTACCCTTCTTCAACCGTTGAAAAACTGACGGGAAAGGGACAAGCATTAATTTCCCTTCCCGATATGGCCATGCACGGCCCTGGGGGATCGAAAGAGCTCTGTGGAATCGCCGTTTTAGTCAACGAAGAGAGAGGGAGTCAGGAGAGAGAGGAGCGGGAAGAGAGAGGGAGGGAAGCGGTGCATCTGATGTTTTCTTTAGGGTTAGGTTGAGGGAAATAAGAGGAATGGGCCGGGTCGGGTGTAGTTTAAACGGGTATGGGCTGATTGTTAAATGGGCTGGTCCGAACGTTTGTGAGCGGGTGGTTTTTAATGATTTCTTATGGGCTGGTTCGAAGAATTTGGTTGATTGGGCTCGGATTTGGGTTCCAAATAAAAAGGCCCTTTTCAATTAATTAGATATTAACGTGTGACAAAAATATTATATAATATAAAGTATGTATTTATCAGTGCTCGGATAAAAAATAAAATAGTATGACGTCGTAATAGTCGTGCGATAATATCAGTAAATAAACGCTATTATTTAACTACGCAAAATAAATGCGATGCGTATGCATAAGGTGGTAAAAATGCTGAAATGATTATAATGCAAATTATGATAATACTGGTAATAATAATAATAACAATAATAATAATAATAATAATAATAATAATAATAATAATAATAATAATAATAATAATAATAATGATAAGGATAAGTAATAAAAAAATAATAACAGCTACTGACTGCAATAGAATAATGAAACGCCGGTATTAATGAAAGCTATAATTATAGTAAAATATAAATAATTATTTTTTTGGAGTTGCCAAAAATATTAGAAGCGTAAACAGATATTTTGGAGGAGAGGCGGGACAAAATTGGGTGTCAACAACTTGTCCCTCTTTGACCGGTAATGATGAAAGAAATTTCGGGCAAAGACGTTGACTCAGTAGCCTATTTTTGTCCCGGCTAAAGGATTTTGGAGGACTATGGTTAAATAAGATTTGAAAGGATTGTGGCCGAACTCCGGTCTCCGAGTTGCCTACATATCTCGGGTTGCACGAGAATCAGGTCGTGTGTAGTTCTGGGATAACTACAACACCTACGAATAACAAATCCCGATTGGTACGATGTTTTGAAAAATATTGTCCCAGTGTCGAATTATGATGACATTGGGTGTTCTGATCGAACTTGAAAGTTCTGAAATATGAATATACGGAATGCAAGCGGAATATTTGGGGTTGGAGACGAGTGTTCGAGCTAGATCCTTGACCCTTGTCGGGAAGTCTGATTATCCTTCCCAACAAATTGTCCCAGTTCGCTGCCGAAGAAATAGTTCCACGTTGCGCTAAAGCTCCTGCGAAACTTAAAATAGATAAAATAGTCAGTAAAAATAAATATCGAAAGTAAAGCGATGTAAAATAAGCCCATAAAAAGCTGCAATGATTTAAATAAATGATAGCCTTTGCTGAGGCTAATGCAAATGAGGTTCTAGGCCGAAGATTCATGAGAATGATGCCGTTCGGCGATGATTAATGAGAATGAGGCCTCAAACCGGATATGAATATAGGTTATTTAAGCCGAATGATTTATGATAAATGAGGCTTTCTAAGCCGGCAAGATGTGATACGTTTGCAGGGCATTTGAAAGTAATAATGCAATAGATGTGCAGTGCATTTGCGAGCATTGATGCAGTGCGCTTGCAGGGCATCTGAAAGTAATAATGCAATGCATGTGCGGTGCGTTTGCGAGCAATGATGCGGTGCCTTTGCTGGGCATTTGAAATTAATAATGCAATGCATGTGCAGTGCGTTTGCGAGCATTCGCAAGGCATTTGAAAGTAATAATGCAATGCATGTGCGGTGCGTTTGCGAGCATTCGCAAGGCATATGAAACTAATAATGCAATGCATGTGCGGTGCGTTTACGATCATTGATGCAGTGCCTTTGCAGATCATTTGAATGCAATGTATGTGCGGTGCATTTGCGAGCATTCGCAGGGCATTTGAAAGTAATAATGCAATGCATGTGCGGTGCGTTTGCGAGCATTCGCAAGGCATTTGAAAGTAATAATGCAATGCATGTGCGGTGCGTTTGCGAGCATTCGCAAGGCATTTGAAAGTAATAATGCAATGCATGTGCGGTGCATTTGCGAGCATTCGCAGGGCATTTGAAAGTAATAATGCAATGCATGTGCGGTGCATCTGCGAGCATTCGCAGGGCATTTGAAAGTAATAGTGCATGCGCAGTGTATTTGAAAGCATTTATGCGAGGCATTTGAAAGCAATAGGAAATATTTGTGCATCGATATGTTTGAAAAATGATTGGCAAGACTCAAGCATTAATTTATTGCAAATTCGAGAATTATCGACAATTGAGAGGCATAATTTTTATAAGAAAGCTCAAACCGCTCGACGTGCAATCTTTGCAAGGCTGTAGACATTACGTATTTCAGCTTCCGCAATTTGGAAATCTGCATCCAAAGAAAAATTTGTAAGTTTTTTTTTTTTTTTGGGGGGGGGGGGGGGGTTGATTCGCGTTGACTTTGAAGATCTAGCTCTTGACACTTCATGCTTCCAACTTTGTTTTGACTTGTAACCTCCGCCCATTTCTAAGTCTTGGCTAACTAATAAAACTATTTGAAAAATATTATTTGAAAAAGAAATACGCATAAATTATGGCAAGTATGTATATAGTGATAAATAATTTCTGCTGAACTCGAAACTGTGACACATTGTGAAACAAAGCGAATGCCCCTTCTCCGAAGTTTTCTTTTGTCTGATGACTCTGTTGACCACAACTTTCAATTCTCTCGATGTTGTTTTGCGATGATGCCCTTTAAAAATTGTCCCAGTTTCTGCCATAGGAGGACGTTGAACCTTTACATGACGAGACCGAGCCTTATATAGGTTGCCTACGTATCCAACTAAGGGAATCAAGTCAAGCGTAGTTCAAATTACAAGCAAAACAAAATTGGGATTTTCTAATAAAGTGACCGAGGCCTATATAGGCCGCCTACGTATCCCACTAAGGGAATCAGGTCAAGCGTAGTTCATGTTACAAGCAAATGAAGATTTTGGAAACTTCTATCTTAAAGACCAAACCTGATATAGGTTTCTTACGTATCCCGCCGAGGGAACGTAGCTTCGTTACATAGGAAAGAATTACAAGAAGTTACATACAAAATAAATGAAAGCTCCTAGGCGTAATATCTCTTGACGGCATCTGCGTTGATATCTTTCGGCCAAACTTCGCCATCCATTTCTGCTAAAGTTAGTGCTCCTCCAGTCAGTACTCGGTGAACCATGTAAAGCCCTTGCCAGTTGGGTGAAAATTTTCCCTTAGCTTCATCTTGGCATGGGAATATGCGCTTCAATACTAATTGCCCCGGTTTGAATTGTCTCGGTCTCACCTTCTTGTTGAAAGCTTTGGCCATTCTGTTCTGATAAAGTTGCCCATGACAAACTGCATTCATTCTCTCTCATCAATTGTTCATATCGGTTTTGTATCCACTTAGCATCACTCAAATTATCTTCTTGGATAATTCTTAGAGATGGTATCTCTACCTCTGCGGGTAACACAACCTCTGTCCCGTAGACCATAAGATAAGGCGTTGCCCCAGTTGAAGTCCTTACAGTGGTGCGATAACCTAGAAGGGCCAATGGCAATTTTTCATGCCAATGTCTGTAATTGTCAATCGTCTTCCACAATATTCTCTTGATGTTTTTGTTGGCTGCCTCAACTGCTCCATTCATCTGAGGTCTGTATGGGGTGGAATTGCGGTGAGTAATCTTAAATGTTTGGCAAATCTCCCGCATCAGATCACTATTAAGATTAGCTCCATTATCTGTTATAATCTACTCCGGGATTCCGAATCGACAAATGATGTTGTTGCGCACAAAATCTTCCACCACCTTCTTCGTCATTGACTTGTGCGAAGATGCTTCTACCCATTTTGTGAAGTAGTCGATGGCTACCTAAATGAACCTGTGCCCATTTGATGTGGCAGTGACATCCATGTCCCAAGCTGCGAATGGCCACGGAGAACTCGTCACATTTAACTCATTTGGCGGGACTCGAATCAAATCGCCATGAATCTGACATCGATGACACTTTTGCACAAAACGAATGCAATCTGATTCCATAGTCATCAAGAAATAGCCTGCTCGTAGAATTTTCTTAGCTAAAGTAAAACCATTCATGTGAGGCCCATATGTACCGCCATGCACTTCTTCAATCAATTTGACCGCTTTTTTGGCATTAACACACCTTTGCAACCCCAAATCTGGAGTCCTCCTATAAAGGATTTCTCCACTTAGGAAAAAATGGTTTACTAACCTTCGAAGTGTTTTCTTCTGAACACTAGTTATGCCTTCTGGATAGTCTCCTGCCTTGAGATACTTCTTAATATCATAATACCAAGGTTCTCCATCAGGCTCTCCATCCACATAGAAGCAGTAAGCCTGCTGATCGTACACATTCACCTTGATAGTATCTATGGAATTTTTGTCCGGGTGCTGAATCATAGAGGACAAGGTTGCCAAAGCATCGGCGAACTCATTTTGAGTCCTTGGGATATGTTTGAATTCCACCTTGATAAATCTTTTACACAAATCTTGCACGCAATGCAGGTATGGAAGTATCTTCACGTTCTTAGTGGTCCATTCTCCTTGCACTTGATGAACCAATAATTCAGAATCACCTATAACCAAAAGTTCTTGTATGTTCATATCAACGGCCATTCTGAGTCCAAGAATACAAGCTTCATATTCTTCCATATTATTGGTGCACGGAAACCTGAGCTTTGCTGAAATTGGATAATGCTGGCCTGACTCTGAAATTAAGACTACTCCAACACCGACTCCTTTGGAGTTTGTTGCCCCATCAAAAAACATTCTCCACCCCGGATATTCTTCTGCGATATCTTCCCTGACAAACAACACTTCCTCATTAGGGAAATAAGTCTTAAGGGGCATGTATTCCTCATCTACGGGGTTTTCAGCAAGATGATCGGCTATCGCCTACCCTTTGACAGCCTTTTGAGTAACATACACAATATCAAACTCACTTAGAAAAATTTGCCATTTGGCTAGCTTCCCCGTAGGCATAGGCTTCTGAAAGATATACTTGAGTGGATCCATCCTTGAGATGAGATAAGTAGTATATGCAGACAGATAATGTCTCAACTTTTGTGGAACCCAAGTCAGGGCACAACAGGTGCGTTCCAACAAAGTATACCGGGCCTCATAAGGTGTGAACTTCTTGCTCAAGTAGTATATTGCTTGCTCCTTCTTTCCCGTTTCATCATGTTGTCCCAACACACATCCAAACGCATTTGCCGACACGGACAAATACAATAACAAAGGTCTTCCAGCTTCTGGAGTCACCAAAACAGGCGGATTAGACAAATACTCTTTGATTCTATCAAAAGTTTTTTGGCAATCTTCTGTCCATTTGGTAGCAACATCTTTCCTCAATAATTTGATTATTGGCTCACATATCTTTTTCGATTGTGCTATGAACCGACTTATGTAGTTGAGGCCATCGAGGAAACTCATCACGTCCTTTCGAGTCTTTGGGGCAGGAAATTATTGAATGGCCTTTATCTTCGAAGGATCCAATTCTATACCCCTCCTGCTCACGATAAAACCCAACAACTTCCCGGCAGGAACACCAAATGCACATTTTGCGAGGTTTAACTTCAGATTGTATCATCTCAACCTGTCGTAGAACTTCTTCAAATCCGTCAAGTGATCTGAACTCTTCCGTGACTTGATGATGATATCGTCCACATAGACTTCAATCTCTTTATGGATCATATCATGAAAAATAGTAGTCATGGCTCTCATATAGGTAGAACCTGCGTTCTTGAGCCCAAAAGGCATCACCCGATAATAGTACACTCCCCAAGGTGTGATGAATGCTGTTTTCTCAGCATCTTCTTTATCCATTAGAATTTTGTGATATCCTGCGTAGCAATCAACGAATGATTGTAACTCATGCTTCGCACAATTATCAATGAGTATGTGGATATTTGGGAGGGGAAAGTCATCTTTCGGACTAGCCTTGTTGAGATCCCGATAATCCATGTACACTCTGACTTTGCCATCCTTCTTTGGTACAGGCACGATATTGGCTAGCCAAGTGGGGTACCTTGCAGCTCGAATGACATTTGCAACAAATTGCTTGGAGATTTCTTCCTTGATTTTTAAACTCAAATCCGGTTTAATGTTTCTCTTCTTTTGTTTTACCGGAGGACAAGATGGATCGATAGGAAACTTATGCGAAACAATGTTTGTGCTTAGACCCGGCATATCATCGTAAGACCAAGCGAACACGTCTATATATTGTCTCAACAGGTTGATCACTTCTTCCCTTTGTGATGGAGTCAAATGGACGCTGATTCTTATTTCCATCACGATTTCTGAATTTCCCAAATTTATGGTTTCAGTTTCATCCAAATTTGGCTTCAGCTTATTCTCAAAGTGTTCAAAATCCTTAGTTAACTCTTCAGGTTGCATATCCTCTTCATATTCTTCAGAATCTTGTTCGGCATTTACTATGGGCTCGTTTGTTTCATTACGTGTCACATTCACAGTATCGGCAGATTTATTAATTTGATTGCTGAAAAATAAAAGAAGAATTAATTAAACAAAGACGGAATAATAAATAAAAGCATAGCTTGAATTTTGCAATTGAGATTTCAAAAGTTTGGAGGAAAAACAACAAAAGCATAAACACGATTCAGGCCTCAGTTTTGAATCGTGTTGTTTCATCAAATATTTAATACAAATTATCTACCAAGACTCCCGGAGAACCGGGGGTGGGGTACAAGTCCAATTGTTCAAAATGTATCCAAGCTCAGCATCCCAGATAGTCGGGCCTTCAGAGCATTCATCCAAAACCACGTTGCATTCAGCTTCCTCCTCGGCAATGAATAAATGCTTGAAACTTTCCATGAGGCTGTCTTCAGGTTCTTCCTCTGATGCTTGGGTGGCGGATGCTTTGAGAAATGACTGATTCAGGAGAGGAACAGGCTTTGGCAAGGGAATTTCACTTCTTCTTTTGAGACTAGCCAGTGCAATCTCTTCAGGAGTGGGCTCGTATCCAAGATCGAAAGTATCCTTCTGCCCGGGTAACTGAATCAGTTCCACGATGCCATCCAAGTTCAACCCGAGGCCTCGACCGGGCTGGAAGCCATTCTTTAACATTTCCCATGCCACCATCATAAGCACGTGTGGCAATTTTACCCTTTCCGCTTGAGTAGCACGCATAGTTTCTTTGATATGGAAGTCAGATCCATCCAGCCTTTCTACACTTTCGATAACCGGAATTGAGCTTTCAGGATAGATTGAATTGCTGTCTTCTCCGTGGATCACAATTTCTTGATGGTTCTAGACAAACTTCAAATTTTGATGCAGGGTAGAGGGAACTGCACCAGCCATGTGGATCCATGGCCTTCCTATCAGCAGATTGTAGCTAGCAGATATATCCATTACTTGGAATTCCACCATGAACTCCACGGGTCCGATTTCTAAGGCCAAGTCAATCTCTCCCACGACACCTCTCTGGGCTCCATCGAAACCTTTGACTCTCACCTGACTGTCGTGAAGTTTCCCTACATCAATCCCTAAGGCTCGGAGAGTAGTGACAGGACATATATTCATAGCTGAACCCCCATCAATCAACACTTTAGAAATGAATTTGTCCCTACATCTGATGGTGATGTTCAACACTTTGTTGTGTCCCAAACCTTCAGGTGGCAATTCGTCATTATGAAAAGAAACTTTGTGGGCTTCAAGGATTTCTCCCACCATAGCTGAAAGTTTCTCGCTGGAAATCTCAGGCGGAACATAAGATTCATTCAGTACTTTTGCTAAAGCGTTCCTATGAGCTTCAGAACTCATCAACAATGCCAATAAAGAAATCTGGGCTAGTGTTTCCTTTAGTTGTTCTACAACGGAATATTCTTTGGTCAGTATTTTTCTCCAAAATTCTTCAACCTCAGCCTCAGTCACGGCCTTCTTTTGGCCATTTTCTTTGCTTGGTGCTCCTCGTGCTGCCGCCTCAGGGGCGTAACAACGCCCAGATCTAGTCATTCCGGCCGCAACAGTTTCCACAACCAATCTTCCCTTTGCTTTGTTCCTTTCATCGGACTGATAATTCCAGGGAACTGCTTTGGTGTTGCAAGAAGGTGCTTGAGCAACTAAGGTCGTGATTCTAGGCCTTGGAGTGAGCACCTCCACTTCAAATGGGGCCCTCACTTGGACCGTGATCACTAGAGCAACAAAGGCTGATGATTCAACCTTCTCCTCTTTCTTAACCAGCACGATAGTCCCTTCCAAATTGCAATCTTCGTCAATGGTAATCATGTGCACATTCGCATCACCATGATTGGGCAGCGGATTGTTGTTTATATTTGGGGGAGCTCCTTTGAGCTGGATGGCCCCTTCTTTGATCAATGCTTCGATTTTGTCCTTGAGAGTAAGGAACTTTTTGGTATCATGTCCAGTAACTCCTGAGTGATACGCGCAACGTTTAGTCCCGTCATACCATCCAGGAAGGGGGTTAGGAACTCTTCCCTGAATTGGTTGGAGTATCCCTGCGGTTCTCAATCTTTCATACAACTGGGCTAAGGGTTCGGCTAACGGTGTGTAGATTTTGTTTGGCTTTCTTTCGAAGTTTCGGCAAGGTCGGGGTGTATTTTGTGGATGGTTTGGTGATTGGTATTGGGGTTGAGGTGAGTAGGTTGGCTGGTATTGTGATGAGCTTTGATGGGCGGGTGCTCGAGGTGAGTGATGTGCTGGTTGGGTATGGTAAAAAGGATGGGGAGTAGGTGGAGGTTGGTAATAAGGATGAGGGCCTTGGGTGTATTGGATGTAGTATGAAGACTAAGATGAAGGGTATTGGTAGGTTAACATTTGGTTCGGTCTTCGTTCCTGGATGGTCATGACCGCGGACACTCCGTCCCTCTTCTTCTTAGCTGAATCTGATTGAATTGCCTTACTTGTGGCTTGCAAGGCTGCAAGATTTATAACTCTTCCTGTCTTGATTCCTTCTTCTATGAAGTCTCCCATTCTAATGACTTCAGAAAACTTTTGTCCGATGATGCTTAACAATCTTTCATAGTATGTGGCATCTTTTAAAGACTGTACAAAGAGTGTCGTCATTTCACTCTCCGCCATTAGGGGCTGGACCTTCGCGGCTTTCGCTCTCCAGCGCATAGCGTACTCTCGGAAAGTTTCTGTCTATTTCCTTTCCAGCTTCATCAAGTATAATCTATCTGGGACAGTCTCAGTGTTAAACCTAAACCTGTCCATGAATTCTTGTGCCATTTCTCCCCAACTATGCCATTTTTGCGGGTCTTGGCATGTGTACCAGTCGAGCTCTTCTCCTGTCAAACTCCTTATAAACAGCTTCATCCTGATAGCTTGATCCTTCCCCACTCCAACAAGCTTATCGCAGTACGACCTCAAGTGAGCCCGAGGATTTCCTTTCCCATCGAACATATCAAATTTTGGTACTTTATATCCGGCGGGCAACTCGATGTCAAGATGAATACACAGATCCTCGTACTCCAGTCCTTCACATCCTTTGTTGGTTTAGATGTTTCTAACTGCTTCTCTCAGACTGCGAAGCTCTTTTGCTAGATTCTCGTCTGCTCTCGCCCTGGCTTCCCTTTCCATCTCCTCATAAGGGTCAACCTCTGGGTGCTGTACGACCTGCATTTGGGTAGTGAAAGGTTGAGCTTCTGCTACATATACCGGTGGCACATACTGCGTGTTATGGTTAGCGGTGTGTGCCAATGGTATGTGTTGAGTTGCTTGGTAGTTTTGGGTAAGTGGGATAGTTTGGATAACTGGAGGCTGAGGAATATAGGGAGTGGTGAAAGGTGGCGGATTGGCTTGTTGGAAGTTAATTTGTTGGGGGTTGGCTTGTTGCGGGTCATTTTGTTGTGGGATGGTTTGTTGTATGTTGGTTTGTTGCGGGGTGGTTTGTTGCGGGATGGTTTGTTGTGAGTGGATCGGTGGTGGAATGGCTTGTTGTGGATTTGATTGTTGTGAGATGGTTTGTTGCAGGCTAGTTTGTTGTGGGATGGGAGGTGAATTGATAATGCTTGGATTGATTGTGTGAAGTGGAGGATTTGAGGGAGAGGGCTGAGGGGCGGGCGAGTCAACCGGTGAAAAGGAGGGTGGAATGGTCGCATTTATTCTTTATTCGTGGTGAGGAGTGTTGAGGGTAAGGGATAGATTAGTGAGATTTCGCAGTCGCTCAATTTCACTTTGCATATTGGCTATTTGCTGTATCAGTTGGGCGATGAGTTCGTCATTCCCTCCTCCCGAAGCCTCGGGTTCGTCTCTTGGAACGGTGACTAGTCCCAAGCCAGTCTGTTCGGATGCCCCTGAATCATTCATATCGTTGGATGCTCGTGCTTTTGATCTTGTGTAGTACGGGTGGTCTGCCAGTTCGCAGTCAACCCGAATCAATCTTTGGGGGGATAATCAAAATAAAATAAAACCTCCAAAAATGAAGAAAACTGCGTTAGTATAGTGCGAATGCTTGCTACTTAAAATAAAATAATGCGAACATTGGGCAAATAACGTTGAAAGAAGCACATATTGCATAGCAAACAAATCACATAGTAAAAGAGAAACATAACAAACATAGCGCGACCTATTATGCAAGGGACCTCTTTTGTGCCAGAGGTAGGCCTAACGCCAAATATTTGGGATTATGATAGAGTGATCCAAGCCATTTAATTGAGACATTTGAGTTTGGAAAGAAAGAGGCCAAATTTCATTAAATAAAAATAAAAGCGAGTACATTAAATAAACCAGAATACATCAAAGATAGCATAATATAAAGACAATCCTAAACTTGGCCTAAAATTTGCATTTGATCATGCTGGTGGCTGAGCTGAAGATGATGCTCCATCATTGCTAGGCCCTGCTCCCGTATTTCCCAAATATTACATTATGTTCGCCATTTGATCCCACATTTCGGGAGTGACAACCATGGCCCCCAAGCGAGCATGTTTTATCCAAATTGTCTTCACTTTGTCTTCGAAACCTCATTCGCTTGCTGGGCTAGGCTCTATGTTACCATAATCTTCTTGCAGCCATGCGTGATATTCTGGAATACCTCCCGCCGGTCCAGCCCCAATGCTTATTGGATCAATGTTAACCCATTCATCGAGAATTAGGCTAGCTCTAGGAACTCTGAAGTCCGGCCCAAAAAGGATTTCAGAACCGCTCATGTCAGCTTGGAGAGGGGTTACTTGATCTATACCGAACTGCCGAAGCACGCGTACCGGGGCGTATGGTTGGAGGCCCTTCAGCCCAATAAGCCCAATGTAGTAAAGCTTCCTTCCTCTTATGGAAGCCGTGGTATGTGGTAGAAAAGGATACTTCCATTGGACTTGATCTCCAGTTCGGGAAGCCAAAAACTCATACCAATCGTGAGTGCCGACTGGAGATACGAACGGTTTCGTCCTTTCATAAAAACTACCAATTTTGTTTTACTCACTAAAGCATATATCTGCCATATTCGGGGGTTGATAGAAATGCTCCATTTCCCACATCTGGAGGAGAAGATTGCAACCCTCAAAGAAACTTGTTTCTCCCCGTTTACACTTTCCTAAAGCCCGGAGTATTTCCGCCAAAATCATTGGAACCAATGTGAGTTGCGCGCCATCAACCCCTTCAAAGAGTGCTTGAGCCACGGAACAAATGCAGGTGCTGATCTTACCGTATTCACGTGGGAATACCAAAATCCCAAGTAAGGTGACAGCGAATACGATGGGTCGTCTAGCTTGCCAATGAGCGGGAGTGCACAAAAATTCTTTTTTGAACGACTTGTACCCGTCTTGACGCCCATACCTCTCATATAGATAGTCCAAAGATACCCAGTTATTTTCAAAGCATCGAAGTTCCTTAGTGTTTTTTAAACCCAAATAGCGGAGAAATTTCTTTCCCGATTGACTGTGCGGGATAATCTGACCCTTCCCTTGGTATTTTAAGTTCGTGAAATAGCTTAACTCTTCCAACGTGGGTGTGAGCTCAAAATCCTTAAATTTGAAAACCGCTCGGTTGGGGTCCCAAAATTGGAGTAAAGCTCTAACCATATGCTTGTCCGGAGTGATCTGAAACAGCGAAGGGAGGAACTTCAACATCCTTGTGACCGCCAATATACTACCCAGGTCTAAATCGTCCCACCATACCCTCAACTTGCTTGGGACGCCACTGACCATTTTAATTTTGGGAATCTGCGGGACGAAATCCATCCTACAAAAAAAAGAAAAATAAATGATTTTCCAAACTCGACGTGTCATGATTAGGCTTGGATCCTCCTATCACTATCACGTTACACATAATATACTTGTTGGTCGTTGGGTTATGAAACTCGTCGACAATTTGGTAGGTTTCCTAATTGTGGAGTCGATACCTAGGACCGACCCACCTAAGGTTTATGCATGCATGACTTAACAAAATTGGTGGCAAAGCTCTATCTTAAGTTTTCTAAGATTTGGCTTACTATACACAAGGTTCCCGAGTGGCATACTCGAGTGAGAAAGCTACGCGATCACAGGAATTCAGACACCCCGCGCATGTGCCAACTCTCCTAAAATTTTGGATTTTTTTTAAAAATTTGCGGGTGCGCAAAACACACCTCGCGTGTACGTGTGATAGTGTGAGTTTTCCAGAAATGGAGGAAATATGAACGGAATGCCAATTTAAGGAAAGCAATAACATAGAAAATGTCACATAATAAAACAGCCACTTAAAAGCACATAAGAAAACAATAAAAGCAAAAATAAAGACAAAACACCCAAAATATCCAATTAACCTAAGTTGTTATGGTTAAGAACCTAAAGTCCCCAGTGGAGTCGCCAAGCTGTTATGCCCCATTTAAATGGGTTAAAGTAGGAGTACAACATATTAGTGATTCCTATTTGTTTTATTTTAAAGAGTCGCCACCTAATTAATTTAATGGTGAAATAGGATACCTAATTTCTTAACTAAGGTAAAGCCTAACTAAACCTCCGTTAATGGTCTGCTTAACTAGCGTGATTCTAGGTAAGAGTTCTAGATTATCCTAAAGGGAAGGGGTTAGACATCCTTTAGAATCCGTTTACTACGGTTTACCGGTCAAACTTAGGTTAATTAATTAAAGAAAAAGATGCAAATGTAGCATTTAAATTTTAAGAAAATGGCTTGTAAATGTTGCTAAGGTTTAAAGGAAAATATAATAATGCTATTTAAAATAATACTTATAAATGTTGTTAAAACTTTAAGTGGAAATGCAATAATGCTATTTATAATAAGATTTGTAAAAGGTATAGTGATTTGCATAAAGGAAGACTTTAAATACTATTTAAAATAAGACTTATAAATGTTGCTAAGGCATTAAATGAAAAACAATGTTATTTAAAATGAAACTTGCAGAAAATATAATAGTTTGCATATAAGTAATAACTTTTAAAAGAAGACTTAGCAAATTTGAACTTTAAATAAAATTAGGTTATATGAATATGGCAACGTAGAAAAATCTAGACTTATTTTTATAAATAGGATGCAAAAGGAAGTGAGTTTTCTTTCTCTTTTTTTATTAACTTTATTTAACTATATTTGACTAAAATATGCATAATTGGGTGACTCTTAAAAAAATGTTCATAAAATGTACTTGAATTTATATTTACATATATCTGAAAATATATTGCATTACATGCTGGTGAATTCTAGAAAATTGTTTGTAGCGTGGAACTATAGAGCAAGAACGGATATAGAACATACATTTTAATTTGTTTGAAATATTATAAAGACATACTCTTGAAAATCAACTGTTCCAACAAAATAAATATTATAGATACTATTTTAACATAAAAAGAAGAAAATGAATCTTATGGAATTGATTGTTGGTTTTCCTTAAATTAACTACCCATTACTAAAACTAAATCCCACTAATTTCGCTAAGGTTCATCTAAATTAACAAAACAAAGTAGAGTCGAATAATACAAATTAAATGCACAAAGAACAAAGTAGAGGCGTAAATAAAATTAAATGGGCTCAGCCCATTTTTAGGACTGCTGCAATCTGTTGCTGTTGGGCTTTGGCCCAGTCATTTTTTTTATAGACCGCTGCGGCTGTTCCTGTCTATTATGCTTTGGCCCAGAATTTTTGTTTTCTATTTTCTTTGCTGCGGACAGAACTGATGTGGGATGACCCGAGAAAATTTCGTTGGGCTTTTAGCCCAACACCGAATGCGGAAGAAGAACGAGTCCCTCGGACTCGTATGCGATGGTCATGCATAAAATGAAAGGAAAAGGATTAGTGTGTGATCACACAATATAAATTCAAAACAAATCAGCAGATTATGTATATATTGTGTATAATTTAAGTATACTTCATGTATACACATTCATAAGGATGTATAGACGGTTAATATTGGAAAGCTTTCGCCCCCGTCTTCCCTATGTTGCACAAGTTCCAAGGGATTTCATGAATCCCAGGCATGGCTAACACTGGGGAGGGTTCAAGCTTGATCCTTAATGACCAATCTAACCTCCCTATTAATGTATTTTCATGAATATACTACAAAAATACATAGATATACGGCCTCATTGCCTTAACAAAAATTAAAACACTTATAAGTATATTGATAGCATTTCAGCCAATCTACCATACAGCAATCAACAATTACAAAATATGTTAAGGTAAAGAATCTGCCCACTCGATGCAAAAAGGAAAAATACGTATACCAAATCCTATTGCCTGGGAGCTAGACTTGGCACCTTTACTAAACTTAAAAGATCTCTATCCTTTGAAAATGTTTACAGCGATCAAAAGGGAAGCAAGCTTACCTCTTATTCAAATTACCTAACTACAACATTCACATATTTCAAAAAGAAAGAGTGTCCAGCTCTTTAGGTACTCCTTAATTAGTGGCTGAGGAAAACATTGACAACAGTAGTTATGCAAGCCTTGTGAGCAGTTTAAAAGAAACTTCTAGTTAACAAAAAATGGATCCGAACTATATTTAGTTTTAAAAACAAAACTCGAGATACAGACTAACTTTTAAACAACTAAGTTAAGCAAATGAAATAATGAAACCTTAATGAAATGCTCTCTCATGAGCACAAAATGAAAACTAGTTTATGATCAAATATCAGGCTGAATAGTATCTTAACAAATGAGGGCTATCAATCAGTCCATACCATACTTCAAACTGTTAGTAATTTCTAAAAGGTTATCTTTCTTAATCAAGACATAACTAAACTTAAGTTAGCATAGCAACCCCATGGTAGAAAATAGATTTATCATACACTCGATGTCTTGACTCAACTCAATTAGATTCTAGATTTTAAGCCAACATGAGCAGATTCGTCAACACAAAAAAGAGGAAAGAAAATTCACGAGCATCTCATATATTTCGAACCAAAAAAAGCATACATACCAAAACAAACACAATGAACAGTTACAAGTATGACCAGAAGGAATACCCAGGTATTTGACATGGTTTAAATAGATAATCAGCAAACCAACATATTCCATTAACACATGCAGACTTCACTTTGAATTAGAAACAATCATGCAAGGTAGCCCAATATATAGAGAACTACAACAGGCACACTAAACTAAGTAACATGCTTCATAGTATTAAGGTCAGTGCTAACCAAAAACTTAACGAAGACAAACCCAGTTTGTACACAAGCAAAACCAAAATTACCCTCAATTTCCACACAAACAGTTTCCTTAAATCAGCATAGGGATAATATGCTCTTAACCAGAAGTAAAAGAAAGGGGAGGAATTATAAAATTCTATCCAGGTTCCACACAAGAAGCTATAACATTTTAACATGCAAATGGAGAGACTTGACAGTAGAAACACATTAAGACCATGATCATTTCCAATTTATGCATACTTAACAACTTGCAGAATGGGCATGATCAGATGAACATATGCAAAAACTAAGAGAATAAACACAAACTCCTAAATGGACAGTTTTAGACATATGTATGCAAATTATCAAGAGGCAAAGGCATTTCTTACTCCTAAGTGAAACTTGACATGTTATGCAGGATGCTCTGTTTTATAAAGGGGGCATTATCCATCTGTTAATCATGTTCAATAACTAACCAAACCAGCAGACATAATTCTATTTTTAGACACAACTAAACTAAGCGAAATGTAACTAACCTACTTGAACAAACTGGACTTAATTTAACACCTATTTAATTTAAGCAACAACATACAAAGTCGTAAACTAAACTAACAGAACAACTAAAGAACGACAAAAAAATGCAGAAAATTTAGAAGGGGAATTACAACAGTAGATTTTAGAACACAATGCTATAATTTGACTAACCAATCCAAATACCATATAACCACATAATAGCATACTTTAGTTTAAAAGACTACTCTTGGTTAATACATGAGGCATACTAAAAAGAATTAATCTTGAATTAATGTAAAGACTAACCAACTAATCTAAAATATCATACAAGAAGCATGGCTTAACTGTATAAATTAAGTCAACTAACACAAAAACTAAACATGAATCGAACTTAGCATATAAACACATGAACACATCTTAAACTGCTATAACTAAAATCAACTAAATAAAGAAGAGTTGTTCACCTTTTTCGCGTGCAGCGAACTGCATTTTAAGTCTTTGATCTACACTCGAACACCACGAAATCGAACTCGCATACACTCGGAATCGAAATAACTCCGGAGGCAAATGAAACAAAAATGACTTAGTATCAAGAAAAATTGTTACTGCTAAAATTAATATTTTTCTTAGGGGAATTTTGGGGCTGCTGAAGACTTTTTTTTAATGGTATTCAATGCGGCTAAAAGACTCTAATTTTTAGGGAATTTCCAAGCGGCTAAAGCTTCTAATTTTTAGGGGATTTCTACCACTCGAAAAACTCTCCTCAAATGAACCCCGAAAGGATTATTTATATCCTTACACTAGGGTTTTGCTGGGGGTTCTAAAATGAAAGATTGGGTGGGACTTTTCTAAGTCAAACCCTCCGTTCAAATACCAAAACGTTAGGATACTCTCTGTCGTCGATCAGAAAACCAGAAGAAGAAGACAAAAACCATAAAAACCCTTCGTACCCGAAAGTAAAAGGGAACCGATAAAAGACGATTTGGGTTCATGAACAAACAAAATTCATTAATTGTTTTTTCAGATGCAAGCAGAGGGAAAGAAGAAGCAAACAAAAATCTTACCCTTCTTCAACCGTTGAAAAACTGACGGGAAAGGGACAAGCATTAATTGCCCTTACCGATATGGCCATGCACGGCCCTGGGGGATCAAAAGAGCTCTGTGGAGTTGCCGTTTTAATCGACGAAGAGAGAGGGAGTGCGGAGAGAGAGGAGCGGGAAGAGAGAGGGAGGGAAGCGGTGCATCTGATGTTTTCTTTAGGGTTAGGTTGTGGGAAATAAGAGGATTGGGCCGGGTCGGGTGTAGTTTAAATGGGTATGGGCTGATTGTTAAATGGGTTGGTCCGAACGTTGGTGAGCGGGTGGGTTTTAATGATTTCTTATGGGCTGGTCCGAAGCATTTGGTTGATTGGGCTCGGATTTGGGTTCCAAATAAAAAGGCCCTTTTCAATTAATTAGATATTAACGTGTGCCAAAAATATTATATAATATAAAGTATGTATTTATCAGTGCTCGGATAAAAAATAAAATAATATGACGTCGTAATAGTCGTGCGATAATATCAGTAAATAAACACTATTATTTAACTGCGCAAAATAAATGCGATGCGTATGCATAAGGTGGTAAAAATGCTGAAATGATTATAATGCAAATTATGATAATACTGGTAATAACAACAACAACGACAATAATAATAAAAACAATAATAATAATAATAATAGTAATAATAATAATAATGATAAGGATAGGTAACAAAAAAATAGTAACAGCTACTGACTGCAATAGAATAATGAAACGCCGGTATTAATTAAAACTAATAATTATAGTAAAATATAAATAATTATTTTTTTTGGAGTTGCCAAAAATATTAGAAGCGTAAACAGATATTTTGGAGGAGAGGCGGGACAAAATTGGGTGTCAACAACACCTGATCTATTTAATACACAAACAATCCTGCCGGTCTTGAGGCCATCTTCGATGTCTTCCCCAACGGCGACTAAATATGCAAAGGAGCTCCCTTTCATAGTTATTATTTTGTCAAAATAATCCGCTTCTTGGTACCGTATAAATGCAGCTACTAGCTCAGCTTCAGTCATAGGTGGTTGCACATGCGCTGCCTCGTCTGTCCAACGACTAGCATATTCTCTGTAGGTTTTGATCGATTTCTGACGGATTTTCTCCAATGAGAAGCGATCAGGCACATTTTCCACATTGAAGCGGAATCTCTCCATGAATGAACTTGCCATCTCTTCCCATGTCTTCCATCGCCTGATGTCTTTTGAGATAAACCACTCCATGGTTGTTCCTGACAGACTTCGACTGAATAATCTCATGAGCAAATCTTCATTTCCGCCATTTCCAATCAACTGGTCGCAATAAGCTCTTAAGTGGGCCCTGGGGTTGCCCGATCCATTGAAATGCTCGAATTTGGGAATTTTGAAGCCTTCTAGTAAAACCAAGTCTAGATGTATGCACAAATCAGAATATCTTAGCCCCTCTTTCTTTTTAGAGCCATGTTCTAGTATAGTAATTTTCGTCCCCATCTCCTTTTCGATTTTGTCTATTCTAGCCTCAAAGAACATTTCCATGTTCTCCAATTGTGGTGAGGAGTCAATATGGGTGACATGGTCTTGAGAAGTAACATTTCGTTGCATGGTGCGGATTGTAGGAATTCCCGCTGTCCGAAGGGCTTGATAAGTGTTTGTGTCATGAGATGTTGTAGAGTGAGCAGGTGTTTGGAAAACTGGTGTTTGGTGGGTGGAGTCCCCCACATGGGTGGTGTTTCAGCGCAGTGGAGTTTGAAAAGTAGCTCCAGTCTGAGTTTGTGGGAAATGGTCAGGGATTAGTAAGTCCAAATTCGGGAAATGGGTGTAGGCCTTCTAGCCTCAGTAATTAGTAGCATTTCTTTTTTTTACCCTCAGACGGGCTGGTTCTTCTCTAGCCTCAGCTAATTACCTTATTAGCAGGTTAACGGCCTCTTCCAAAGGCATTCCAGCTATGTCAGCTGTTGGGTTATCCACGACTAAAGCAGTTCTGTTCTGGTTGTTGTTTGGTGGCGGAGTCTCAGACATGTTTTCTTCTTGAGGGTTTAAGGATGCTGCAACAGCTTTTGATCGAGTAACCAGTGCCAGGAAATCGACCCCTGTCTATAAGAGAAAACAACTCAAAGGCTACCAAGTTAGTGTTAGACTTAAGCACGAAACACAAGATATCAGGTTGTTTGCAGTGTATAGCATACAGATTCATATATTTTATTTCAACTCTTGATTGATTTACATTCCCAGGGTATTTTGGTCTTTTTATGTTCTTAGGAATATTGATTTGTGGTAAGTGGTCTTCATGGTTGATTTGCTTCTACCCATCTTGTAGTAAGGGGGATTTTTAACTTTTATTTTAAAAGGACCGAGTCTTAAATAGACTGCCTACGTATCCCACCAATGGGAAATCAGGTCCATCCGTAGTTCAGGCATACACGTAAAAGGTTTTTTCCTTTGCTACCCAAAACTTAGTTTTCTATCCTGACCAGGACTTATGTAGGCTTTCCATGTATCCCAATTGGGACAGCAGGTCAGCGTGGTTCTGTTTACATAAAAAAGGAACGGGATATTCTATCTTATTAAAAGCAGTAAAGGGATACTTATGTTTTTCTACCCAACCATGCTAAGCAGTTCTTCATTGTCTCCTTCATATTCATCTTCTAACCTTGTCTTCCTATTACAATCCAAACATGACCTTCATTCACGAGGCATTCCAATTCAAGCTTGAAATCCATACATTCCTCAATGTCGTGGCCAGGGCGACCATGATGATATACGGAAGCCTGTTCTCTTGGAGGTCCAGGGTGACCCTGATAGGTTTGCGGCACTGCTCTTATCTTCATCATGCTACACAGTAGGGAGTGAATCCAAGCATATGATTCCTCTAATTTGGAGAAGTCGCTTCTCCAGAACCTAACCCTTGATATGTTTTCCGGATGATTTTTCTCTTGGTCATGGGTCAAGAAAGAGTACGGCCCCCATAGTTGGCTAATTCTCCTTTGGTTAATCCATTGGATCAACTTCCTTTCCAGCGTTCTACACTCATTAGCTGTATGCCTTGACTGACTTCGGCGGTAGAGGCATTTTTTGTGGATCATGGAAGGAGCACATGGTGGCAACAAATTTGGGCTTTGCGCATGCGCTCCAAAACTCCCCAAAGTCTTTAAAAGTTCTCATTTGGACATTTCTACTGGTGTAGCTTAATTATGCGATCTTCTGTCCTTGAGAACAATTGTGCATGAAATCGGAGGTTCCTCGAGCAGAGATTCGCGCGGGTCTCCATAAACTTCCTACTTCAAATTGGGGATAAGTAGTTCGTCATCTCCGTAAGGTATGGGGTCGAGCCCTTCTTGTTGACGGAATGGGACATAACTCCCAAGTGGCGCTTCAGGCGTCTTTCCCCGTTTTACCCGATTGGTAGGGTTTTGCTTAGTTAGCTCGTCAATATAAGCCAGGAGATTTTCAGCTTCTTTCATCTTCTCATTGGCTGCCTTAGTGGTCTGGAAAACTTCTTTCATTTTTGCAGTAGCTAGGGCTAGGTTATCGTCCCACTGTTAGTTTTTCCTACCTGTTGTTTCCATGTCCTCATCTTCGCTGACTAGATTGACGTAAGGAGAAGTTGTACTCATGCTGTCCGGAGTCTCCATTTCCTATTAGCAAATCAACCTTTTAAGAGTGGAGCTAAATTTGTTTTGTAGGTTGTCTTCTTGGTTTTTCTTTTAGGTAGTATCCGGAATGTGGACCAATCAAGAGTTTTAATAATATCTATGATTTTCACAAAACAGTTATATCAAATAAGCATTTAGACGGTATATAATTCGTTTTCCTATACGTTGTTGCTCTAAGGCTACTAACGCATGAAGTAAAATTGTGCCATATGTAAAAGAAATTTATTGTTTCCCAAAAATAAAAATCCCAATGCTTTTCATTAATAATATCTTTCCCAATTAGTATTACAAGGCTTTAAAGTAACTGAATGCAATAATATCAAAAGAAGCCCACTTCTCCGATCGAAATCTGCTCCCTCTTAGTCCGTGCCTTTGGCGGCCTGAATGGCTACGTGGGCTGGCATTAATGCTGTCCCGACCCATTGGCCCCTCTGAACATCTGTCAATGATGTCGCTGTATCTATGGCTCCTCTAATAAAGGTCTCGAGCCACTCCAAACTCGTCAATGAGGCATCCACCTCACTTGTCAAACTTTCTATCACATTTTGGTCATATTCTGTCTTTTCCTTATTGTTTGCTGCCCGTTCTTCTACTAATCGTTTCATCCTTCTAACCTGAATTGCATTCGCGGCTTCTCTATCCTCAAAAAACTTATAAAGGTATGGTACTGGAGTGGCAGTACCTGCTAACTCAGCCCTAAGCCACTCATAGTAATTTTCGTCATGACTGGGATTATTTGGATCCTCATCCAACTTATCTTCTCTCATTACGTTCTTCCAATACTTTCTAGCATCCTGAATACCCTCGATACGTTCGTCGTAATCTCTCATAAACTCTCCCATATCTCCCATATTAGGGATAAACTGTCTCATACTAAATAGTCTACGTACTCTCAATGGTGTGTAGGTTCTGATCCCCCTAATGCCCGAAAGCGGTAAATAGGGACGCCTATGGCTCTTAACACAAACAGTCTTGGAATGAAAATTAGGTACTCTCCACTTGATATGTTCTTCTCTTAGCCAGGAAAATATGTGAGCCCATCTTCTTTTATCTTGAACCCCACAAGCCACAGCAGTAACTCTCAAATCATCCTCTCTCAGGGCCAGATCTCAGCGGGAAGATAAACCACTCCTATGTAGATGTTTAAGTATCCACCATTGGACTAAGAGGGTGCAACCCTGAAAGTAATAATAATGGTTGTGCAACTTTCCTAAAGCTCGGTATATATCTAATAGGATGATAGGGATAATGTCAAAATATTTGGTAAGCCCGTTCGTCGCAACTCCTCTAAGAACAACATGGGCAGCAAAGACAACCCGGGTGTCGATTGATAGGGAAGCATTTAGTGGAAATACCATGGTTCCCAATAGGTAGGTGATCAAGGTTAATGTTTGGTTATCTTACCAGGACTGGAGTGAAGAAAACTAAAGAATGTGGTTTTCATAACCCTGTTTGGATGAATACCTCCCACACAACTCTCTGAAGGCTATAGTGGGTCCCTGCGCCCAATCAGCTTTGTTGACAGCAAACATGTCTTTGATTTCTTTTGGGGTAGGTTTGTGAGGGATGAGGATATTTTGAGGTAACTTCTTTTTGGATCTGTTAGCGCTTTCCAAGACATCTCTAATTTTTTCTAAAGTGGGAGTCATCTCTATTTCTCCAAATCTGAACACCATTCTGTCATTATCCCAATAACCAGTAATAATCTATAGCAAACCTGGATCCCCAGTCATATTCATCAACGAAGGCAGATGCCCTACGCAACCCTTTATCTCTTTCTTCTGATCATTAGTCAAACTTTCCCACCACATCACTAAACCTGGTGACGTATCCACCATCATATCATTAGGAGACATCTGTAAGACAGAACATTATTAGTTCCCCGCCCCCAAAAACAGTAATTTAT
Organism: Lycium barbarum; assembly: GCF_019175385.1. Lineage (NCBI taxonomy): Eukaryota > Viridiplantae > Streptophyta > Magnoliopsida > Solanales > Solanaceae > Lycium > Lycium barbarum. The sequence goes on from NC_083338.1 coordinate 54,448,186, forward strand.
TTCACACAAGGCACAATAATGCTTCCAAATAGCAAGTAGTGGGATGCAGTGTCTTCAGATTTTTACACCATCTGAACACAATAAGGTGTTTATCCTGTTCGCTTCAGGTAGGTCTGACATACCCAAACTGGTCTATGGTCCGCTTGCGCTATATCACTAACGATTTGGCTTCGATCTACACTAGTTATTTTATAGTTGGTTTTCAAGCAAATGACATATGTTACCCAAGCGGACAAGATGGGGGTGGGCTCTTTAAGGCTTTGGGATGACCGCATGCACACTCGACCTTAAAGACCTCCAAAGAATATAGCAAAAGGTTTTTTTTTTATTGAAGGTATGAACGCAGCTCATCCCACGTCGTCACCCTTGAAAAAAGCGTAAAATAAATGCCAGGAGTGGCGGAGTATGCATGCATGAATGACAATTATTTTGCGGGAATTTAAACACATAAACAATTTATATCACTTAGAAAATTTATATCATACAAAGCAAACAAATTATTGAAACCCTTATGGTTAGAACCTTATATTGTCCTCAGCGGAGTCGCCGTCTATAGCGGTTCTATTTTTTCCTAATCGTATTTGCACTTGTCTCATTTAAAAAGGAAAGTGTCCCGGGGAAGTACGGTTGTCAGTCGTACGGGGAAAAAGGAAAATATATACTCCTATGTGGATGGTACTCTAAATGATTATTATTTTAGAGTCGCCACCTAATTTTTAGGAAATTAGAAAAATCAGTTCGAAAAGGATTCATTTAAAACGGTTAAATTTTAAAAGAATTCTAATCTAATCAAAGTTCGGGTAAGGGTTTTGGTGATCCCCAGAGAAGGTGTTAGGTTACCCAGTATTAAGGATCCATAAAATACGGTTGACCTACGGGTTCTAATAGTGTATTTTATTCAAATATAAATTGTTTGTGGTAAAACTGTTTTTTCTCTACATTTCCGCAAATAAAAGTTAGTCATTCATGCAACATATCACATTTTCCAAGAAATGAAAATGGTGGATTTTTGCCCAAAATTGAGCGTTGGGTTTCTGACTAGAACAACTAGGTTAACTCCCGAAGGGCCTTTAACCTAAGTAGAACACTGCGTAAGCCCACCCGTTTTAAGTTTTTAGGTTTTAAAAGATTTTTAAGGGTAGAAAAAATATTTTTTAGGCTTGTTAATTTAGAATTTTTTAAGGCCAATTTTAGTCTTTTTATATTTTATAGTCCAAGTCTTTAAACAATCCAAAATAGTCCAAGAGAATCTAAATCAATCCAGTGCGGATCAATAGTCCACAGGTTTCAAAAATGTTCCAATCCGTCCCAAAATTTTTAAAATTGAACTCTTTCGGTCTAATTTATACTTAATCAGTCCGTCCTTATTTTAAAATCGTGAGTTATTTTAATTTTTTTCAAAATCAATTTTGTACAATATAGAAAATTTAATTTTGTACGTCTTTAAATGGGGAGAATTCTAAAGGTTCCAATTTATAAATAAATACACAAGTAAAATTGAAATTGTTTACTCTCAATGTGATTTTCAGTTTTTAGACTTTCCAAAATGTGCACTCAACAGGCTTTTAAAAGGCATTTATGCAGCCACAAGTCCACACTAAATCCTAAAGCCAAAATCCCAAGTTGCTTTTTTTTTTATAGAAATGTAAAGAGGTTGGCAGGTCTTAAAATGATGCACAAATGGGTTTCCCAAACATAAGCTAAGGAAAAATCCCAAGAGAATCAACAATGCCAATTCTGTGAGGTATTCAAAACCTTAATAACTAGGTGATATCAAACGGCCACATAGCAAGTTCAATTTGGGTCTAACTAGGATCAAAATATCTTATGAGTTCTTATCCTAAATGGACCATCATGACCCTACATAACACTTAAATGAACACTGCATGGTCAAAAAAGCAAACTGCAAACAAACTTTCCATATCAAGTCACATATCTCAAAATTTTCCAAAGAATTGTGTCAATCCACAAAGAATTCAAAGATAAGAACTCACATAGGGTAGATGATCCTATTTTAAGGTATTGAAATGAGCACATAGAAAGTTATTTAACGACAAAATGATTAGGTTCACATTTTAGACTATTCATAAGTGAAGAGAAATTAAACTAAGACTTTATAAGGTTCTTCCTATTTTAGAGCTATTTTTCTATTCTCAGATGCCTTGTTATGCAAATTCAAGTAAGGCAAGCAATTTTTTGAGGCAAATAATTAGCTAAATGATCTAGGTAAGAACTTGGTTATAAAAGGGAAGCAGGTTACACACTTAAGATGCACAAAGGAAGATGAAATCAACTTTTATAAATTCTAAAATTTCACAACAAATATAACACTAACTTAGACCTTTTTGCTTATTTCTTTAAACTGGATTCGTTTATTCAAACTTATTTGACTTAAGAAGTCTTCAAAATAGAGTAAATGTCAAAATAAAGGAACTTTCCAACATGTTTTATATCTTCAACTCTCAAAACTACAAATAAACACACATAAGCCTATAACAGCTGATTAGTACTTCATTTTAGCCAAACAGGTTTTAATTTGACAACCAGCATTACACTAGCAACTTCGTGATTTCAAAAACCTTACAAACTACATTCAAAATCAGTTTTGCATCTTCTGAAACTTGCTCAGTCAAGTTGATAAGGTCAAAAAGCTACTTAGTTTTCAGTTTCAAATAAAAAAAAAATTAAAAATGAACATGTACCAGATTTCCAAAGTTTCAGGTTTACAAGCTAAGTTCTAGTTAGTGACTCAAGGTTTTGAAATCATCTTTTCACATAAATGAGGATGCACAGTCTACAAGTCAAGTTAGAGGTCATTTACCCTATCATGTATCAGATTTTTAGCAACTTGACAACAAGAAAATGATGGACATAATCATCAAACTAAAGCAGACCCCTCATTTATTCTAGGACCATGTCAAGACATCAAACACCTTAAATCACATGGAGAAAACAAACTAACAACTACCTTAAGGTATAGAATCAATTCCAGATACAAAAACAAAGAGGAAAAACAAATGAAACTATAAACTCAACACCAAACAGACCTTGTCACCTATCAAACAACATCATGCCATCACTCATAACCATACTATAAATCAGAATCTACAAGTTCAATCTTCCATAGTCTGAAAAAACCAATAGAACAGTAAGCAGAGGTTTCAAGTAACTCTTCCATTGCATTGTTATATCCTGTATTTTCGAATGTCGGATTATTTGTAAGTCGAGGTGGGGCCAACACGTCAAGATTTTTTTTGGGACATGTGACAAGTTATATGAATCGCATATGTAAAGTTAAACACAACTCGTGAAGGGCCCTGGGGCCAAATCAAAGTGGAAGCCCTCCAAACGGATATTTTTAAGAAAACGTTTTCGGATGACCTGACTTGGAGGCGCAGAATCGGCATTATAAGTTTGGAATTTTGGAAAACGCCCAGAAATAAAAGTTGTAGATAATTGAAATAGCTTTCCAACGGTAGGTCGTGGGGCTATAGGTGACATCGGTACAAGGAAATATGGACGTTTTAAGGTTGAAAGGTCAGTGGGCTAGGCCCAACTCGTGACCACCCGAGTTGGCCCAAAAAAAAATGAAAAAACAAATATTAGGCCCAATGTTTAAGGAGTGGCCGGCCAAGTGAGGCCCAACCCATAGTTTAATTAAATTTCCATGTGCTAATTAATATAAGAGCCTTGGATGAGTCATAAAGCATAGAAGTTTCAAGAAAACTTGAGAGAAAGAAAAGAAAGAACAAGGAGAAAACTCCATGGCCATTTCGGTCAAGATGGGGGAATTCACCCCCCCCCCCCCCCCCATGAAATATTGTTCTAAAAATTATTTTCTTGTTGTATACCCACTAATTCAAGGGTCCTCTACAACTTGGTGTAATTATTTTGGAAGATAGAACCCTTGGTTCATCAAATGCACACCTTGGTCAAGTGAAGAAGTAAGGAGAAAAAGGTAAGAATTAATCCCTTTTTATGTGGTATGAAGGGTTTATTTATGTTGTAGTATGTAGAAATGGTTAGAATTCATGAAAGTATGAAAGTTTGTATGGTGTTTATATGTGTGTAAGTAGCCGTGTGCATGTGAATATTGTATAGCCAAAATGAGTTAATTTTATGTTGTATTTTAGTTGTGGTTATGGTGAAAATTATATTGGGAATGAAAGTTGAATGAATTTTGGTTGAAGATGGAATGTAGAAGATTATGTCACTTTAGAATGATTTTGTGATATTATGGAAATGAAGTTGTTAAGATGTGAATTATGATTATGGTTGATCAAATTGGAAGATGGAAATATGTTATGGATAGGTAGGTTGAATATTAGAAGTTTTGGATGAATTATGACTTTGGTGGAAAGTTTGTATATTTTGTATACATTGTGAATATTTTGTGGAAATGATATGAAATATTTCCAAATTGTATTGTAATGATCTTGATTAGTAAATGAATATGAGAAGGTTGATATTGACTTGAAAGTGTAACGTTGGTTTGGAAGTTGTTGCATTATTTGAAAAAGAAGACAATTTATGTTAGAATGCATTTCTAATGGATTGTTGATATTGTTGGCATTGTTGATTGGGTTGGTTGTTGCTATTTGAGCCGAGTTGAATCTCGGGGATGTTGTATGTATAGGGGAGATGCTGCCCAAATTTACGTAGACAAGTATTGGCAAAAATTGAACCTTTAGGCCCTATGATTAATATTTAGTAAACATGACCAAATGCAGATTTCGGACGAAACGGGATTTGAATTTGGAAAGGCGTAAGGAGCGAATAAGGTATGTAAAGCCTACCCCTTCATTCTTAGGCATGTTCTAGACGTAATAGGCTCGACTGCGAGCCTTAGATACGACTCTGTTCTTCGGAATTCGAGATTGAAATCCGCTCCATTTCCTTCAGTAAGATTGAATCAATTTTCTTATAACTTTCCCTTAAAGTAAACTTTATGTATGCAACTTTCCTAAACGGAGTCGGTATGCTTCTAAATGATTATGGACGACCTCATAAGGTCTATTATATGTAATTTACGTAAGCCGCCTCGAGTTGGTCCGAGGTGGGCCCACAATGCCCGATACTTTCTGTGTAACTTTAACTACCTTGTTTCTGTCCGATTTTCTCAGACAACATCTGGACTAATATTCTATCCGTTATATGGCAAGCGTTATGACTATTTTCATAAATCTGACAAAATATTTTTGACATCTAGAAATCTGATCCTGGTAATAATCTGTCGTGCCATCCCAAGTGATATATAGGCGCGTATTTTGAATATTGTCCGAATACTTTGATTTGACCTGCCGTTTGGCCTATTTCAGTTCCATTGAGTCTGTATGATGATCTGTATGTATGTGGTTTCTCATTAATCTGTTCGTGGATGCCTCAACGCTTCCTTCACTGCACCCGGGCCAGGTTCTGTTATCGTGCATATTCCACTGCATTGTTCACCGCGTCCCTCGGTGTGCGGGCCGGGATCTGTTTACATCTGTATATGATATTATGATGTGTGTATGGGATTGGCGGCCAGGATGGCATATGATCTGATCTGTCTGTACACCGCGTCCCGTACTAAGAGGGCCGGGTTCTGTTACCGCGTCCCTCATGAGAGGCCCGGGATCTGTATGTATGTATGTATATGCTATCTGCATCTGTATAAGCATATGACTCTGTATGACTCTGTATGACTCTGCATGCATAATTCTGTCTGTCCGTGTGGATTATGATTCTGTCGGTCCGTCTGGATTATGGTTTCTGCCCGTCCGTTTGGATTATGATTCTGTCCGCTATATTTCTGTGCTTCTGGTTTAGACTATGATTATATTTGTTATATTTTCGCTTTACATACTCGGTACATTTTTCGTACTGACCCCCGGTTCTTCGGGGGCTGCGTTACATGCCCGCAGGTACAGACGCCCCCGGTGATACGCCGCCAGTCTAGGACACTGATTCTGCTGTTTTGGGAGAGCTCCTTTGATCCGGAGCGTGTACTTTTGGTATATATCTTCTGACATCTATATATTCTGTATGTATGGTAACTTGGGGTATGGCGGGGCCCTGTCCCGTCATCTGATTCTGTATGTCCGATTAGAGGCCTGTAGATATGTATGTGGGTTATGGGTTGTCACTGTTCAGGTAGGTATGTACGAGTTTGCTATTCTGTCTGCTGTGATAGCCTTAACGGCTTAAAGTGTAAGTCTAAGTATGCTTATGTATGTATATGTTCTCGTGCGCTGTATTTTATTTTATTATGGATCCGTGTACAGCTAATGTGAATTAGTTTTTTTGGGCACGCCAACTCTGGTAGGTAATTACGTACGGGTATCCAGTTAGGATACCAGTCACGGCCCACGGGGTTGGGTAGTGACAGAAGTGGTATCAGAGCGGTTTGTCCTCGGAATGTCTACAGGCCGTGTCTAGTAGAGCCTTGTTTATCGGTGTGTTGTGCACCACATCTATAAACAGGAGGCTACAGGACATTTAGGATGTTACCCTTTCTTTGAATCTTAGATCGTGCGATAGAGCCGTATGGTTAGGATGTTTCTTTTCCTACGAATTGCTGTATCTACGGCGAGGCTCCAACGAGCAACAGTGTCAGCATTTGGGAAATTGTTTCTGACCCTCTTCCTGCAGGTGATTGTGGATTGATAAAGAATGAAAAGGGCAGCTTCTGACGATATGGATGGGGGTGCTAAGAAGGCCCCCAGGATATCACCAGGATCGAGTAAGCAGAGCCCCAGCTACTCGATTGAGACAGACCCTTCGGAGGATCCGGCAACGATACCTCCAGAGTTCCTTACCCCCAGAGAAGTGGATATCCACGATACAGATCCACTAGAGCATTCCTCTCGGACGCCGGAGGAGGAGGTTTCCGAGGACATGCCAGCAGCTACCGTGGTGGAGCACTATGTCAGACAGGCCTCCCCGGAGAGTGTTGCGCCCTACTCCAGTCCTTTGTCCTGGCCATCAGTGAACCAGGAATTGCCGGGCTACCTATACTCCTCCGATTCGGATGCAGGTAATAGCGGGAGCCAGACGAGTGGGAGGCAGACAGACGATGATGATGATGGACACATTTCCCACGGCAGCTCCCCAGGTCAGACCCGAGGTTGATCATTTATAAGTATATGAGTTTCCTAGAGCTTCCTATGTGTGTATGATTTCTGTAGTATATTATTCAATGACGACAACGGAAAAAAAAAATTAAAAAGGGATTAAAGACCCAGTGGTTAAAAACAAGGGCGATTGAGATGTCCCCGCCACCAGTGTGAATCTAGAAAACCCAGATGAAAGTGAAAATTGAAGATTCAGAAGGGCAACATGGTAATTGTATGGTTTAGACCGGAGTGGGACCCGTTATGAAAACTTTTCGAAAATTTACTAAGACCCCGATCGACCCTAAATTACGTGACAAAGGTTGTGTGGGGCAGTCGACGCAATTATATTAGCATTAACGCATCAAAACACATGAAAGTTTTGAGGTTAAGCGTGCTGGAGCCAGAGCAATTCTGGGATGGGTGACCCCCTGGGAAGGATACAAATTTTCACAAATGTAAGTATAAGCTATGAATGGAAATTTGGGGTACCCTAAAGAAAAAGAGAATTTGTGGAGTAGCCAGTACCCTTATAGGAGTCAGGCAGATCGAGTAAGAAGAAATTGGAAAAGAGTCCGAATGAGGATCTGGAAACATTGCGAATAGATATATTGTGATTGCACTTTTGCGATGAGACACAATAAGGGAATGTTATGTATCAAAGGCATAAGAAGGGGATCCAAATAAAAATCTAAGAAATATGGTGAAGGAAAATATTGTAAGTGTACCTCTGTAACAGCGCAACAACGATAAGGAAGTGGTATGCATAAGAAAGTAAGAAAGGGCCTAAGGGCTATTGTACAGGGTCAGTAGAGTTCCATAAGGATACAAACATATTTGTTATATTTGATTGGATACTTTGATGAAATAACTCGTGGTACAACGAGCAGGGTGAGTAATGAAACGTCGACAAGGGAAATTTTCGTAAATCACTGAAGCCTTAGTGGAAGTGGTCTAATTCTAATCAAGATTCTGTCTGCTATACTTCTGCGCCTCTGACTGTACGTCTGCACCTTTGACTTTGATGAGGCTCTGTCTATGATTCCTCTGTACTTCTGGATCTGATTACGTTTCTGTCTGATATGCCTCTGTACGTTCGACTCTGATTACGAATTTGTCTGATACATCTCTGTACATCTGATTTTGATCATGGAACGTCTAACATACTTCCATACGTCTGACTTTGACTACGAATCTGTCCGCCATAGTTCAGTACATCTGACTCTGATTATGGATCTGTCCGGTATGCTTCTGTGCGTCTGACCCTAGTTATGAATCTGTTCGATATGACATGGGATTATGATAACGTTGTAAGTAACCGAGAAGTGTGACAAGGGGTGAAAGATGTTGATGGTAATTGTAACATTGAAAATAATTTTGAAGGAGAGAAAGGAACCTCCCCAAAATATGATGAAACTTCATAAGGACAGTCGAACATTCGAGGACGAATGTTTTAAAGGGGGGGAGGATGTTATATCCTGTATTTTCGAACGTCGGATTATTTGTAAGTCGAGGTGGGGCCCACACGTCAAGATTTTTTTTGGGACATGTGACAAGTTATATGAATCGCATATGTAAAGTTAAACACAACTCGTGAAGGGCCCTGGGGCCAAATCAAAGTGGAAGCCCTCCAAACGGATATTTTTAAGAAAACGTTTTCGGATGACCTGACTTGGAGGCGCAAAATCGGCATTATAAGTTTGGAATTTTGGAAAACGCCCAGAAATAAACGTTGTATATAATTGAAATAGCTTTCCAACGGTAGGTCGTGGGACTATAGGTGACATCGGTACAAGGGGATATGGACGTTTTAAGGTTGAAAGGTCAGTGGGCTAGGCCCAACTCGTGACCAACCGAGTTGGCCCAAAAAAAATGAAAAACAAATATTAGGCCCAATGTTTAAGGGGTGGCCGGCCAAGTGAGGCCCAACCCATAGTTTAATTAAATTTCCATGTGCTAATTAATATAAGAGCCTTGGATGAGTCATAAAGCATAGAAGTTTCAAGAAAACTTGAGAGAAAGAAAAGAAAGAACAAGGAGAAAACTCCATGACCATTTCGGCCAAGATGGGGGAATTTCCACCCCCCCCCCCCCCCCCATGAAATATTATTCTAAAAATTATTTTCTTGTTGTATACCCACTAATTCAAGGGTCCTCTACAACTTGGTGTAATTATTTTGGAAGATAGAACCCTTGGTTCATCAAATGCACACCTTGGTCAAGTGAAGAAGTAAGGAGAAAAAGGTAAGAATTAATCCCTTTTTATGTGGTATGAAGGGTTTATTTATGTTGTAGTATGTAGAAATGGTTAGAATTCATGAAAGTATGGAAGTTTGTATGGTGTTTATATGTGTGTAAGTAGCCGTGTGCATGTGAATATTGTATAGCCAAAATGAGTTAATTTTATGTTGTATTTTAGTTGTGGTTATGGTGAAAATTATATTGGGAATGAAAGTTGAATGAATTTTGGTTGAAGTTGGAATGTAGAAGATTATGTCACTTTTGAATGATTTTGTGATATTATGCAAATGAAGTTGTTAAGATGTGAATTATGATTATGGTTGATCAAATTGGAAGATGGAAATATGTTATGGATAGGTAGGTTGAATATTAGAAGTTTTGGATGAATTATGACTTTGGTGGAAAGTTTGTATATTTTGTATACCTTGTGAATATTTTGTGGAAATGATATGAAATATTTCCAAATTGTATTGTAATGATCTTGATTAGTAAATGAATATGAGAAGGTTGATATTGACTTGAAAGTGTAAAGTTGGTTTGGAAGTTGTTGCATTATTTGAAAAAGAAGACAATTTATGTTAGAATGCATTTCTAATGGATTGTTGATATTGTTGGCATTGTTGATTGGGTTGGTTGTTGCTATTTGAGCCGAGTTGAATCTCGGGGATGTTGTATGTATAGGGGAGATGCTGCCCAAATTTACGTAGACAAGTATTGGCAAAAATTGAACCTTTAGGCCCTATGATTAATATTTGGTAAACATGACCAAATGCAGATTTCGGACGAAACGGGATTTGAATTTGGAAAGGCGTAAGGAGCGAATAAGGTATGTAAAGCCTACCCCTTCATTCTCAGGCATGTTCTAGACGTAATAGGCTCGGCTGCGAGCCTTAGATACGACTCTGTTCTTCGGAATTCGAGATTGAAATCCGCTCCATTTCCTTCAGTAAGATTGAATCAGTTTTCTTATAACTTGCCCTTAAAGTAAACTTTATGTATGCAACTTTCCTAAACGGAGTCGGTATGCTTCTAAATGATTATGGACGACCTCATAAGGTCTATTATCTGTAATTTACGTACGCCGCCTCGAGTTGGTCCGAGGTGGGCCCACAAAGCCCGATACTTTCTGTATAACTTTAACTACCTTGTTTCTGTCCGATTTTCTCAGACAACATCTGGACTAATATTCTATCCGTTATATGGCAAGCGTTATGACTATTTTCATAAATCTGACAAAATATTTTTGACATCTAGAAATCCGATCCTGGTAATAATCTGTCGTGCCATCCCAAGTGATATATAGGCGCGTATTTTGAATATTGTCCGAATACTTTGATTTGACCTGCCGTTTGGCCTATTTCAGTTCCATTGAGTCTGTATGATGATCTGTATGTATGTGGTTTCTCATTAATCTGTTCGTGGATGCCTCAACGCTTCCTTCACTGCACCCGGGCCAGGTTCTGTTATCGTGCATATTCCACTTCATTGTTCACCGCGTCATTCGGTGTGCGGGCCGCGATCTGTTTACATCTGTATATGATATTATGATGTGTGTATGGGATTGGCCGCCAGGATGGCATATGATCTGATCTGTCTGTACACCGCGTCCCGTACTAAGAGGGCCGGGTTCTGTTACCGCATCCCTCATGAGAGGGCCGGGATCTGTATGTATGTATGTATATGCTATCTGCATCTGTATAAGCATATGACTCTGTATGACTCTGTATGACTCTGCATGCATGATTCTGTCTGTCCGTGTGGATTATGATTCTGTCCGTCCGTCTGGATTATGGTTTCTGCCCGTCCGTTTGGATTATGATTCTGTCCGCTATATTTCTGTGCTTCTGGTTCAGACTATGATTATATTTGTTATATTTTCGCTTTACATACACGGTACATTTTTCGTACTGACCCCCGGTTCTTCGGGGGCTGCGTTACATGCCCGCAGGTACAGACGCACCCGGTGATACGCCGCCAGTCTAGGACACTGATTCTGCTGTTTTGGGAGAGCTCCTTTGATCCGGAGCGTGTACTTTTGGTATATATCTTCTGACATCTATATATTCTGTATGTATGGTAACTTGGGGTACGGCGGGGCCCTGTCCCGTCATCTGATTCTGTATGTCCGATTAGAGGCCTGTAGATATGTATGTGGGTTATGGGTTGTCACTATTCAGGTAGGTATGTACGAGTTTGCTATTCTGTCTGCTATGATAGCCTTAACGGCTTAAGTGTAAGTCTAAGTATGCTTATGTATGTATATGTTCTCGTGCGCTGTATTTTATTTTATTATGGATCCGTGTACAGCTAATGTGAATTAGTTTTTTTGGGCACGCCAACTCTGCTAGGTAATTACGTACGGGTATCCAGTTAGGATACCAGTCACGGCCCACGGGGTTGGGTCGTGACAGAAGTGGTATCAGAGCGGTTTGTCCTCGGAATGTCTACAGGCCGTGTCTAGTAGAGCCTTGTTTATTGGTGTGTTGTGCACCACATCTATAAACAGGAGGCTACAGGACATTTAGGATGTTACCCTTTCTTTGAATCTTAGATCGTGCGATAGAGCCGTATGGTTAGGATGTTTCTTTTCCTACGAATTGCTGTATCTACGGCGAGGCTCCAACGAGCAACAGTGTCAGCATTTGGGAAATTGTTTCTGACCCTCTTCCTGCAGGTGATTGTGGATTGATAAAGAATGAAAAGGGCAGCTTCTGACGATATGGATGGGGGTGCTAAGAAGGCCCCCAGGATATCACCAGGACCGAGTAAGCAGAGCCCCAACTACTCGATTGAGACAGACCATTCGGAGGATCCGGCAACGATACCTCCAGAGTTCCTTACCCCCAGAGAAGTGGATATCCACGATACAGATCCACTAGAGCATTCCTCTGGGACGCCGGAGGAGGAGGTTTCCGAGGACATGCCAGCAGCTACCGTGGTGGAGCACTATGTCAGACAGGCCTCCCCGGAGAGTGTTGCGCCCTACTCCAGTCCTTTGTCCTGGCCATCAGTGAACCAGGAATTGCCGGGCTACCTATACTCCTCCGATTCGGATGCAGGTAATAGCGGGAGCCAGACGAGTGGGGGGCAGACAGACGATGATGATGATGGACACATTTCCCACGGCAGCTCCCCAGGTCAGACCCGAGGTTGATCATTTATAAGTATATGAGTTTCCTAGAGCTTCCTATGTGTGTATGATTTCTGTAGTATATTATTCAATGACGACAACGGAAAAAAAATTAAAAAGGGATTAAAGACCCAGTGGTTAAAAACAAGGGCGACTGAGATGTCCCCGCCACCAGTGTGAATCTAGAAAACTCAGATGAAAGTGAAAATTGAAGATTCAGAAGGGCAACATGGTAATTGTATGGTTTAGACCGGAGTGGGACACGTTATGAAAACTTTTCGAAAATTTACTAAGACCCCGATCGACCCTAAATTACGTGACAAAGGTCGTGTGGGGCAGTCGACGCAATTATATTAGCATTAACGCATCAAAACACATGAAAGTTTTGAGGTTAAGCGTGCTGGAGCCAGAGCAATTCTGGGATGGGTGACCCCCTGGGAAGGATACAAATTTTCACAAATGTAAGTATAAGCTATGAATGGAAATTTGGGGTAACCTAAAGAAAAAGAGAATTTGTGGAGTAGCCAGTACCCTTATAGGAGTCAGGCAGATCGAGTAAGAAGAAATTGGAAAAGAGTCCGAATGAGGATCTGGAAACATTGCGAATAGATATATTGTGATTGCACTTTTGCGATGAGACACAATAAGGGAATGTTATGTATCAAAGGCATAAGAAGGGGATCCAATTAAAAATCTAAGAAATATGGTGAAGGAAAATATTGTAAGTGTACCTCTGTAACAGCGCAACAACGATAAGGAAGTGGTATGCATAAGAAAGTAAGAAAGGGCCTAAGGGCTATTGTACAGGGTCAGTAGAGTTCCATAAGGATACAAACATATTTGTTATATTTGATTGGATACTTTGATGAAATAACTCGTGGTACAACGATCAGGGTGAGTAATGAAACGTCGACAAGGGAAATTTTCGTAAATCACTGAAGCCTTAGTGGAAGTGGTCTAATTCTAATCAAGATTCTGTCTGCTATACTTCTGCGCCTCTGACTGTACGTCTGCACCTTTGACTTTGATGAGGCTCTGTCTATGATTCCTCTGTACTTCTGGATCTGATTACGTTTCTTTCTGATATGCCTCTGTACGTTCGACTCTGATTACGAATTTGTCTGATACATCTCTGTACATCTGATTTTGATCACGGAACGTCTAACATACTTCCATACGTCTGACTTTGACTACGAATCTGTCCGCCATAGTTCAGTACATCTGACTCTGATTATGGATCTGTCCGGTATGCTTCTGTGCGTCTGACCCTAGTTATGAATCTGTTCGATATGACATGGGATTATGATAACGTTGTAAGTAACCGAGAAGTGTGACAAGGGGTGAAAGATGTTGATGGTAATTGTAACATTGAAAATAAATTTGAAGGAGAGAAAGGAACCTCCCCAAAATATGATGAAACTTCATAAGGACAGTCGAACATTCGAGGACGAATGTTTTAAAGGGGGGGAGGATGTTATATCCTGTATTTTCGAACGTCGGATTATTTGTATGTCGAGGTGGGGCCCACACGTCAAGATTTTTTGCATTATTTGACTTGAAAGTGTAAAGTTGGTTTGGAAGTTGTTGCATTATTTGAAAAAGAAGACAATTTATGTTAGAATGCATTTCTAATGGATTGTTGATATTGTTGGCATTGTTGATTGGGTTGGTTGTTGCTATTTGAGCCGAGTTGAATCTCGGGGATGTTGTATGTATAGGGGAGATGCTGCCCAAATTTACGTAGACAAGTATTGGCAAAATTTGAACCTTTAGGCCCTATGATTAATATTTAGTAAACATGACCAAATGCAGATTTCGGACGAAACGGGATTTGAATTTGGAAAGGCGTAAGGAGCGAATAAGGTATGTAAAGCCTACCCCTTCATTCTCAGGCATGTTCTAGACGTAATAGGCTCGGCTGCGAGCCTTAGATACGACTCTGTTCTTCGGAATTCGAGATTGAAATCCGCTCCATTTCCTTCAGTAAGATTGAATCAGTTTTCTTATAACTTTCCCTTAAAGTAAACTTTATGTATGCAACTTTCCTAAACGGAGTCGGTATGCTTCTAAATGATTATGGATGACCTCATAAGGTCTATTATCTGTAATTTACGTACGCCGCCTCGAGTTGGTCCGAGGTGGGCCCACAAAGCCCGATACTTTCTGTATAACTTTAACTACCTTGTTTCTGTCCGATTTTCTCAGACAACATCTGGACTAATATTCTATCCGTTATATGGCAAGCGTTATGACTATTTTCATAAATCTGACAAAATATTTTTGACATCTGGAAATCTGATCCTGGTAATAATCTATCGTGCCATCCCAAGTGATATATAGGCGCGTATTTTGAATATTGTCCGAATACTTTGATTTGACCTGCCGTTTGGCCTATTTCAGTTCCATTGAGTCTGTATGATTATTTGTATGTATGTGGTTTCTCATTAATCTGTTCGTGGATGCCTCAACGCTTCCTTCACTGCGCCCGGGCCAGGTTCTGTTATCGTGCATATTCCACTGCATTGTTCATCGCGTCCCTCGGTGTGCGGGCCGGGATCTGTTTACATCTGTATATGATATTATGATGTGTGTATGGGATTGGCGGCCAGGATGGCATATGATCTGATCTGTCTGTCCACCGCGTCCCGTACTAAGAGGGTCGGGTTCTGTTACCGCGTCCCTCATGAGAGGGTCGGGATCTGTATGTATGTATGTATATGCTATCTGCATCTGTATAAGCATATGACTCTGTATGACTCTGCATGCATGATTCTGTCTGTCCGTGTGGATTATGATTCGGTCCATCCGTCTGGATTATGGTTTCTGCCCGTCCGTTTGGATTATGATTCTGTCCGCTATATTTCTGTGCTTCTGGTTCAGACTATGATTATATTTGTTATATTTTAGCTTTACATACTCGGTACATTTTTCGTACTGACCCCCGGTTCTTCGGGGGCTGCGTTACATGCCCGCAGGTACAGACGCACCCGGTGATACGCCGCCATTCTAGGACACTGATTCTGCTGTTTTGGGAGAGCTCCTTTGATCCGGAGCGTGTACTTTTGGTATATATCTTCTGACATCTATATATTCTGTATGTATGGTAACTTGGGGTACGGCGGGGCCCTGTCCCGTCATCTGATTCTGTATGTCCGATTAGAGGCCTGTAGATATGTATATGGGTTATGGGTTGTCACTGTTCAGGTAGGTATGTACGAGTTTGCTATTCTGTCTGCTATGATAGCCTTAACGGCTTAAGTGTAAGTCTAAGTATGCTTATGTATGTATACGTTCTCGTGCGCTGTATTTTATTTTATTATGGATCCGTGTACAGCTAATGTGAATTAGTTTTTTTGGGCACGCCAACTCTGGTAGGTAATTACGTACGGGTATCCAGTTAGGATACCAGTCACGGCCCACGGGGTTGGGTCGTGACATCCATAATCAAATAACCATTTTTAGTTCTAAATTATATTAAACAACACTAGAAACATTCAAACAACTCCATTTTTTCATTTTACACACCTAAACAGTTTCAAAAGCTAAAATAGCACAATATGATTCAAACAATACAAATAACAATATAGGCTAGAAATAGAGTAATGTTGGCTAGAATAGTAGTATTACCTTTTTGTATGGCAACCTAAGGATCAAAATGGGGATTCAATCTTCAAACTTCAAACACCAATAGCCAAAAACCTTTAAACAGCCATTAACTCCGAGATTTTTCCAAAAAATAGTACTGTTTTTATATGGTCTTGTAGTATAGTTATATGATTATAGTGTATATTAAGTAGTATTATATTTATATAGGTATTTTAGGGTGGGGGGGGGGGGGGTAGTATATTAATATGTGTAAAGCTAGTATAGAAACTTAAAAAATTTCAATCTTAGCTGTGGGGAATGAAAAGTTGGGGGTCTTTTACTAGTCATGAACACTAGATATTTATCGGACACAAAAGTGGAAAGTTCTAGGTGTTCCCCCAAAACAGATTTTCCCCCTAATTCCAATATATCCCCAAATAATTCTCAAAATCAAATAGGACAAAAGGAATTTTCTCAAAATTGTACCAATTCGTACTATTTTCAATAACAATTTCAGATAAATCACATAATACAGCTAAGAATCCAACTAATTGTACCCTAACAATTCAAATAAAATCCAATAAAATCGAAAATCCTAGGATTGTACGCTTAGTCGCCAATAAAATTATCCCTGGGTCATTCACTTTGTTGCGTGTAGTGCACAAGATGGCCAAGAGCTCGAGGCTCCGCCAATGGCAACCACACACATGAAGGAACCAAGCAACATCCCAATATACGAGTCAAATTCGAGATCAAAAAATACGAATTACACAAAAATAAACCTGGCAATCATGAGAAAATATGGTAGAGGACAAAAGCCCTAAAAAATAGCACAAAATAGCCATGAAACGCCGTGAATTTGATCGCTAATCAAACCCTAGAAAATTCGCCATTTCGCCTAAGAAGATAAAAGAAGGGGTAGGGGTGGAATTGTGGAAATGGTTTTGGGGGGGGGGGGGGGGGGAGGGCGAGTGAAAAGTTATTTTATTAAACTTTTCACTCCCCTTTTTAATATAAAGCTCCCCCTCCCCCCTGAAGTTTTTAAAGTATTTAAAATGAACCCCCAGTTTAAATATAAGACCTTTTAAAAACCTTGTACCTCACTTTTAAAATAAATACGTCTTCTTTTTAAAACGTATTCGTGTAAAACCCTCTTTGTAAAATGATTTTTGACGGAAAAAAGTTATAATACATCGTTTTAAAATACGAACGTTAATATGAGCCCAATATTGACATGGTTCCGGATAATATTTAGAAATGTGAAAAATGCGGTCAAAATGAGCCGTAATTCGTACGTTGTTTCAATTAACAATTTTTCCGAGCTAGACTGAGCGGGATGCGTATCTTCATTTCAAATTATATTTATGAAAGTAAATAACTCGTAATTTTCTTGCAATCGTCAATTTTTATGAAATAATAATTAAGATGCCAATTTCTGCATTTTTTGATTTTTTTAAGAGCATCGTTTCTCCGTCTCGGACTCGGGAACTTTGAAATTTAAAATACGCGTTTTATGTGGTGAAAATTAGGTGTCAACACCTGGGTATCATACCCAATCAAAGTAACTACACAACATCTATGTAACTGGTCTATCACTAGGGAATCCCCAACAAGTGTAGAAACATGAATAGGTAAGTCTGGGGAATCACACATCAAATCCCAACTAGAAGCAAATTAGGGAGACACACAGAATAGGTTGAGGCTGGATCAAACAACACTATAGCGGGGCGATGGAAAATCGAAAGAATACCCGTAATAACTTCATCGGGGCCCTCAGCCTCGGGCCTTCCTGGGAAAGAATAGCAATGAGCTCGATCCCCGTAGTCTGAGTACCCCCACCTTGGCTGGGCTTAGTACCACCCATACCTATCTGAGAACCACCACGGTTACCATGAGAACCACCTCTACCACCCCGGGATGCACCCCTAACAGGCAGTGCAGATATCCTAGGCACGGAAGTCTGAGAACTTTGATGCTACCCACCAAGCCTAAGTCTGGGAAAATCTCTCTTAAAATGCTCAAAGAGACCCCACTCATAACGTCCTCTAGGAGCTGCGGATGGCTGAGAAGAAAAACTTACACCTGAATGTCCACTACGACTAGACGGTCTAAAAAACTCGGACTCAACTGCCCTGAACCATAAGAAGTATGTGAGGACTAACCCCTGTCAGATATTGTCATAGTTGTATACATTACCTTCTAGGCGGACGAAAATGACCACTACCATGATGTCCTTTACTCCTAGATGATGTACCAACACTAGGGGAAAAACAGGGCCTCTTAGCCACCCACTTCTCATAATGTTCACATCTAATAAACTCAGCCTTTTAGACTGCATCAACAATCCGCTGAAAGGAAGACTTTGTGGCAGCCATCTTCGCCACAATAAAGATAAGGGGACAAATCAACCCATTGGTGAACCTCCTCACCCTCTCAACCTCATTAGGAAGAAACACCAAAGCAAGGCGAGATAAGACATGAAACTGGGTCTTATACTCTGTAACAGACACAAGCCCCTTGCATAACGCCTCAAACTGATCCCTCCTCCTCTCTCAAATACTATGAGGCACTAACTTCACTAAGAAAGCCTGAGTGAATGAAGCCCAAGTGAATAGAGGGGACCCTACTGGTCAGTCTCAACAAATGACCTCCACCATTACTTGGCGGGGCCAACCATTTGAAAAATGGTGTAGTCAACACCACGAGATTCTACTAGCCCAAGGTTATGCAGCCTCTCGTGAAAAGCTCAAACATCTTCTTCTACTTCACGGACATCGTGGGCTGTACGGATGCGGGTGACGCAAGGCTTGGCACCAGCATACCTATGAATCAGGGAGCCATAGCAGGTGCTGGCCTACCCCCTGGAGTCTGAAATCTTAGAGCAGTCATAAGTGTCACACCCCGGCAAAGAGCATGATGGGCACCAACCTATAGGCTGGATACCACCCGGCATAACCGTTACCATGATTGTTATATAATCGTAATTCGATATAATATGACCATAACATGATTGAAAGGACATCTGCGCGCAGAATGGGCCCAAATATAGAAATATGTAATGATCCAATATATATATACACATAAGCGAGTCGACAGGGCCGCAATAATATCATAAGTGTCACAAAGCTGGCAAAGCTATCAGAAGAATATCAAAATCCCAAATCAAGGCCGACAAGGACGGACATAATATCTACATACCCCACTATGTCTATGAGCCTCTAAGAGTGTTCATGTAAAAGTGTAAAGGTCGAGACAGGGCCCCGACATACCCATACCATATGAACATATATCATAATAACATAAGTATACCAAAAGGTAGCAAGCTCGGAGTAATGGTACTTGCTGACGCCGCTCAAACTGGAAGTCCTACTGTGGTGGAAGTCCTCCGCTACATCTGTTAGGACCTGCAACACGAAATGCAGCGTCCCGTGCAATGGGACTTCAGTACTGATAAAGTACTGAGTATGTAAGGCGGGAATCAATAACATAAGTAAGACAGAAATATAGAGATAATAGAAGCAACTCGAGCCATCTGAGAGTGTACAATATGCAATACATGAGTTTAAAACAAATCTTATGCAAGTATATACATATAGTAGTATTGTCATCGTGTCATCATCATATCATCATCATCCTGCGTCCGGGTTATCATCATAGCATGCCCACTGCAGTAATGTGCACATCTACGTGCCTGCATGGCCGACTATACCGCGGCGCGGTAAAGTAAAATAGTGCATACATACATACATATATATATATATATATATATATATATATATATATATATATATATATATATATATGTATATATATATATGTATATGTATATGTATATGTATATATGATGCATAAGGAGTCAATGAACTGACATCGGGCCTTTCGGAGTGACGTAAGGTTGGTAACCTCCGAATAAATTATGAAATTCATATCAAATCCAAAGAAATAACTTAAGGATGAAAACATGATAATAATTCAAGAATCATTGGAGAAGCACATCAAACTAATTGGGAAAAAAGTAAGTAATCCAATAAAGAACATCTATAAGAAGTGATATATGACTAGAGTGAATTGTTATGGAACGCTCGTGTTAATGTTCTAGTTGGATTCGTGAGAAAGAAAGAGGGAAACGAACACCTTACAAACCTTAAATTGCTGATCCGCTACTTGAAGGAATTCTTTATTCCAAAGCCCGGTCATCCCTTGCCCTTACATGGCTATATGTGACCTTAGTTAAGCCCTAATGTATCATGTATACCAACGCAAATATATAATGTATCTTTGAGGCTACTTGGGGTTAAGGGAATTCGGGCAGTATTTCCTTTAAATCTCCTTCTACCACCAATCTTCCAGACAAGTCCCAATCGCCAATAATAATGTCAATAATAACATAATCAAAAGACTACATTCAAACTAGACTTAATTCTACCCAAACTTCCTTTTGAATTCCATCCATAGACAACAACTATCACACCATACTTTATGATCTTTCTTTCACAACTATTTTCACATTTGGGACTTGCTAAGCCTTTTTACCAACTCAACGTAAGAAATAAAGTGAGAACCATACCTTATTTCTAAAAGAACTTCACTTTACACAATTCACTCTAAAACTTATCCACCACAACTTCAACTAGAAGAACAAGCTCCTTCCATAGACTTGTTAAAGATTTCTAAGCTTGATCTTCACTTGAAATAGTTTAAGATGTTTAAGGAGAATTTGGGAGGGTTGAGAGAACTTAAAAGGTCTAGAAGAATCTAATTTTGGAGGAAAAACATGACTCCAAGTTGTGGCCCATTCTATTTATAGTAATTAAATAATTTTCCACCACCTCACATCAACTGGAAGCTCGACGGTACCGTCGTTGTTCGACGGTCCGTCGACTTGCAACTATCGAGTGACGGCAGCCTCTAATTCTCAGAAGGCAGCTCGACGGTGAAGATCGATGGTCCGTCGATCAGTGTACGGTTCATCGACCATGGCGTTGAGTTGCATTACCCCGAGCCTTCTTCTGTCGTCGATTCACTTAACCTCTAGCCCTTTTAATACTTATCCTATATTACCTATCAACTTAGACCTTTGGATACATGAAATATCATCTCTAACAATAGTTTTAATCCCTTGACACGAGTTTGTCATGGCTTGTACCTCCCATAAACTCAAAAGCAGCGTTATTGTACGAGTATATAATACAAGGTACGAGACATGCTAGCTTTTCAGAAGGCGAGATGTAATATTCTTCCCCCTTAAGAACATTCGTCCTTGAATGTTTTTAGAGAACGAGAGGTATACTTGTTTGTGCACATATCTGCTGAAATTTTAGAAAAGGCTCCCCTATGAACTGGGTACCACCAATGCCAGCATACAGTAAACCCAATCTACTTGCCATACAGGATATCGTATTTGACAACAAGGAATCATACAATAACATTTCCCATCACATTTCCTCTCGGAAGGTTCAAATATGACTTTTACCTTGCAAGCCATTTATGGATAAAGCGGAGCCCTGTAAAGTTCCTTCTGGGACATCATCATCTACAATATAGAGCAAGAGTTAGATTTAGATCGTAGCATACTTGTTTCAGCTAATGTCATTGAGGGAGATGAAGGAATGTTTAATTATGAGTACCTTTAATCGGGAGTAAGTGAGGATTTTTGGATTTCATTTCCGCTTCAGCTTCTCATGTCATCTCTTCTTATCCCTGCTTCTCCATAAAACTTTTACCGAGACCACATCTTTGGTTCTAAGTCTGCGGACCTGTCTGTCGAGAATGACAATTGGTTCTTCTTTATAGGTTAGATTCTCCGTGACTTGTATATCATTAACAGGTAAGATTCTGGAGGGGTTTCCGATACATTTCCTCAACATGGATATATAGTAGACTGGATGGACTGCTTGTAGTTGGGATGGCAGCTCCAGTTCATAAGTTACCTGGCCTACCCATCGGAGGATCTTATAAGGTCTGATATATCAGGGATTGAGTTTCCCTTTCTTACCGAACCTAATCACGCCCTTCATAGGTGATGTTTTCAGAAACACCAAATCGCCTACATAAAATTCCAATTCTCATCGTCGTACATCTACATAAGATTTCTGACGACTCTGAGCTGTACGTACCCATTACTAAATAAGCTTTACCTTTTGACTAGCCTGATGTACAAGATCTGGTCCAAACAAACTTGTTTCTCTGACTTCAAACCAATTGGCAGGAGATCTGCACTTCTTTCCATACAGAGCTTCATAGGGGCCATTTTGATGCTGGCATGATAGCTATTATTATAGGCAAATTCTATAAGAGGCAAATGATCATCCCAGTTTCCTTGGAAATCCAGTACACAAGCCCGTCGCATATCTTCCAAAGTCTGAATAGTTCGCTAAGCTTGTCCGTATGTCTGTGGATGAAAGGCTGTACTAAGACTTACTTGAGTACCAAGGCTTTTCTGAACAGATTTCCAGAAATTTTTCGTAAACTGAGCGTCTCTGTAAAAAATAGTAGATATAGGGACACCATGAAGGCGCACAATCTCTTTAATGTACAATATGGCATAATCTTCAGCAGTATAAGTAATTTTTACTGGTAAGAAATGGGCTGATTTGGTTAGCCAATCAACGATCACCCAAATAGAATCTAACTTACGATGAGAAGGGGGAAATCCTTTAATGAAATCCATATTGATCACTTCCCATTTCCAAGCCAGAATCTCCATTCCCTGTAATAGACCACTAGGTTTCTGGTGTTCAATTTTCACTTGTTGGCAAGTAGGGCATTGAGCTACAAAGCTCGCAATATCTTTCTTCGTATCATTCCACCAATAGATACCCATAAGGTCGTGATACATCTTTGTGGAGCCAGGATTAATAGAATACCGGGAATAATGAAATTTTGACATAATTCTGTCCCCAAGTCCGGTTGTATTTGGAACCGACCAATGACCTCGATGTTTAAGAACCCCATCTGAATTAAGTTCAAATGTTGAAATCCGGTTCTATTGAACTCTCTCTCTGATATTGACTAGAACTAGATCCTCATACTGCTGAGCCTTTACTTCCCATACAATAGCCGATTGAGATATATTCTGTAAGGCAACACTAACATTTTTTGAATCTAATAAGCGAACTCCTAGATTTGCTAAGCGATGAAGTTCTCCAATCATTTCCAGCTTTTCAGCTGGCACATACAATAGACTTCCCATCGACTTGTGACTTAGTGCATCAGCGACAACATTGGCTTTGCCAAAATGATATAAGATATCAGTATCATAATCTTTTAGCAATTCGAGCCATCTTCGTTGCCTCAAGTTCAACTCTTTCTGCTTTAATATATATTGAAGGCTTTTATGATCTATATGAAATCAACATGAACTCCATATAAATAATGCCGCCAACTCAAGATCATGGGTTGGATAGTTTTGCTCATGTTTCCGCACCTGGCTAGAGGCATAAGTGATCACTTTACCATTTTGCATTAATACACAACCCAACCCTCTGTGGGAGGCATCACAATATACAGTGTAACCCTCAGTGCCTTCTGGAAGGGTAAGAACAGGAGCGAATGTCAACTTGTTTTTCAGTTTCAGAAAACTCTGCTCACAAGCTTCTGATCATTGAAACTTGGTTGCTTTCTGATTTAATTTTATCAGTGGAGCTGCTATAGAAGATAATCCTTCTACAAATCTCTGATAATATCCCACAAGGCCCAAGAAACTTCGAACTTCTGTTGGTGGCTTAGGCCAATTCTTAACGGCTTCGATCTTCTGATTATCAACTTTAATACCGTCGTCAGACATAATATGGCCTAGAAAATCCACTGGAGTTAGCCAGAATTCACATTTGGAGAATTTTGCATACATCCTTCGATCTCGCAATGTTTGCAACACTTTTCGAAGGTAATCAGCATGTATTGTTTCCGAATGAGAATATACTAGGATATCGTCAATGAATACAATAACAAAGACATCCAAGAAAGGCCAAAATACAGTGTTCATTAACGCCATAAATATCGCTGGAGCATTCGTCAATCCGAAGGACATAACTAAGAATTCAAAATGCCCATATCTCGTTCAAAAAGAGATCTTGGGAATATCGCCCATATCTCGTTCAAAAAGAGATCTTGGGAATATCTTCCCCTTTGACACGTAATTGTTGATACCGTGACCTCAAGTCAATCTGCGAGAAACATTTGGTACCCTGTAGCTGATCAAACAAATCATCAATTCTAGGCAATGGATATTTATTCTTGATAGTCACCTTATTTATTTACCGGTAGTCAATACACATTTTTAGTGAGCCATCCTTCTTGCATACATATAATACCGGCGCTCCCCACAGAGAAGTGTTTGGCTTAATGAAGTCTTTATCTAGCAAGTCCTACAACTGCACCTTCAATTCACACAATTTGGTAGGGGACATACGATAGGGAGGAATACAGACAGGCTGACTGCCCGGATACACATCAATTGCAAATTTGATTTCCCTTTCAGGAGAAAGACCTGGTAATTCATAGAGGAATACATCCTGAAATTCGTTAACTACATAAACTGACTGTAAAGTTGGTGGTTCGGCTTCAGTGCTCCTAACTTGAACCAAATGATAAATATAGCCTTTGGAGATCATTTTTCGAGCCTGAAGGTAGGAAATAAACCTACCCTTTGGTGCTGGAGTATTGCCCTTCCATTTAAGAACTGGTTCGCTTGGAAACTGAAACTTCACAGTTTTAGACCTTTATTCGACATCAGCATAGTAAAAAGCAAGCCAATCCATACCCATAATGGTATCGAAATCCACCATTTCTAATTCTACTAAATCAGCAAGAGTTTTACGGCCGCATATTGTAATGACACACTCACGATAAATTCGTATTGCAATAATAGGCTCCCCCACTGGGGTAAAAACTGAAAAAGGCTGGGATAAAGATTTTGGATTAATACCAAACTTATCCACAACATATGGAGTGATATAAAATAGTGTGGAGCCTGGATCTATCAATGTATAAAAATCATAAGAACAGATGAATAAGATACCTGTCACAACATCTGGGGACGACTCAAGATCCTACCGCACTGTGAGTGCATAAATACGATTTTGACTGTTGCCTGAACTTGATGTCTATCCTCTACCCCTACCTCTACCTGCTGGCGCTAAAGAAGAACCTTGCCTAGGAGGGCGAACAGAAGATGAAGAGCCTACGACCGAACCTATTGGCTGAGCCAGGATACCTCTACCGCGAGCCGGATAGTCCCGCATAACATGACCTGGCTGCCCACAAGAGTAGCACACCCCCATACCCTAATGACACTGGCCAGAGTGGCCTTTACCGTACTGGTCACAACGAGGCAATGAAGGCCTTGCCTAACTAGACTCTCTCCTATAAGAAGGTGCTAGTACCCTTGAACTCTGATCCGGTCTAGAATAAATGGATCGGTCATAACACTGCCCCTGAAAATGAGAAGGTTCACTAACTATTGAAGGGGCTGATCGTCTGGAAGAATGAGGCCTATAACCTCCCTGGTAATCACCTGAATAACCTGCGGACCCTGCCCGCTTATAACGACCCTATCCAGGTCTTGCTCGGCCCGTTGTTGTCGTTCAAGATCCTCCAGATTCTGAGCATCTGCCTGAATACCAGTAATATACATGCCATCCTGAAATGAGGCCATCATACAATCCTTAATCAGGTGGGGCCTAAGCCCAGTCACAAAACGATGTAATCTATCTTCCATTTCAGCCACAATTGCCGGAGCATATCTGGCCAAAGATTTAAACTTCAAACTATATTCCGAAACACTGATATTATTCTATTCTGGAGAACAAATAGGAACTTATCAACCCTAGCCCTGCGAATCTCGGCGGACAAATAATGAACTAAAAAGGCCCCGGTGAACTCGAACCATGCTGCTGGAGGTACGTTCTGCACTCTCGACTGTCAGCATGATTCATACCATATTGCTGCCACATCCCACAACCTATAAGAATCTAACTCTACTGATTTTGTATCAAAGGCATGCATTACCCTAAAAGTGCGGCCCATTCAATCTACAAAGTCCTGGGGATTGTCCTTCGGGTTTGACCCCGTGATGATCGGGGGATCCAGATTAAGAAAATCACGAACACAAGAACTGAAAGCCATGTCTGGAAGGCCAGCCTGCCGCTGAGTCTGAGAGTCTACCAATCTAGTCAATAATTGGACGTCATCTCGCAAGTCCTGATCTAGAACAGCAGGGTGAGAAGCTGGAGGATGAGGAGCCTGAGGGACCGGAGCCCTATCATACTCTCTAGCAACTGGGGAAATAGAGGTAGCATGCGAGGGAGTGGCGCTCTGAGGCTCGCTATATCCTAACTAAGCCGGGAGTACTCATCTTAGGCTTTCCCCTGCATTGCCCAGTAATTTGCTGACTTTCTTCATTCTCGGAGGCATCGCTGAAAATTAAACAGGGTAAAAATTAGATAGTTTCATTCTTAACTTGGCTCTATCGCATGATCTCGATCATGAAATAAAGTGTCTTCCAAAATGCCCTGTAGCCTCCTGGCTATAGATATGGTGCACGGCATACCGATAACCAGGACTCTACTGGACACGGCTCGTAGACATCCCTAAGACTTACCTGCTCTGATACTAAGTTTGTCACACCCCGATAAGGAGCATGACGGGCACCGACCTATAGGCCGGATACCACCTGGTGTAACAGTTACCATGATTGTTATATATTCGATATTCGATAAAATATGACTATAACGTGATTAAAAGGACATTTGTACGCAGAAAGGGCCCAAATATAGAAATATGCAATGATCCAATATATATATATATATATATATATATATATATATATATATATATATATATATATATATATATATATAGACAAGGTCGGACCTAATATCTACATACCCCACTGTGTCTATGAGTATCTAAGAGTGTGCATGTAAAAGCGTAAAGGTCGGGACAGGGCCCTGACATACCCATAGCATATAAACATATATCTTAATAACATAAGTATACCAAAAGATAGCAGGCCCGGAGTAATGGTACTTGCTGACACCGTTGAAACTGGAAGTCCTACTGTGGTGGAAGTCCTCCGCTACACCAGTCAGGACCTGCAACACGAAATGTAGTTTCCCGTACAGTGGGACGTCAGTACGGATAAAAGTACTGAGTATGTAAGGCAGGAATAAATAACATCAGTAAGACAAAAATATAGAGAAAATAGATGTAACCTGCGCCATCTGAGAGCGTACAATATGGAATGCATGAGTTAAAAAAAATCTTATGCAGGTAAATACATATAGTAGTATTGTAATCGTGTCATCATCATATCATCATCATCCCACGTCCGGGGTATCATCACAACATGTCCACTACAGTGGTGTGCACATATACGTGCCTGCCCGACCAACTATATGGCGGTGCGGTAAAGTAAACTAGTGCATATATATATATATATATATATATATATATATAATGCATGAGGAGTCAATGAACTGACATCGTGCCTTTCGGAGTGACATAAGGTCAGTAACCTCCGAATAAATTATAGAATTCGTATCGAATCTAAAGAAATAACTGAATGATGAAAACATGATAATAATTCAAGAATCATTGAAGAAGCACATCAAACTAATTGGGAAAAAAGTAAGTACTCCAATAAAGAACATCTATAAGAAGTGATATATGACTAGAGTGAATTGTTATGAAACGCTCGTGTTCATGTTCTAGTTGGATTCGTGAGAAAGAAAGAGGGAAATGAACACCTTACAAACCTTAAATTGCTGATCTGCTACTTGAAGGAATTCCTTATTCCAAAGCCCACTCGTCCCTTGCCCTTACATGGCGATATGTGACCTTAGTTAAGCCCTAATGTATCATGTATACCAACGCAAATATATAATGTATCTTTGAGGCTACTTCGGGTTAAGGGAATTCGGGCAGTATTTCCTTTAAATCTCCTACTACCACCAATCTTTCAGACAACTCCCAATCGCCAATAATAATGTCAATAATAACATAATCAAAAGACTACATTCAAACTAGACTTAATTCTACCCAAACATCCTTTTGAATTCCATCCATAGACAACAACTAGCACACCATACTTTATGATCTTTCTTTCACAACTATTTTTACCAACTCAACGTAAGAAATAAAGTGAGAACCATACCTTATATTTTAAAGAACTTCACTTCACACAATTAACTCTAAAACCTATCCACCACAACTTAACCTAGAAGAACAAGCTCCTTCCACAGACCTGTTAAAGATTTCTAAGCTTGAGCTTTACTTGAAATAGTTTAAGATTTTTAAGGAGAATTTGGGAGGGTTGAGAGAACTTGAAAGGTCTAGAAGAATCTGATTTTGGAGGAAAAATATGACTCCATGTCGTGGCCCATTCTATTTATAGTAATTAAATAATTTTCAACCGCCTTACATCGACGAGAAGCTCGACAGTACCGTCGTTGTTCGACGGTCTGTCGAGTGACGACAGCTTCTGATTCTGAGAAGGTAGCTCGACAGTGGAGATCGACGGTTCGTCGACTATCTCGTCGAGTTGCACTGCCCAGATCCTTTTTCCATCGTCGATTCACTTAACCTCTATTCCTTTTAATACTTATCCTATGTTAGCCATGAACTTAGACCTTTATATACATGAAATAACATCTCTAACGATAGTTTAAATCCCTTGAAAAGAGTTCGTCATGGCTTGTGCCTCCCGTAAATTCAAAAACACCGTTATTTTATGAGTATATAATACAAGGTACGAGACATGCTAGCTTTTTGAAAGGCGAGATGTAAGAATAAGATCGAGAGTCTGTGTCCTCCCACTCTAGTCTGTGAGCCATCAGATGTAGCTGGTAGAACACCTGCCTGAGACATACTCTCTAGGAAGCCCAACGTACGAACCAAAGTGTCTTGAAGAACAGGTGTAGCAATGACACCCGGAGGTGCCTGTCCTAGTTCAACCTTCTCAGCATGGACTGGCTCCTCCTCCTCAATCACCTTCTTCTTAGGAGATACTACTCTAGCACATCCCTAAGGTCCCACAGGTGTTCAGCCTCGGGCTGGTACTGCCACTCAAAGTCTGCCATTGTTTTGCCGCTACCTCTGCCCCGAACAACATCCCTAGCAACAGGCTCAAGTGCAGGTGCAGGGGCGGGCTCCTACTCTCCAGCCGCGGCCAATCTATTCCTCGCCATCTGTGAGAATGAATGAGACAAGAAACTCAGTATTCGATAAAGTCAAGGGCGCACGATAAGAATTAAAAAAGTGAAATTTCCTAAATGCGATGTAGCCTCTCGAAGATAGGTACGAACGTGATCATACCAATCCGCAAGACTCTACTAGACACCGCTCATGTACTTGTGAGACCATTGAACCTAGAGCTCTGATACAAAAAATTTCATGACCCAAAATCCCATTTGTGCCATAAGGTACCTACCTTACCCATAGGCGAACCCCAACTCGAAGCAATACAAACATAAGTAAATGCGGAAATTAAAGAAACTCCCAAAGTACTGAAATAGTCTTAATAACTTGCTAAAAATAAATCTAAGACAACATACCCCCAAAACCTGAAAGTCACAAGTACAAGAGCTTTCTAGAATACGATTACAAGTCCTAAAAACAAATAAAATTGTCTGAAATATGGGAGATAGAAAATAAGGATAGAGAGGAATCCAGTGCTGTGAAGGCATCGACAGTTCACCCTGGACTCCAAGATAGTGTTATCCAAACAGTGATGTAAAATCAAATACGGAATAAGGAAATGATAATACGGATAAAAGATCGACACAAGAAATGGAACCAAAGGCAAACCAAAACTATATTAAAGTTAAGGACTTCAATTTATTAACCAAGAGCAAGCACCTAATCTATGGGATAGACCTCAAGGGAATTGTCAACAATCCCTTAGAACCCACCTTTCCAAAGCAACAATCAACAAAAACTTCACCAAGCTTTTCTCAACTCTCACAAGAGTGTAAAATTCAATATTCAACCTAAACTAAGGACTAAAGGGCTGTTCTCAGCTATTTATAGTGTTAGGACACTTATTACAAATATGCCCAAAATAGTTTTACGGTGGCATATCAGATTTGCAAAAATAACCACCGATGAGATTTTACGATCAGCTTTTATTTACCATAAATAGTTTTACGGTTCGTCCTTTTCACCGTTAATCCGAAACAGAATAGACCATATCTGCACTTCGAATTACGGTCGGTTTTATGGTCCGTAAATTATTTTACGGGCCGTAAAATCTTGGTAGCTCCTTGATTTTCACTTGGGCCTTCTTCTACAGTGATTTCAATGACTTGGAAACCATTGGAATGTGAAAAAGTAAGTTCAAAGACCTCCATCTTCACGAACATTCATTATAAAGCTTGAAGGTCTTGGGCTTGGCTCAGTGTGAATGTGCTTGATGTGACTGGGGTTGCATCATTCTCCCCTTTAAGAGAATTTTCCCCCAATTTTAATATCACCATCATCCACGCCGAAGAGAGAAAGATCACAAACGTTGAAGGTATTGTGAACTTGATATTCCAGAGGAAGGTCAGTCTTGTAAGCATTATCATTGAGCCTTTCAAGCACCTCGAATGGACCATCTCCTCTTGGCATTAACTTGATCTTCCTCTTGGTCGAAAACCTTTCCTTGCAACAATGTACCCAAACCCAATCTCCTGGTTCAAGCATAAACTCTCTTACGTCCCTTGTTTGCCTTCTTGGCCACTTCTTGATTCTTTTTCTCATGGTGAAGTCTCACTTTCTCATGTAACTTTTTCATGGCTTTGGTCGGTTTGTTTCCGTCTAAATGCAAAACAACATCTTGAGACAAAGAGGTAAGATCGAGAGGTGACCTATTCTTCATGGCTTTGGCCTGTGCATTTCCATCCCCTTTTGGTCCTTGGTAAACCCAATACAAATTCCATCGAAAGGTCAAACCAAGACCTTTGAGGGGTGGGCAGAGGGGTATATAATCCATGAGGAAGAAGCCTAGATTTAGCACTTCTACATTCAACTGTCATGACCCAACTCGTGGGTCGAGCGGGCACCCATACTAACCCCCCCCCCCCCCCCCCCCCCGGCGGGTAGGCGAGCCCTTCCCTTACTCCACCAGTTATGGAATTAACATGTGAAAGATTAACTCATACAAGCAGTCTCAATATCACAGATAAATATCTAAGTGTGGAAATACAATATAACCCCAAGAATCTGGTAAAGTCGTAGTATAAGAGCCGCTACATAATACATTAGTCTGAATGGAAATACATAAAAGTCTGAACACTGTCTCTAGATAGAAAGGATAGATATAAATAGAAGAGTTTTATGGGCTGCGGGATAGAACAATGCTCACCATGGAAACTCAAATAAGAAGCCTTGGGAATCACTCGCGAGGGCCTCACGTGGATCCTGTAACGAATTCTGCACTCAGAAAAGAGTACAACAATGTAGTATCAGTATAAACACTATGTACTGGTAAGTATAATAGGTCGACAACTATTAGTTCATATATATGAAGAAAGGAATCAATAAGTAGACATGTAAGAAATCAAGCACACTCATGAACCAATTCAACTTAAGATCAATCCAGATATCAAGTGCCATATACAAGTCAAGCAATGAAGAATGGATGTAAGCATGAATGCATATGTGATGCAATGCACTGGCCATATGTCCATACCATACACGCATGCTAAGGATGGAAACCTCCCCTTCTCAATAGTCATGACCCATGGGGGACCCATGAACTCCATGTACACACTCATCCCGACAAGAAAACTAGGGCAGTGAGTACAACACATTTCGCTCCGCTAACAACCTCAGATCACGAATTCTCATCTCTCTTTTAGACGATCATGCAAAGACCTCGGATGTTCCACTTTCTCGCTTATCATCATCAGCACCAAGTCACAACTTATATCAATGCATCATATGAAATGAAGATGCATACCATGCATGATATCTTAATCAACAGTAAATCATAATCAAGATCTCATTCGTGTCTTGCCATAAGTACACATCACGATTCAAGCCTAATCTCATTATCCTTCTTTTTTCTGATGGTAAGTGACATAACAAGAGAGAGAGATGAATGCATAAACAAGTCATAACATAGCAAATAAGGCAAAAATCCCAATCATAACAATAAGGCGACAAGGCCACAAACAACAACAGAACCAACCTATTAGGATTTCACCTCCACACCATACCCGAAGGCCTAACATGTTTTCTCTGTCAATATCTAACTCCTACAAATGCATCACTAATTGGAGTCTAACCGAAAGGTAAACCATAACCTACGTCAATGCCCACTGGGTGCCATGAACTATCAAATATAAGCCTTGCCCTTTTGAAGGTCTTTCAAACGTTCGAAGTCTATTAAATAATGTAATCTACATTAGAAATAGAGACTAACGACACCCATAATGCTAAAATAAGATTCAAATCGAAAAACAACCTCTTAAAGAGAAACCCGAGCCTACAAGGAAAAAATAGGAATTTAAAGTAAAAATCAGTTACCCAACGCTTAAGAAGTTCAATACCATTTTCACACCCCAACCTAGGCGAGGTGGACAGGCACCTAGTGCCTTACTTACATGAGTGACCCATTCGGCACAATTAACAAATTACTTAATATGAGGCACGTGCAAATAGAAAATCCCAAACACACATATATACAAATGGGCCTACGATGCCTCAACCTGTACAATATCTCTGTTGACATGACATGACTAACCACATGTGTACATACATCTACAAAAGGCTCTAAGTACATCTGACCAACATAGCATAGTCAGGGCAGTGCCCCGACCTACCCAAAAGTCTATATACATAGCAAAATCAAACAACCTCTAGACTCGGTTGTACTCCAGATGAAAAGGAGTCTTGCCAATCAATTGCTGGTGCTAGAATTGTCTACTCTGGAGCTTCATCAAACTGGCTACCTGGACCTGCAACATGAAATGCAGCGTTCCAACGAGGGACGTCAGTACGAAATAATGTACCGAGTATGCAAGGCGAACTGAAATCTTTGAAAATGAAACTGAACTTATAAGTATAATATATTGAGTATTATCTGAGAGATCAAGAAAATCTGAAAGTACTCTTACCTGTCTGTAGCTCATACTAAAAAAAATAAGAATATATGAGGATATAGCTGTTTATAACAATTGTCAACCATGGTCTAGTAAGTCGTACACTTTGCTCTCTAGTCATAATACGTTACCTCTTCTAGAATTCGGTGTATCTGAACTCTCTGGAAGTTGTATCATCCAGCTTATAACATATCAAGTCTATAGTACGCAAGTCGTGTAAGCATATCGATACTGAAATGCTAACTCGTCGTAATGTCTCGTACGAATGTGATAACTTCCAGACTCCTGCGTCCGTACTTTCCCGGCTCGCGTACCGGTGCTCTCTCCATATCATGCCGACTAATGAGTTGGTACTTTTCGAACTAACGCATCCGTCATCTACCGCGTTATCATGCTCGTATCTGCTAGGCTGGCACTCATATATCTACTACGCTTCTAGCCTGTATTATCTACGTCTCTGTCATATCAAAAAATCATAACCACAACTACTAAATAAGGAATTCTCTTTCTCTGTCTCAAGTTATAAATATCACAAACAAGGCTCTGGTAACATCTGACTGTCACTCGATGTGATGCTATAGCTCTTATAGGGAATCATGGGGAATTGTGCATCTTGTCTAAATAGAATAAGTAGTACTACTAAATATATTGAGCTCAACTCTTCGGGATGCTAACATCTACACTATATATATATATATATATATATATATATATATATATATATCAAAATAAATCTAACGGTATCACTGTTGTCAAATGTTGCAGGTTATGCATCCAACAAACAGTATATGAGGAGCTGGTTGTGTTCCAGTTCCCTTATGCAATGCAGTAAGTAAAGAAGGCATGCTTTTACCATGAAGAATTCCTTTCTCAAGGGATTAAAAATCACGACCTACCTAGTAGGATTTCAACTCCACTACACGAGCAACTTCAGGTTACAACTCTATCGTAAGCTAGGAATTAACTCTCATAATCCCTCACCATTACAATAACGCTTATGCAACCTAGGAACTAACCCCCATAGTCCATCCACACTTGCAATACTCCGATTGCAAGACAATCCACTTAGCTAACTCTAGCTAAGGACCACTAATACACCTAGACTAACTCTAGCCTAGTGTACAACTTAAAAGCTTTTGGAAACACACTTCCAACAAGCACAATTTGAGACTTTTAAATACCTACAACCAGCTTCTAACGAAGAGTAGGTTTACATAAGCACAAACAAACAAAGAATTACACAAACATAAAGAACTTAGACTAAATCTGCGTCTGGATCAGGTTCTTTAGTTTTGCAAGTGACTTGTTCATGAGATAACTTGAGAACTTGTGACAGCAATGATTTGCTGGATTTTGATTAGGTTTTCAAGTCTACCAAATATATTTCCATCATGTTGTATATATAGTGGGAGCATGTGGGGGGAAAAGAGACCACTCTTCAATTTTTGACCTAAAGCATGGGCCAGCTCACTATACTTTGTGTGCAGCAAGTGGCTTTGACTTTAATGCTGTCTCTGCTGATAGTCCAAGGTGTATAGAGAGCAGATTACAAACCAGGTCTCTATCTACTTCTGAAATGGTTTGACAATCATCAAAACATGAATGCACTTGGAACTATAAATGTCCCCCTTTTTGATGATGACAAACTCATAGACTAATGTTCCCCCTAAGAACTAGCTTCCCACTTGTTCCCCCTGTGAAACAGAATATCATTGTCAAGGTACCTGCAATATGTTAGCAACATAATACCAATTCAAACTAGAAGACAAAAAAATTGACACAATATCCTCAAATATCAATCTTCCAGTTCTTCTCCCTTACTCAGCACAACTCTTCGACATGTCTTCCCCCTTACAGTTCACTGTCTTCCCCTGATATGTCTTCCCCTTTACAGTTCTTTGCCTCACAATATCTTCCCCCTTTTAGAATTATCAAAAAGATGTAAGCACAGCCAACAAGAAGTTCAGATATATTAACTCATAGCCGCAGGGGCAACATAAGCATGAGTAAGATAGAGGAAAGCAGGCTAGCAATAATGCACAGGAACATAATAGTATGCCAATAAATAGGTCAACACAAGTGCATATAGTAATCAATTTGGTATACACAAATGATAGTTAAACTGCAAATCTGCAAAAATTCAGGAAAAGGTGACATCAATTTTATACAAAAGGGATGGAGGCTCGGAAGGATTTTTTGGACAGTGTAGAGGCTTGAAGGATTTTCTGAGCAAGTATAGGTCAATTTCTATTGGCTTGATGATCCATTATCATCTCATCTTTGAGTGCATCCACTTGAGTTCTCAACTAATCCCTCTCTGCCCGTAGCTTTTCAATTTTTTCTTTTTCTTCTAGCTCGAAACCTAGTTCGTTCGGTTGTTCAGCCAACTGGCTTTTCGAAAGGGAATTTTCCTCCTTGAGTTGTTTGATCTCTAAATTTGCCGCTTGTTGAGCTTCCATTAGAATTGAGATAGAGGATGGACATCCAGCACTTGGTCCCTGTGGCACAAACTCACATTCCTTCAAGGTGGCCAGAGAGAACACATGGTCCTTAGTTCCCAAGGAGGCTCTACCCGTTCTTACATTAAAGTGCACAAGTACTTTCGTTAAGAAAGGTCCGGATGGGAGACCAGGTCTGCTACTGTGATGGTAGATCATCCCTCCACCCTTGGTAAAAGGCCCTTGCTGACAAACTCGAAGGCTCGTTGATGCTCAGGCTTAAGCCCACTCTTTCAGAAACTAGTTGTTGCAAACCCTGAAACTTAAACAATGACTCTTTGGGATTCTGGAGATATATTATCTGCTATAGCTCTCAGTATCGCTGTCTTTACTCCCAAGATTTTCCTAGGTGTCAACTTAGTGAGCACACGCTCTGTCAGATTTACTGTTAGGGCCAGAGTATTATCAGAGCAGAGAAGATTCTTATAGAAATTCAACCACTTCGGCTTCATATACACATAGTGGTGGTTAAGTAAAAAGAGAGCTCCGCTTCTGGAATTTCACCACTTCCATCAAAAACCTTCATTTTTGGCTCATCTCTCAATCTTGATATTTTAAAAACTCTCCCAAGGAGAACCTTTTGGTTTTGTAGGTTCTTTTTACTATTTCTCCTCTTGAAGGAACCTGGTCTTTGTGCTTTGACGGATTGGAGAAGAGAATAGAGGGTAGGATGAGAAGGATGTCTTCTAAACCGACTGAGTTGACGCTTTTGGAATAGGTGTAACAGAGGACAAGGAATATGTTTAAGTGACGATTTGGCACAGATATTATTTCGAAAGATCTTGCAAGAGGAAAGAACCTATGCTTTATTTGGCAATCTTACAGTTCAAATACATTTATGAGTACTGAAAGGATTATTGACTTGAGATACAGAGACTAGGTCTTTGAACGGTAATTTTAATGTATCCAATCACAGTGAACTGTGCATAATTGTGTGTGCTTAAGTTCACCTGATCCTTCCATGTATGTATACCTGTAATGGTACAAAAGTGAGTTAGATATAGCCAAAAAACACTTGCCAGCGATGTACTTAGCCTCCATTGTAGCCATTGAGAGATCCCTTCCTGCTTAATGATATGCTCAAATTACACTTATTAATGGTATAACGCGGACGTTGTCAAATATAGTAACCCAACAAGGTTGGGGTCGAATCCCACAGGGAATATGGTGTGAAAAGGTTACTAAAGTCGTAGGATGCTAAGCTTAGGTCTAATGTCTTAATCTGATGGTTTTGGTAATAGTTGGGTTTTCTATGACTAATTGCTATCTACTTGCTTTGGTGGAAATTTATGGTAAAAGAAACTAAGGTTGCGTCCCCGTTAGATAGAGTGTATGATCATAGGTATTGATCTTGATATACTTCTAATGGATCATTATATGAATGCACTTAAATGCACTTAATCTCTATATGAATCTCTACTATTTCCCAATAAATAAAGATTATCTCTTTCTATGATTTTCCCAAATGTAAGAAAGTAACTATGAAGAACGATTAATCATGCCACGTAAATTCTTCTTATTCCTAAGTGAATTTATTAAACAAAGTTTAAATCTTGGAGTCCTTGTTATTTATTCTTACCAACCCTAATTATTTTCCCAAATAAATCAAGGTTTATGGCATTAATCAATGTTTGCAACCATTAATTATGAATGAAGAATGAAGAATAAATAAACCCTAATAATCCATTATGTGTATATCAATCACAACCCAATCACACAACACCCATCATTGAGTTCACAATCCTAGTAAGGGAATGTAGCTACTCATGACAAAGAACAAGAAATAAGAAATTGAAGAATTCATAATTGCTTACTTTGAAAGAAAAGAGGAATTGATAATACTTGATTTGATGTTTGAACCTTCAAAAACTAGAGAGTATTTAATGTGCTAAGTCAAAAGTCAAAATATAATAACTGATAACTATTAAAACCCTACAATGACTATTTATAGGTTCTGAAAACATGAAAGTTGCAGATTTGCACTTTGGTCCCCGTCGATACGAAATACGGTCCATAAAGTGAAATACGGACCGTAAACCAATTTATGACCAGGTCTTCCTTCTAGTTTTGAGCAGCTTCAATCTCTTGAGATACAGACCGTAAATTGGTTTACGGTCTGTAAATTGCCTAGTCATCTTTCAACTTCCAAAACTTTGACTTTCTGCTAGATGCTCGAATGGTTAAATATGCTTTGAAATACGGACCGTAAAGTGGAATACGGTCCGTAAAAGTTATTCGTAAATCACCATTTCCTCAGCCTGCCTTTCTGGTTCTTCTTATTCTTTAATACGCCCATGGAATACGGCCCGTGTTTAAGAATACGGACCGTAAAATGAGTTTACGACCACTTCTGCACTTTCAACTGCTTTTATTCCGAATTTGTTCCATTACCTGAAAAACACTAAAAACCACGTAAAATCACATAGACTTTCTTAAAAACAA
Source organism: Lycium barbarum (assembly GCF_019175385.1). Classification (NCBI taxonomy): domain Eukaryota; kingdom Viridiplantae; phylum Streptophyta; class Magnoliopsida; order Solanales; family Solanaceae; genus Lycium; species Lycium barbarum. Next base: position 54,486,257 of record NC_083338.1, read on the forward strand.
GTAAAACATATAGCTGAAAAGCATTAATTGTGGCATAAAACCACGCCACATCAACACCCCCAACTTAAAGTATTTGCTTGTCCTCAAGCAAGCCATACAAAACAACGACTCAATCTAACACCTAGATATCATAGAATAACAATGTCTACATTGGTTTTGACTCTGAACTACCGGCATGCATGTTCTTCTTCAACGGACCACCCTAATTTTCTATTTTAAAGCAATATACATAATTCAAGAACGCTATGACTAACAATGAAGCTTCAATGCATGACATTACATTATCGAACACATTATGATGCACACAAACACTACTTTAGGCGGTCACTTTATTTTGCTCAATTCTCATCCTTATGCCCTTACATAGACCAAAGAATGTCCCAACACACGTATATATAACAAGAATGGGACGAAGACGAAAGAGAAAAGAAAAACACTCACACTCACAAAGAAATTCATATCTGCACATGCAAATACCATAGGCTTGCCTTTATTTTCTATGTTTTCATCCTAGGCTTGTTCGGTTGTGATCACATTAGGACTTGTTTCGACTTGTAATGTAGGCTTAGGGACGGGTAGGATACTTTTTGAATATTAGTGACATCCCCCTCCTTGAACACTACAACATCTCTTCACCTTAATTCACCCCTTTTCTTCCAACCCCTTTTATTTTCTTTCAAATTGTCGACCTCGATTTGGTTTTATTCCTATCCAACTTGCAAATCTTTTTCTGTTACTTTTGTCTGACTTTTTTTAATTTTTTTTTATATGCAACTACCACATCGAATTCTCACTAGCAAACTCCATCACCCCCAACTTATATTTATAACATCTACTCCACATTTAATTCACCCCCAACTTAGGCATTTTGCCTCATCTATCTAGTAGCATCAAGGATGGAAGGTGCGAAGATGGATTAATTGCACAAAGGGTAAGGTTTCATAATTGGCTAGCCAAGAAAAAGGTCAACAGACTCAAAAAGGGAAACTAGGGATATTTGAAACTTTTGGTAAGGCTTATTTAGGCAAAGTGACTATTTACACAAAGAAAGCCTAAGATCATCTCACAACTAAACTAACTTCCGGATTTCAAACAAGACCAACCGAGCAAGTTCTAGATTATACATGCATAAACAGAACCAAACTAACAACTCACACACACATTGGCATAAGGACAATTATTTTTACGCTTGTGACCTCCTAAGTAGTCATTTATCACACACAATACCCCAATAATCATAATGTCATATAAAGAATCAATCATGTCAACCAATAACTGTTCTTAGTATGCATTTTTCAAATTTTCGAGGGGCCCAAAATTTCCAAAATTTCCAACAAACCATAACAACATGCCATCAGTTACAGAGTAACACCAAATAAGTCACAACTACTTTATTCAACCTAAGAAACAACTTAAACATACCAGTTTAAAAAAAAAACCCTCAGGAAAAGAACTCTGGCAAAGAAAAGCTGAGGGGTTCCTAAACATATATCTACACTACATTAGTGCCAAAACTCCCACCCCCAACAAAACAAGTAAGCACTGTCTCAGTGCATCACTTGTAAGAACGAGGGACAGATGTAGTACCTTGGCGCCCTGTGTGCTGGGCGAACTCACAACTGGCCCGCTGCAATCGGCGGCTGACTAGTGGACTCTCCTGGTCGGCGCTGCGACTCGACTAATGACTCAAAAATGGCCTGCTGCATTTCCTTTTCCTCTGTTTTCTTTAATATCTAGGCCAACTCCTCCGGGTCCTCCAATGTCTCACGGACCCTCTTGCCTGTATCTCGCACAAGGGGTTCAGCATCCTCCGCCTCCTCAGAATCCATCAGATCCAGCACTTTAAACGTATGAGGCAAAATGGCACGTGGTGCTGGCACTGGTGCGGCCACCATACCTTGCACTTTGAGTGCCTCCAGCTCCTTCTTCAGCTTATCTAACTCACCCCTCAATGAGACAGACTCCCCACCGGGTGTGGTCTGCTCGCGAGTCAACAATTGTGACTCAAAACTATCCAGTCTAGCCTGATACAATTCTTGCTTTTTCTCGAACTCCGCACGGATCTCTGTGGTTGCCTCTGTAACAAACTACTGCACTATTTTTACCACTTTCGGCTTAAATTGTTGCAAGATTCTTCCTACTTGCCTTTCAGCCCTCACCGCCTTGACTGCAATTTGGCTGTAATTAGTATGGCTGAAGTGAAGAAAATTCAACTCTGGATCGGCAGGCTCGACTGTCTCAGCGGTTGTGGCAGACCCCAAAGGAGGGCCCTGTCTGTTTGGAGGTGGTGGTGGAGGCATCGCCTCAGAAACACCTATCTCGGCTGCAAAAGCTGGTGCATCTACGGTATCTGGGACACCTGTAGTGGGAGCATCAGTCTCCGTAGCAGCAGCACCTATCTCGGACTCTACTAGGCCAGTCCCATAAGCATGGTTCGGACTCAACTTGAACTGAGTGTCGTCGTCATCACCGGACTGATCTGCCTCTTGATCCTTCTTGCCCTTTACCTTATTCTTCCTCCAATCTCCCATACGGGCAGCTGTGATGGTGCCGTCCCATTCCGGAAGCTGAAATATCCTCGCCCGTCTACACAATTCCGTGATAAGACATGGAAAATACCATGTTCTAGTTGGGCTTGTGTGCCCACACATGCAGCTCCTCAACAATGAGCTCTCCAATATTCATCAGATACTTTGACATCAACAAGGCAATAGTGACTGCCTGACTGGTGGAGAGGGTATTATCCGCTTGGGTTGGAGTGATCCTGTACCTAAGCAACGTCCACCAAAACATAACTTCTGTGGACAAGCAACTTTTAGCAATCTTGACTCGCCCATCATTTGTCCATTTTTTCTTATGAGGCTCAGATGTGATAATAGCAGCAGTCCATTCTCTCACAGATTTCTTGTCTTTCCTTTCTCTTTTGTCTAGGAATAGTCTCAGATCGGTAGGCGCCACAAAATCATTTCCAAATAGAAATTTGTTGATGACTTTGGAGGAAATATCGACAAGTGAGTTCTGGACTGTCACATTCTCCAAAATGGGTATTTCATGCCAAGCACAACTAGGCTTCTTCATCGACATCAACATAGCCCCATATGAGACATAGAATTCCCTCACAATGTGCGGAGCATAGTCACCTGGTTCATGAGTGAAAACATCTAGCTTGTATATTTTGATGGTATCGTCCAGTTATGGATGAGCCGAAATACCATCGAAAATCAGTCGCCGCTCCTCAAATATTTTCCTCTGCGGCTGTCCCCCAGTTTTTGTCCCAACCATCCATTGGTCATACAATTTCTTGGACCCTTTGACCGAGAATCGAAGTTTTTCTTTCTCCAGCCGTTTGGTCCGAACGACTAGTTTACGACCCTCTAGTGGCATGCCATCATCCTGAGCATTACTAGCACTTGGCCCTACTGAGTCACTCTCCTGATCTGTCTGGTCGGCTGCCCCCCTACTTGATACTTCCATGTCAGAATACCCCTCTTCAGACTGGGAGGCTTCCGACGCAGACTTGGACAGGGTCATAGGTGGGGGCTGTGATGGCCTTGCTGATGTGCCTTGCTTGGGGCCCCCCCTGACCTTTGGTGGCGGTATAACTTCTGCACACTCGGATCTAGATTGTTCCCCTTCCGAATTGGAGGGTTCATCTATAAACTTCGATTCTGAGCGCACTTTCTTTCTTGTGCCAGTGCTTTTGGCCTCCGCTTTCCTTGCACTTTTTTTCTGACCCATTCCTGCAAAAGACACATCATATTAGCTACCATGGAACATCCGATCAAAAATAAGACAAGATAACTGTGAACAAAAACTGTGTTCTGTCTGTGATCGTAAACTCAAAAGACGGACCGTAAATTGAAATACGGTCCGTAAACTGAGATCGTAAACTGCTCGTTTTCTTGGAGACCTTTCTGTCCCTTAGTGAAATGCTTAAAGAAGGACCGTAAACTGAAATACGGTCCGTAAAGTGAGATCGTTTTTCACATCACAGACATAGAACATGTTTTGATTTCTGAATTTCGTTACACATCTCGGTTTCACATTATTTTGGGAATTAGGTTACTCAGACTTCACCCAATTTTTCTACCAATTTTCCATTAATAGCTCTCGAGTCATCCTATTGGTGGGCAGACCAAAACCTCAAATTCTTTGAATTCCAAGGTATGGAATGCCCTCCAACCCATTTGGGTCTTATTAACAACTTCCCAAGAGAATTCGAAGAATTAAATACTGTCATCCCCACACAAGATCATTAACCAAGATAAGTAAACACTGAATTTGCACAAACCCCTAGCCTAATCAACACTTACCACCAAGTGCATACTCAATGGAGTAAAATAAGAGTGGAGAGAGTCAATCATACCTTTTTAATGACGAACCGACAGTTGATAACTTGAAGTACTTTGAGAGAACAACTTCAATAACAACCAATTTTCAACCTAGGGCAGAGAGATTTCGAATTTTGTGAGAGAGAGTTGTGTATTTATGGAGTCTAGAAAATGGAAGATGATGGGTTTTTTTGTGGCAAATTGTGGGTTTGTGATGGGAGGAAAAGAGTTATGAAGTTGGGGAGTTAAGTTGGAAATCATAGGGTTGGAAACAAGTTTAAAGGTTATAACTGTTGTCTCTCTACCCGTGTTTTAAATGGCAGCTCTGGTTTTTTTTAATATGGCCCGTAAAGTGATTTACGGCCCGTATTTAGAGGTATTCGATGTGGGCAGTACACTGTATTGTCTCATGAAAGATTACGATTAGATTTACGGACCATATTTCACAATATGGTCTTCCATGGTCGTAAACTTTCATGTTGCATTACAGTGCTTACTGTTTTGTGACATTGTTAAATACGACCCATTTTACGAGCCGTATTGTGAAATACGGTCCGTAAACTGCAGGCGTATTTTGCAATGTTGCGAAACAGTCTCTTACCACTTAACTTACCTGCTATTCAGCAATATATTCCTGCACCAAAACAACCATTACCCTATATGTAATAAAAAACAAACAAAAGAAAAATAAACATTACACTTGGGTTGCCTCCCAAGAAGCGCTTGATTTAACGTCGCGGAACGACGGTGGTGGCCATTTACTCCTTATCTGCGTACACCAGATCATTGTTCGTTCCGAGGTGCTTCAGCCGGTATCTGTCAACAATTCTATCTTCCGAAACCATCCCGTGGTAGTGTTTCAACCTCTGCCCATTCACCTTAAATGTTTGAGTTCCATCTACGGACTTTAATTCAATCGCTCCATGGGGTGAAACCCCTACCACCTCAAACGGACCAGACCACCTTGATTTTAGCTTACCCCGTAGCAACTTCAACTGAGAGTTGAATAACAAGACAAGATCACCCTTGTAGAACTCTCGCTTAAGGATCTTCTTGTCATGGTATTGCTTCATTCCTTCTTTATATAGTGCTGCACTCTCATATGCTTGGTACCGGAATTCATCCATCTCATTTAGTTGAAACAACCTGAGTTTGGTCGCTTCTTCCCAATCCATATTCAATTTCTTCAAAGCCCACGTGGCCTTGTGTTCAAGTTCAACCGGCAAGTGACAAGCTTTTCCGAACACAAGCTTGAAGGGTGCAGTTCCAATCGGAGTCTTGAAAGCCGTCCGGTATGCCCATAGAGCATCATCGAGCTTGCGGGCCCAATCAGCCCTATTCGCATTCACTGTCTTTGCTGAATACTCTTGATCTCCCTATTGGACACTTCAACTTGCCCACTTGTCTGAGGATGATAAGGTGTTGCCACCCTATGTTTTACCCCATATTTTTCCATCAGTCCCGCGAAATCTCTATTACAAAAGTGGGATCAACCATCGCTGATTATAGCCATCGGAGTACCGAAGCGAGTAAATATGTTCTTCTTGAGGAACCCCATGACACTCTTGGCCTCGTTATTAGGTAAATCCATAGCTTCTACTCATTTTGACACATAATCCACAGCAACCAAGATGTTTTTCATGCCACCTGAACTCACAAAGGGTCCCATAAAGTCAATCCCCCAGACATCGAACACTTCTACCTCCATAACAAAATTCATAGGCATCTCTTGCCTTCTGCCTATATTCCCTTTCGTCTGACATTGATCACAAGATCGCACCAATAAATTATCATCATGAAAGATGGTCGGCAAGTAATAATCGCATTCAAGTACCTTAGCTGCAGTCCGATTACCACTATGATGACCCCTAACAGGAGAGTCATGGCACGCCTTTAGAATCGCCATCACTTCACTTTCCAGAACACAACGTCGAATGATGTTGTCAGCGCATGTTCGGAACAAATAATGCTAATCCCAATAGTACTGCCAAGCATCCCGCAAGAACTTCTTCTTTTGGTAAGCTTTGATATCTTCTGGAACTACACCTGTTACCAAATAATTGGCAATGTCAGCATACCACGGTGCTACCTCCATTGACACAGCCAACACCCTATCGTCTAGAAAAGCATCATCTATATCTAGTTCATCAGAAGGTCTCCCAGCTTCTTCAAGCCGAGAAAGATGGTCAACAACCTGGTTTTCAGTGCCCTTGCGATCTTTCACCTCAAAATCAAACTCTTGCAGCAATAGCACCCATCTGATAAGTCACGGCTTTGCTTCCTTCTTTGCCATAAGGTATCGCAAGGCTGCATGATTAGTGTAAACCACTACTTTAGACCCCAACAAGTAGGCCCGAAATTTATCAAAAGCAAACACAATGGCAAGCAGCACTTGCTCCGTCATTGTGTAATTTATCTAGGCAGCATTCAGTGTTCTGCTTGCATAATAGATCGGGTGCATAATTTTATTGTGCCTCTGCCCAAGCACAGCACCTATTGCTAAACCACTAGCATCACACATCCGTTCAAATGGCATGGACCAGTCAGGAGCAACAATAATAAGAGCCGTAGTAAGACGCTCTTTTAACTCCTCAAACGCCTTCCGACACTTATCATCAAACATAAACTTAGCCTTTTTTTCAAGAAGCTTGCACATTGGGTTAGAAATCTTGGAGAAATCTTTGATGAAGCGCCTGTAGAACCCAGCATGTCCCAAGAAACTTCGGACACCTTTGACTGAGATAGGTGGTGGAAGTTTTGCAATCACATCAATTTTCGCTTGATCGACCTCAATTCCCTTTTCAGAGATTTTATGACCAATGACGATCCCTTCCTTCACTATAAAATAGCACTTCTCTCAATTTAGCATGAGATTTGTCTCCTCACATCTTTTCAGCACTTGACCCAGATGGCCAAGACAATCTTCAAACGAATCCCCCACAACAGAGAAATCATCCATGAATACTTCCAAGAAGTCCTCTACCATGTCAGAGAAGATTGACATCATGCACCTCTGAAAAGTGGCCGGTGCATTACACAAACCAAAAGGCATCCCACTAAATGCAAACGTCCCATAAGGACAAGTTAAAGTGGTCTTCTCCTGATCTTCCAAAGCAATGTTGATCTGATTGTAGCCCAAATAACAATCAAGGAAGCAATAGTAGGAACGCCCCACTATCCTATCAAGCATTTGATCAATAAAAGGCATGGGGAAATTTGCATGTGGCTGTGTTGAGCTTGCGATAGTCCATGCAAACTCTCCATCCGGTTACTGTTCTAGTTGGGATCAACTCATTTTTTGCATTCGACACCACAGTGATGCCGCCCTTCTTAGGAACACATTGGACTGGGCTCACTCATTTACTATCAGCAATTAGGTAAACCACGCCCACATCCAACCATTTGATGATCTCTTTCTTGACGACCTCTTGCATATTCCCGTTCAGTCGCCTCTGATGCTCTACACGTTTGCTATCCTCCTCTAACTGGATTTTGTGCTCACATATCCCAGATGGAATACCTCGAATGTCTGCTATGGAACAACCAATAGCACGCCTATACTTCCTCAACACCTCCAAAAGCTGTAAAATCTGCTCCTCAGTCAATAGGGATGAAACGATCACTGGTAATGTATTGTCCAGACCAAGGAACTCATATTTCAGATATGATGGGAGCTGCTTAAGCTCCAACTTAGGTGGCTCAATGATCGAAGGCTTTGCTGGAGGAGTTGTTCTATTTTCCAGATCAAGATTTAGCTTCTTTGGGTTGTATGAATATGAACCCAACCCAACAAGTGAATTAACTGTCTCCAGATAGCCTTCCATGTCCTCAGCATCGAAATTCACAAGAATACCAGCTAGAGATTCACCCAAACTTTCTTCTTCCATTTTGAACTCCACTGCTTCATCAACAACATCAAACGAATCAATTATCGAAATACTCTCGTAAGCACTTGGTAACTTCATCCCTTTTCGAGCCTGAAATGTCAGTGCTTCATCGTTGACTCGGAACTTGATTTTTTTTTTCTCCGAATCCATCAGAGCTCTCCCTGTAGCAAGGAAAGGTCTCCCCGGAATAATAGGAATGTCCCGATCGACAACACAATCAAGAATCACAAAATCAGTGGGCAACATAAAGTCACCGACCCGCACAAGTACATCATCAACCACCCCAACAGGTCTTTTGATAGACCTATCAGCCATTTGTAACCTCATAGTAGTCGGCCTTGGCATCCCCAAACCTGATTGTTAGTATATAGCAAGGGGCATCAAATTAATACTCGCCCCATTATCACACAAAGCACGAGCAAAATCATGGTGCCCAATAGAACAAGGAATGGTGAACGCCCCAGGATCTCCCTTTTTCTGAATAGTTGTAGTTGAAATGATGGAACTCACAATGTGAGTCAAACTCACGATTTCATGTTGAACCGTTTTCTTCTTGGTCAGCAGATCCTTCAAATATTTAGTAAAACCGGGCATCTCCTTGACAGCTTCCAAGAAGGGAAATTTTAGAGATAACTGCTTCAACTGATCATAAAACTTCTCGAACTTAGCATCATCCTTCTTCTTTACCAACCTCCGAGGAAAGGGAGGTTTAGATTTGAAAAGCCGCGTCAAAGGGCGGAGAGCCCCTTTTACAGTCTGCTTGCTTGTGTTATCAGCTTCCTTCACCATCTCTGGAATATCAGCAACCTTCTTGTCAGTAGGATTCTCATCAACAATAATGGGTGCTTCAGCCTGCACCTCATCCTCTTCATCTATCAGCTCAAGATCAATCACCTTCTCATCAGCCCCCTGGAGTATTTTACCACTCCTAGTAGTGATGGAAAACATATGGTCTACACCATCTCCCCCATTCTTTGGATTTGGAATAGTGTCACTCGAAAGTCCTCCCTTTTTAGGAGGGTGCTGCTCTCTAGAAATATCCCTCATCTGTGACTCAAGCTTCTGAATAGCCACTGTATGGGAACCCATTGTTTCTGTTTGCCTAGATAAAGTCCTTTTAGACTTAGATTGATTGGCTAGAATCTTCTCAAGCATTGATTCAACCTTCGAACTACCTTGCTCTGTTCACTGCCCTTTCGGTGGTATATAAGGATTGGAACTCTTGTTCCCAAAATTGTTACTGTTGTTGTATCTGCCTTGGTTCACACCACCAAAATTATTGTTGTAGTTCCCAGAGTTGTTATAAGCACCTTGACCTTGCTGAGGTCTCCATTGATTCTGATTCTGATAACCACCTTGGTAGTTCTGTCTTTGGTAACCCCCTTGAGAGTTATTAACATAATTAGCATCTTCAACCTGCATAGGTGGCCCATCATGGAACGGACCATCTTGAGTATGGTACATCCCTTTTGGCAAAACTGTATCATCCTCACAAACATTTACCTTCTTGATCTGGGAATCATCAAACTTCTTCGTTAGCAAGGAAATATTTGTTGCAAGTTCTGCCAATGTTTGCTGGGTGTCTTGATTCTCCATTACTATATTTTGGATCATAGCACTACCATACGGTACCACATCAGCATTGTTTGAGTGCCAAGCTTGATTATGAGTTGTAAGCTTGTTAAGTATGTTTGTCACTAGTCGATAAGTTTTGTTCATGAAACAACCATCAGCTGCATTATTAGAAACTGACTGCGTCACTAGATCTAGCCCTCGGTAGAACTTCTCCATTAATATGTGTTCCGGAAATCCATGATTCGGGCTCTTCTGCAAATACTCCTTGAATCTCTCCCAGGCTTCATATAGTTGTTCCCCCGGTCGCTGCTTAAATTCATATATCTTGTCACGAATTTCAGCCTTTTTGCTAGGGGGTACCATTTTGTGAGAAAAGCAGTCACCATCTCTGCCCATGAAGTAATCGAATTTCAGGGCAGCTTCTCAAACCATGTTCTTGCCTCCCCAGTTAAGGAATATTTGAATAACCTCAACTGAATAGCATCTTGTGGAACATTGTTCTGGATGTGATTAGCACACACATCCACAAAATTCTGCAAATGACGCCGAGGGTCATTCTCGGTTGAGTTCCGAAAGTATCCCTCATGCTTCAACAACTGGTATAGAGAGGAGTCAATTTTCATGTAGCAGCTGCAACTCGAGGCTGAACGATAGCAGATGCATAGTCCTCCTCCGGAACAAGATCAGCGAAAATATTCTCATCATCTGATTCATTTGTCTGATTGTTCAACTGATTCCCCTGGTTGCCAGCATGTTGATTTTGCTGATTCTGATTCATATTCACCTAGTTTACACAGAGTAGCAAACAAGGTGTGATGGAATAAGCAAAAGACTTCAATCAAAGCAAACACTATTTAGTAATTTCAAAACTGTATTCCCCGGCAACGGCGCCAAAATTTGATACGCTCAAATTACACCTATTAATGGTATAACGCGGACGTTGTCAAATATAGTAACCCAACAAGGTTGGGGTCGAATCCCACAGGGAATATGGTGTGAAAAGGTTACTGAAGTCATAGGATACTAAGCTTAGGTCTAATGTCTTAATCCGATGGTTTTGGTAATAGTTGGTTTTTCTATGACTAATTGCTATCTACTTGCTTTGGTGGAAATTTATGGTAAAAGAAACTAAAGTTGTGTCCCCGTTAGATAGAGTGTATGATCATAGGTATTGATCTTGATATACTTCTAATTGATCATTATATGAATGCACTTAATCTCTATATGAATCTCTACTATTTCCCAATAAATAAAGATTATCTCTTTCTATGATTTTCCCAAATATAACAAAGTAAGAAGAACGATTAATCATGCCAAGTAAATTCTTCTTATTCCTAAGTGAATTTATTAAACAAAGTTTAAAGCTTTGAGTCTTTGTTATTTATTCTTACCAACCCTAATTATTTTCCCAAATAAATCAAGGTTTATGGATTTAATCAATGTTTGCAACCATTAATTATGAATGAAGAATGAAGAATAAATAAACCCTAATAATCCATTATGTGTATATCTGTCACGCCCCGAACCATGGCCTGGGCGTAACACGGCACTCGGTGCCAGACTGCATGTGACCGAGCGAACCACATGGCTTGTTGAACCATCATGAGGCATACATGAGCGGAAATATAACGTGACATACATGACGAGCTTTTATAAAATATAGTAAGTCATAATATTAAACCTAAATACTTGATTAAGTCATGAATGCGAACAATATCATAAATGAGTCAAACCGGCTGCCATAAGTGGAAGTCTAACATGACACTTGTCTTATCTATGAAACCTCTAACATGAATCTGAAAAACACGTAACATACTTGCTGGGACAAGGCCCCCAGCATACCTTTAGATGCAAAACTAGATAAAGAAAGATAATGCCTAAACCCCGAATGAGATGGGGCTCACCAAAAAGCTAGTACGTGCAAATCCTAATGAGCAGAAGTGTCGTCCTATAAATCCGTACCTGCATCGTGAAATGCAGGCCCCTGGGAAATAAAAGGGGACGTCAACACATTGAATGTACTGGTATGTAAGGCAACTTAAAGAAACAACATGGGACATGGAATAACATGATAAGAAATGAAACTGAAAACCTGGACATGAACATGAGCATGAGTATATATATATATATATATATATATATATATATATATATATATATATATATATATATATAAAACATAAGTAAAACATGCTAAGTAGGGAGAGCATTTCATAAACCGACACATGATATCACCAAGTGGATACGTGGAGTCTGGTACCTCGCCGGACCAGCAGAGCCCCTATACCTTGCCAGGCTATAAGGTGGTAACGTGCCTGATGGATCCATTCAGTGTAAAATTAAGGTATCGTCCTAACTGGGCGGAGCGATCCTTGTACTATGGTGGCTACATAGTTTCAGGCTATCTGAGCCTTCTCGGTAATTCGTGCAACTTCCAAAAACATGAACATAATATAATTGGCTAAGAAGCCCATGATTTTCGTGAATTAACTTGTACTTGTCTTGTAATCATGATTTCACGAAATAACTTGTAAACATGGTTTCATGAAATAACTTGTAAACATGATTTCATGAAATAACGTGTAAGCATGGATTCATGAAATAACTTGTAAATATGGTTTCATGAAATAACTTGTATTTAGTATGTATGTATCTTGTATCATAGCATGAAAGTAATTATATAATACAGTTGCATGAAAACTTGTAGACATGTAGGATATTCATGAAACAATCATTCTTAGTCAAAAACATGCATGCAAGAACCCATGGAATACAAGATATGGGTTTTCATAGATTACGGAGGGATTCTCAATAATCATAAAGAAATATTAAGAACTCAATGATGGAATTATAACAATTCATACATAATATAATCATGGACATGGACCTAGGGTTATCATGAGCATGGTATTGAAACCCTAGTTTTAGTAGAGAATCATAATTTTATGGATTATTAGGCGTGGGGAAGAAAAATGATGTTCCCACATGTAGATAGTAACTCAACATACCTTAGTCGCTCCAAAACTTGAATTAAAGACTTGAGCTTTGAAGAAGATTTCCAAAATCTTGAATTCTTGAATCTTGAGTTGGGTTTTCTTGAAAACCCTAGTTTTGGAATGATAACTTCTTATTTAGATTACAAGGATAGGTATTAGAATTGAGTTGGAATAATTAGAGTAGGCTTACCTTAGTGTTCTTGATGATGGAAGAGGGTAGGAGGTCGTTCTAGGGCTTGAAGGAATGAAAAATAATTATTTGAACTGTAATGGACGAATATATACTGTTCTGGAAAAATTAGATTTTTGGCCCAGTTAAATACTGGCCGTATTTTGAAATACGGTCCGTATTTTAAAATATGGACTGCACTGCGTCTCTTCAGTAAAATGGCCATAACTCTTTACACAGATGTCCGTTTGACCCCCATGATATACCGTTGGAAGGTATTTCAATGCTCTACAACTTTCATCAAGGAGGTTTTCTCAAAATCCAAATACGTTTTGAAATACGGGCCGTATTTTGAAATACGGTCCGTATTTAACCATATGACATCCAACTGCCAAATTCCAGAATGCTCAGAAATCCTTGGTACTAATTTACGATTTGAAATACGGGCCGTATTTTGAAATACGGTCCATATTTAACCAAATGACATCCAACTGCCAAATTCTAGAATGCTTAGAAATCCTTAGTTTCAGTTTACGACTTGAATTTACGGACTGTAAACTGAAATACGGTCACTGTTCATGGGCGTAAACTCCCATCCTACAACGGAAAAGGGAAATTCCAATTCCCACATTCTTTATCTGATTTCTAAGTCTAGGATCAGGGTCAAAGATTACGTTAAAGGTAGGAGGTGTTACAATATCTCCCCCTTAGGATCATTCGTCCTCAAATGATGGGTCATGGTTAAGAATATGGCTGAGCATGGATTGAATACATAAACGTGAAGAAAACATGAGACATGAAATGATGTGATTACATGAAAACATAGATACTTCTGGCATGAGATAGGAAATATGAGCGCTGGATACATGACATGAGCGTGAAACATGAGACATAACATGACATGGGCTATGGAAAGTTACCTTGAAAGTTCTCTGTTTGCTGTTCAAACAAAAATGGGTACTTGGATTTCATATCCTCCTCGGCTTCCCATGTAGCTTCCTCAACCTTCTGGCTCCTCCACAGGACTTTCACTGAGTCTACTTCCTTAGTTCTCAACTTGCGAACCTGACGGTCAAGAATGGCTACGGGGATCTCCTCATAAGTCAACCCATCCTTAACTGTTATAGTATCAGCAGGAACAACCAACGACGGGTGTCCTACACACTTTCTCAACATGGACACATGAAACACAGGATGTACCACAGCCAAATCTTGTGGCAACTCAAGTTCATAAGCTACTAGACCAACCTTTCGTAGAATTTTGTAAGGTCCAATATATCTGGGACTTAACTTCCCTTTCTTGCCAAATCTCATAACACCCTTCATGGGTGAGACTTTAAGGAACACCCAATCATCAACTGAAAATTCTAAGTCCCTTCGCCTCACATCTGTATAAGACTTCTGGCGACTCTGAGCCGTTTTCAAACGCTCCTGTATCAACTTGACTTTCTCCATAGCCTGATAAACCAAATCTGGTCCTAACAACTCTGCTTCACCAACTTCGAACCAACCAATTGGTGATCTACATCTTCACCCATACAGAGCTTCAAACGGTGCCATCCCAATGCTAGCATGATAACTGTTATTATAGGAAAACTCGATAAGAGGAAAGTGATCATCCCAATTACCTTTGAAATCCAAGACACGTGCTCTCAACATGTCCTCAAGGGTCTGAATAGTACGCTCTGCCTGGCCATCTGTCTGTGGATGAAAAGTTGTGCTGAGGTTTACCTTGGTACCCAATCCTTTCTGGAAGGATTTCCAGAAGTTCGCTGTGAACTGAGCACCACGATCTGAGATAATGGACACTGGGGTCCCATGCAATCTGACAATCTCATTAACATATAGCTTGGCATAAACTTCTGCTAAATCTGTGGTCTTGACTGGAAAAAAGTGTGCCGACTTAGTAAGTCTGTCAACGATCACCCAAATAGAGTCATGTCTCCTGGCTGAGCGAGGTAGACCTGATACAAAGTCCATATTGATCATTGCCCATTTCCATACCAGAATATCAATATTCTGAGCTAAGCCACCAGGCCTCTGGTGTTCGGCTTTCACTTGCTGACAATTCGAACACTTAGCTACAAAATCTGCCATATTCTTCTTCATATCGTTCCACCAGTAAATCTCATTAAGATCATGATACATCTTAGTGGAACCTGGGTGAATGGAATACATGGAATTGTGAGCTTCTGACATGATTCGCTCTCTGAGCCCATCTACATCTGGAACACATAATCTACGTCGGTACCTCAAGGTACCATCATCTCCCCCTTGTTCGAAAGTCGTCGTCTTATTCTTGTGAATCCCCTCTTTCAACTGCAACAGGTAGGGATCATTAAACTGTTTCTCCTTGACTTCAACGACTAAAGAGGAAAGAGCCCTATTCTGAACAACCACACTACCATCCTCGGAGTTCAAAAGTCAAACTCCAAGATTGGCCAAACGGTGAACTTCCTTTGTCATAAGTCTCTTATACACGTCCACGAGGGCTAAAATTCCTATAGAACGCCGACTAAGAGCATCAGCTACAACATTCGCTTTCCCCGGATGATACAGAATATCCACATCGTAATCCTTAAGCAATTCGAGCCATCTCCTTTGCCTAAGATTCAGCTCCCTTTGCTTGAAGATATACTGCAGGATTTTATGATCTATGAAAATATCAACATGCACTCCATACAAATAACGATGCCATATCTTAAGTGCAAAAACTACAGCTGCCAACTCTAGGTCATGAGTCGGATAATTCTTTTCGTGAACCTTGAGCTGACGAGATGCATGAGCCATAACCTTACCATGCTGCATTAAGACACATCCGAGACCAACTCCTGAAGCATCACAATAAACCACGAACCCTTCAGTTCCCTCTGGCAGCGTCAAAACTGGAGCAGAAGTCAATCTCTTCTTCAACTCTTCAAAGTTTCGCTCACAAGCATCTGACCATTGGAACTTAACTTTCTTCTGAGTCAACTTAGTCAACGGAGCAGAGATAGAAGAAAATCCTTCTACGGAGCGTCGATAATAGTCTGCCAGACCCAAGAAACTTCTTATATCAGAAACTGAGGTGGGTCTGGGCCAACTCCTTACGACATCAATCTTCTGAGAATCAACTTTAACACCTTCACCTGAGATCACATGGCCTAAGAATGCCACTGATTTAAACCAAAACTCACACTTTGAGAATTTTACAAAAGTTCGCGATCTTTAAGAGTCTGCAACACTATTCTGAGATGTTCTGCATGATCAGCCTCATTGCGAGAATACACCAAAATATCATCAATGAAGACAATGACGAATAAGTCGAGATAAGGCTTGAAGACCCTGTTCATAAGATCCATGAAAGCAGCTGGCGCATTTGTCAACCCAAATGACACAACAAGAAATTCAAAATGTCCATAACGGGTTCTAAAAGCTGTCTTCGGAATATCAACTTCCTTAACCCTTAACTAATGATAGCCTGATCTGAGGTCAATCTTGGAATAACATTGGGCGCCCTGCAGTTGGTCAAATAAGTCATCTATTCTAGGAAGAGGGTACCTATTCTTAATGGTGACCTTGTTCAGCTGACGGTATTCTATACATATACGTAAGGAACCATCCTTCTTTCGGACAAATAAGACTGGCGCACCCCAAGGCGAAACACTGGGCCTAATAAACCCCTTATCAAGAAGATCTTTCAACTGGGCTTTTAACTCTTTTAACTCTGCTGGAGCCATTCTGTATGGCGAAATAGATATCGGCTGAGTATCGGGAAGTAGATCAATTCCAAATTCAATCTCCCTGTCGGGAGGGACTCTTGGAAGATCTTCGGGAAAGACCTCTGGAAATTCATTTACAACTGGAATGGACTGGAGAGTTGGGGTCTGGGAATTTGAATCCTTTACTTGAACTAGGTGGTAGATATAACCTTTGGAAATCATTTTTCTGGCTTTTAGGTAAGAAATAAATCTACCCCTGGGTACTACTGAATTACCCTCCCATTCTATGACTGGCTTATTAGGAAACTCGAATCTTCCAACTTTAGTTCTATAACATACTGTGGCATAACATGAAGCTAACCAGTCCATACCCATAATCACATCAAAGTCTACCATTTCTAATTCCGCTAAATCAGCTATGGTTCTACGGTGATAGACTAAAACTGGGAAACCCCTATAAATACGTCTAGCTATGACTGATTCCCCAACTGGGGTGGACACCTCAAAGGGTTCATACAATTTTTCAGGTTCAATACCAAATTTCTTAGCAACAAAAGGGGTTACATAAGATAGGGTGGATCCTGGGTCAATAAGGGCATATACTTCAAAAGTGAAAACTGTGAGTGTACCTGTGACAACATCTCCTCTAGCCTCTGTATCCTGACGACCTGTCAATGCATACAAACGGTTCTGACCACCGCCTGTAATGCCGGACCTTGCCGTTCCATGCCCCTGCTGGGCCTGATTGTGATGAGAAGCTACTGAATTTATGGACTGCGTCACATTACCTCCAGTACCCTGTCTGGCTGATGAACAGTCTTTTTGAAAATGGCCATTCTGACCACATCTAAAACAGGCATCAGTACCCACACGACACTCACCTGAGTGTCTCCTGTTACATTTGTCACATATCGGATGAGTATAAGTCGACTGACCCACACTAGCCTGAGAGTAAGAATTTGATAGCCTGAAATTCTGCTTCTTATCATTACGGAACTTGGGGAGTGGGGCACTTGCTATGGACGGAGCAGGTCCTGCTGACCTGTTCTTAAATAATTTCCTGTTACCATTCCCGCTGAACTGTCCGGTAGACTTGACTCTCTTGTTGAACTCCTTGTCTTTCTCTTTCTGCAAAGCTTCCTCCTCCTTTACCCTTGTCTCATTGCCCTGTACGAAAGCAACCATCTTGGAGATGGTCATTCCCCCATTCTGTGCAACAATGTTGGCCCCATCATACAAATGAGAATCAAGTCCTTCAACAAACCTCCTCACTCTTGCCCTCATATCTGGTACCATATGTGGAGCATGCCTAGCCAGACTGATAAATTCCAAATAGTAGTCCTGAACTGACCTGTCGTTCTGCTTAAGCTTCAAATATTGCTCAGCCTTAGCCTCTCTGACTTCTATTGGCATGAAGTGGTCCAGGAATGCACTTGTGAATTCATCCCATGCAGTGTCAGGTGCATCCTCACCTCGGGATAACTCCCAAGATTCATACCAAGTGTTAGCAATGCTGTTATGTCCCGTGTTTTCGTATAATTGGAAATCGAGAAATAATTACGACTTGTGTGTTATAAGGACATAATTTGATTTTAGTGAATATGACTATGTTGGTTATGGAATTATTAATGTTAAGAGCTCGGGGAAGGCCGAGAATAAATTTGGAATTTCGGAAATTAGTTTCGGGAATTACAAAACGGGATTTTAACGAATTGGGCCAAGAAAATTGGAACAAAATTTAGGCCCAAAGATCATGGGGTGGCCGGCCACAAGGCTTGGCCCAAGCCTCTTATTAAGTGGTCATGTGATTTTCACATGACCCTTAGTTGGATATATATCAAAGTTGCCTTTGGAATTTTTAAGAAAAAAAAATCACAACTCCACCTTGAGCTTCTAAGCCCCTTCGGCCGAGAACCCATTTCCCCAACCAAAAAATTTTCTAGTCTTTGTGTTTGATCCAAAAATCTTGTTCTTCCCATATTTGTAGAGTACTCAAGACGCTCTTCAACGTGATATAATTTATTTGGCGAAAGAATCACGTTTGCAACAAGTCGGAATTTCAAGAAAAGGTAAGAATTTTACCCTTTTAATGTTGTGAAATTGGTATGAATATGATAAGGATTGAGAATAGACGAGAACCTCGTAGTTTTGATGTATGTATAAAAAGCCGTGGGTGTGTGTGTGTTTGGTGTTGGAGCCGTGGCACTTATGTAGTGTAAAGCGATATGAATTGATCTTGTTTAGTTTGTATAATGTGTCGTCGTGGCCTTTATGTCGTAAATGATTGATTGATGAATTGGATTGGCGTTGGAAAATGATTTCGGAACGTTATCGGAAAGTGTATACCTTTGGTATAGTTGTGTATATCATTGTATGTCTAAGGTGCTAAAGACTTTAAATATGATTTATGGTTGATGTTAATGAATTCGGAATGAAACGACACAAGTTAGAATGTTCGTCGTGACTTTTGGTGTTTTGAAAGAATTATGGAAAGTAATGGATTTTGGGGAATTTCGTGTATGGCTTGGAATGTATTTGGAATGTGATGGCATAATCTTGAATGAGTAAATGAATACAATAATATGGATATAGATTTGGAATTTTGAAGTTTGAATGAAAGATTTCCAACTTGCATAGTAAGGTAGACTTTTGAAGTTTGAATATGGTTTATATTGTTTGATGATGTTTGGGTTGTTGTTGTTGGTGTATTTTGAGCCGAGCTAAGTCTCGGGGGTGTTAGATTTATAGGGGAAATGCTGCCGAAATTTCGGTAGGCAAAAATGAAGTTAATGGCATTTTTAAGCCTAAGAATCTCAATTGGTAACTTTGACCATTTGCAGATTTCAGACGAAACGGGACTTGACTTTTGGGAGAGCATACGACGTCTGTAAGGTATGTAAAGCTTCCTACTCCTTCATTTGGCATGTCTTAGTGTGATAGGCGACTATTGGAACTTCCGGAGCATTTCTGCTCCTCGAAACCCGATCCACAGAAAAGTTACTATTCATTCAATTCAATTGAAGCCTAAGGGCTCTATTTTGGCTAGGATGCCACCAATCGTCCGAAACCTATCGAAATGTGGTCGGGTAACTTAGAAATGATTATGTATGACCTTTGGCCTATAAATATTCGTAAAATATGTTCGCCACCTCAATTTGACTCGAGGTGGGCCCGCTAACCCCGAGACGCCCTATTTGTCTTATTGGCTGCCCTTCTGAATAAAGTTTGAAATGGTACTTTCGATTTTGGAACCCCCTCCTACGAGGTATGTTTGGACTATTACGATATGCTAAGTAACGTTTTGAGCTATACGTACTATTTTGGAAATGTTTTGTGAAATGAAACTTTGTATCGACTAAGTATGCGATTATTTTTGTATTATGAAATGATTTATGAGATCATTATGTTTTGAAAGACTATTTTGGAATACGATTTGCATTTGTCTGCTCACGACTCCGCTCGTGCCTTGTTATGACTTCGTTCACCGGTTCCCGGGCCGGTTATGATTCATGCGCCTTATAAAAATTCGGCCGTATGCTGTGTTACGGTTCCCGAGGCTTCGCTATAGGGCCGAGTTCCGTTTGGAGTTATGCTGTGATATGGCTCGTGATGCGATACGCTCACCTATGATTATGTTTGTGTTCGGGGATGTACGGAGATTTGAAACCTTCTGGTGATATGCTGTGTGTGGCGCCAGCGTCGGAGTGGCGACCACGTTCCTAAGCGTTTGCATGATTTCGTTTGCATTATATATACGTATATGATTTTGATACGGATTTTGACATACCGATTTGTATTCCACTTTGTCGTCTGATTTGCTTTCAGTTTTGATCCATATTTCTGTACTCCGTGCTTTACATACTCAGTACATATTTCGTACTGACCCCCTTTCTTCGGGGGCTGCGTTTCATGCCCGCAGGTGCAGATATTGGCGATCCTCCACAGTAGGCTTCCCCCTTTGCTATTCCGGAGTACTCCTCTTTGATCCGGAGCCCACTTTTGGTACAGACTCCTTTTGCTTTGTATATATTATGTACATTTGACTATTTGGGTACGGCGAGGCCCTGTCTCGCCATATGTCTTTATTTTGAGTTCGTAGAGGCCTGTAGTCATATATGTGGGGTGAGGGTCCTGTATATGTTGGTTTGATTTCGTTTTCTGGTCTTAAAGCGGTCTGCTTGTTATGATGGCCCCAAATGGCCCTTATGCTTATGTTTGCACTTTTGACCGGCGATGTCTATTCCGCCGCTCAGTTTGTATTTGATTTGTGCGACCGCTTAAGACATATTTTCATATAAATTATGTTTGATATGATTTCGTAAAATTCGGAAATAAGTTTGGACCTTATAATGAATGTGTGATTCGGTCTGGGCACCCAGGTAGGGTGCCAGTCGCGGTCCACGGGGCTGGGTCGTGACAAAAGTGGTATCAGAGCAGTTTGTTCTCGGAATGTCTACAGGCCGTGTCTCGTAGAGTCTTGTTTATCGATATGTTGTGCACCACATCTATAAACAGGAAGCTACAGGGCATTTAGGATGTTACTTTCTTTGGAATCTTAGATCGTGCGATAGAGCTGTGCTATTAGGATGATTTTGATCTGACTCGCTATTGTGCTTGCAGTGATGCCTCCGAAGAAGGCAACGGCGTCCCAGAAGGGCAAAGCGAGGATGGGAGAGACTAGTCAGGCACAGCGCGCTACACGGGCTCATGTTTATGATTTGCCTGAGGATGTGCCTCATTCTGAGGGGTCTGCTACACCCCCACTAGTACAGCCTGGAGCAGGACCTTCAGCAGCTCCAGAGGTCCGTGTACCCGCACCTGAGACTCCAGCTCCTCAGCCAGGGGCGGAGGATCGGACCCTGAGGGAGGTTGTACAGTTGCTGACTACACTGGTAGCAGGACAGGCTCGCAGACGCGGGCGGAGGGACGATGATGACGATGACAGGCGGGACAGCCTGAGAGTTCGGGAGTTTCTGTTATGTGGCCCTCCAGAGTTCTTCGGGTCTAAGCCCGATGAGGACCCCCATGATTTTATTCGGGGGATGCGACGCTCACTTGACTTGGTCAGGGCTTCAGAGACCGAGTCGGTTGAGCTGGCTTCGCACAGGCTTCGAGATGTGGCTACCCACTGGTACGATACTTGGGAGCTGTCTAGAGGAGAGGGTGCCCCTCCAGCCACTTGGGATCAGTTTGTGACAGCATTCACCCGCCACTTTTTGCCCCCAGAGTTACGGCGGGCGCGGGCTGATCGATTCTTACGTCTGCAGCAGAGGGGTCGGAGTGTTCGCGAGTATAACCTTGAGTTTGATTCTCTGGCCCGATATGCACCGGCCGTGGTAGCAGATATGTCCGATCGGATGCACAGATATGTTATGGGATTGGACCGGTACTTGGTTGATAGCTGTATGGCAGTGTCATTGCAGGCAGACATGGACATTGCCCGACTTCAGGCCTATGCGATGGGTATGGAGGACCGTCGCAGGTCTGATCCTGCTGGCAGAGATCGAGATAGGAGGCCGCCCAAGAGGGCTAGGTCCGCAGGTTATTCTGGAGATTCTCGAGGCGGACAGCCTCAGCAGCAGCAGTCAGATAGGACTTTTCCTTCATCCGGCCGGAGTACTCAATCAGGCAGCCGGAGATTCGATAGTACAGGACCGTCTGGGGCCGGTCAGAGCTCCAGAGTGGCAGGTTCGCAGGTATCCAGGGGCCCCAGCCAGGCCAGACCACCCAGGCCCCGTTGTCCTCATTGCGGGAAGTCTCATCCCGGGGAGTGTTACCGAGCGACTGGAGCTTGCTTTTCGTGTGGTGGTCAGGGCCACTTTATGAGAGACTGTCCATTGGCTAGCGGTTCTGGTAGTGCTGCTCAGCAGACAGGGTCAGCCGCCGGTTTTTATTCTGCTCCATCAGTTGCACGCCCTGGAGGGCGAGGTATGCCAGCACCGGCAGGACGCGGTCGAGGCCGCGGTGGCGCTTCAGGTTCTAGCGGTCCCTCGAACCGCATATATGCTTTGGCCAGCCGCCAGGATCAGGAGGCTTCGCCAAACGTCGTCACAGGTACATTACTGGTTTTCTTCCAGATCTGTATATGCATTGATTGACCCTGGCTCTACTTTATCATATATTTCCCCGCTCGTTGCTAGTGAGATTGGGATAGTGTCTGAGCCTATAGAGCCATTTGAGGTAGCTATGCCAGTTGGGGATTTTATTGTAGCGAGACAGATCTATAGAGATTGTTCTGTGACCATTTATGATCGTAGCACTAAGGCTGATTTGATAGAGTTAGACATGCTTGAGTTTGACGTTATTATGGGTATGGACTGGGTGTCTTCCTGTTATGCTAATGTCGACTGCCAGCAAAAGGTAGTCCGTTTTCAGTTTCCAGGGGAACCAGTTATAGAGTGGTTCGGGTCTACTGCATCGCCGAGGGGTAAGTTTATTTCATACCTCAAGGCTAAGAAGATGATCCAGAAGGGTTATATCTATCATTTGGTTCGTGTGCACGATACTGCAGCGGAGATACCTACCCTTCAGTCCGTTCCGGTCGTCAGTGAGTTTCCAGATGTTTTTCCTGACGAGCTTCCTGGCCTTCCGCCTGAGCGGGAGATTGATTTTACTATCGAGTTGATGCTGGATACGCAGCCTATATCTATTCCTCCGTACAGGATGGCACCAACTGAGTTGAAGGAGTTGAAGGAGCAGCTGAAAGATTTGCTGGATAAGGTTTTATCAGACCCAGCACATCACCCTGGGGAGCGCCGGTATTGTTTGTCAGAAAGAAAGACGGGTCACTGCGGATGTGTATCGATTACCGGCAGCTGAATAAGGTGACTATTAAGAATAAATATCCCCTCCCCCGGATCGATGACTTGTTTGATCAGCTGCAGGGTGCTAAATATTTTTCGAAGATAGATCTGCGCTCAGGTTATCATCAGGTGCGAGTACGGGAGTCAGATATCCCGAAGGCTACTTTCATGACCCGATACGGGCATTATGAGTTCAGAGTTATGTCTTTCGGGCTGACTAATGCTCCAACAGTATTTATGGATCTGATGAACCGGGTATTTCGACCTTTTCTGGATATGTTTGTTATTGTGTTTATTGATGATATCTTGATTTACTCGCGATCAGCCGAGGAGCATTCAGATCATTTGAGGACGGTACTTGGCATTCTCCGTCAGCAGAAGTTATATGCTAAATTCTCTAAGTGTGAGTTCTGGTTGACTTCTGTGGCATTCTTGGGCCATATTGTCGGCGCAGACGGTATTCGGGTCGACACGCAGAAGATTGAGGCTGTGCAGAATTGGCCCAGGCCTACTACTCCGACAGAGGTGCGCAGTTTTCTGGGTTTGGCTGGGTATTATCGCAGGTTTGTGGAGGATTTTTCTTCTATTGCAGCACCACTGACGAGGCTTACTCAGAAAGCAGGAAAATTCCAGTGGACAGATGCCTGCGAGCGCAGCTTTCAGATGCTGAAGGAGAGATTGATTACAGCACCAGTTCTGGCTCTTCCAGAAGGATCTGACGGGTATGTTGTCTATTGTGACGCCTTTGGTATTGGGATAGGATGTGTATTGATGCAGCACGGTCGAGTCATAGCCTATGCTTCCCGGCAGCTCAGACCGCACGAGAAGAACTATCCCATTCATGATCTTGAGTTGGCCGCGGTGATTCATGCTTTGAAGATTTGGCGGCATTATTTATATGGGGTCCACGTTGATATCTACACGGACCATAAGAGTCTCCAGTATATTTTTAAGCAGAAGAAGCTAAATTTGTGGCAGCGGAGATGGCTTGAGCTACTAAAGGATTATGACGTCGATATTCTGTACCATCCAGGGAAGGCCAATGTGGTAGCTGATGCGCTTAGCCGCAAGTCCGTAGGCAGCCTGGCTGATGTTCCATCTGATAAGAGAGATTTGGTTCGTGATATTCGTCAGCTGGCCAGCCTCGGAGTTCGTTTGGCGGATTCTGGAGATTCTGGGATTTCTGTTCGTCCAGTTGCTGAATCATCTATTATTCAGGAAGTAAAGCAGCGCCAGTTTGAAGATCCTCTCCTGATTCAGTACAGAGATGTGGCCCTTAATAAAGCAAAGACTCAGTTTGAAATCTCGCTTGAAGGGGTATTATTATATGACGGCAGATTCTGTGTACCGGACATTGCGGGCTTACGACGGCAGATTATGGGCGAGGCACATAATGCACGGTATTCTGTTCATCCTGGTTCCACTAAGATGTATCGTGATCTCAGGTGTTTGTATTGGTGGGACGGCATGAAGAAAGATATTGCGGAGTTTGTTAGTCAGTGCCCGAACTGCCAGCAAGTTAAGATCGAGCATCAGAAGCCCGGTGGATTACTACAGGAGATGGAAATTCCAGCCTGGAAATGGGAGATGATTAATATGGATTTCGTTGTTGGGTTACCGCGCACTCCACGCAGGTACGACTCTATCTGGGTTATCGTTGACAGGCTGACGAAATCAGCCCATTTCCTTCTGGTTCGGACTACTTATTCGGCTGAGGACTATGCCAGATTGTATATCAGAGAGATAGTCAGACTTCACGGAGTCCCTATATCTATTATTACTGACCGAGGTACCCAGTTTACAGCTAATTTCTGGAGGTCATTTCAGGAGGGATTAGGGACTCAGGTGAGCCTTAGTACAACTTTTCACCCTCAGTCCGACGGGCAGGCCGAGCGCACTATTCAGACGCTCGAAGATATGTTGCGGGCCTGCGTTATTGATTTCAGGGGCAGCTGGGATGATCATTTGCCGCTTATTGAGTTTGCCTATAATAATAGTCATCACTCCAGCATTCAGATGGCACCGTATGAAGCCCTGTATGGCAGGAAATGCAGATCTCCTATTGGTTGGTTTGACGTGGGCGAGACTAAGCTGATTGGGCCAGATGTGATCCAGGAAGCCGTAGATAAAGTAAAGCTTATTCGAGAACGGTTATTGGCTGATCAGAGTCGACAGAAAGCTTATGCAGATAGATGACGTCGACCGTTAGAGTTCCAGATTGGCGACTGGGTATTCCTGAAGGTGTCGCCCATGAAGGGTATCATGAGATTCGGTAGAAAGGGTAAGTTGAGCCCCCGGTACATTGAGCCGTATCAGATCGTTCGAAAGATAGGCGAGGTCGCCTATGAACTAGACTTACCATCCGACTTGGTGGCCGTACACCCGGTGTTTCATGTGTCTATGTTGCGGAAATGTATTGGTGATCCTTCCAGGATATTCCCAGTTGATGACATTCAGGTGACGGAGCAGTTATCCTATGACGAGCAGCCTGTATCTATTCTGGATCGACAGGTGCGGAGACTACGCACTAAAGAAGTGCCCTCCGTCAAAGTCCTGTGGCGCAACAATAATCGGGAGGAGATGACGTGGGAGGCGGAGGACGAGATGAAAAGGAGGTACCCTCACTTGTTCCCGACGTCCACAGGTAATCTAATATTTTTTTTCAGTTTGTTGTGTTGATTGATAAAATGAATTATGTATGTCATTATTAAAAAGGGACACTCCTGCCTTGATCATAAGACCTTATAAGGTTAATTTAACATTCGGGGACGAATGTTCTTAAGGGGGGGAGAATGTTATGTCCCGTGTTTTCGTATAATTGGAAATCGAGAAATAATTACGACTTGTGTGTTATAAGGACATAATTTGATTTTCGTGAATATGACTATGTTGGTTATGGAATTATTAATGTTAAGAGCTCGGGGAAGGCCGAGAATAAATTTGGAATTTCGGAAATTAGTTTCGGGAATTACAAAACGGGATTTTAACGAATTGGGCCAAGAAAATTGGAACAAAATTTAGGCCCAAAGATCATGGGGTGGCCGGCCACAAGGCTTGGCCCAAGCCTCTTATTAAGTGGTCATGTGATTTTCACATGACCCTTAGTTGGATATATATCAAAGTTGCCTTTAGAATTTTCAAGAAAAAAAAATCACAACTCCACCTTGAGCTTCTAAGCCCCTTCGGCCGAGAACCCATTTCCCCAACCAAAAAATTTTCTAGTCTTTGTGTTTGATCCAAAAATCTTGTTCTTCCCATATTTGTAGAGTACTCAAGACATTCTTCAACGTGATATAATTTATTTGGCGAAAGAATCACGTTTGCAACAAGTCGGAATTTCAAGAAAAGGTAAGAATTTTACCCTTTTAATGTTATGAAATTGGTATGAATATGATAAGGATTGAGAATAGACGAGAACCTCGTAGTTTTGATGTATGTATAAAAAGCCATGGGTGTGTGTGTGTTTGGTATTGGAGCCGTGGCACTTATGTAGTGTAAAGCGATATGAATTGATCTTGTTTAGTTTGTATAATGTGTCGTCGTGGCCTTTATGTCGTAAATGATTGATTGATGAATTGGATTGGCGTTGGAAAATGATTTCGGAACGTTATCGGAAAGTGTATACCTTTGTTATAGTTGTGTATATCATTGTATGTCTAAGGTGCTAAAGACTTTAAATATGATTTATGGTTGATGTTAATGAATTCGGAATGAAACGACGCAAGTTAGAATGTTTGTCGTGACTTTTGGTGTTTTGAAAGAATTATGGAAAGTAATGGATTTTGGGGAATTTCGTGTATGGCTTGGAATGTATTTGGAATGTGATGGCATAATCTTGAATGAGTAAATGAATACAATAATATGGATATAGATTTGGAATTTTGAAGTTTGAATGAAAGATTTCCAACTTGCGTAGTAAGGTAGACTTTTGAAGTTTGAATATGGTTTATATTGTTTGATGATGTTTGGGTTGTTGTTGTTGATGTATTTTGAGCCGAGCTAAGTCTCGGGGGTGTTAGATTTATAGGGGAAATGCTGCCGAAATTTCGGTAGGCAAAAATGAAGTTAATGGCATTTTTAAGCCTAAGAATCTCAATTGGTAACTTTGACCATTTGCAGATTTCAGACGAAACGGGACTTAACTTTTGGGAGAGCATACGACGTCTGTAAGGTATGTAAAGCTTCCTACTCCTTTATTTGGCATGTCTTAGTGTGATAGGCGAATATTGGAACTTCCGGAGCATTTCTGCTCCTCGAAACCCGATCCACAGAAAAGTTACTATTCATTCAATTCAATTGAAGCCTAAGGGCTCTATTTTGGCTAGGATGCCACCAATCGTCCGAAACCTATCGAAATGTGGTCGGGTAACTTAGAAATGATTATGTATGACCTTTGGCCTATAAATATTCGTAAAATATGTTCGCCACCTCAATTTGACTCGAGGTGGGCCCGCTAACCCCGAGACGCCCTATTTGTCTTATTGGCTGCCCTTCTGAATAAAGTTTGAAATGGTACTTTCGATTTTGGAACCCCCTCCTACGAGGTATGTTTGGACTATTACGATATGCTAAGTAACGTTTTGAGCTATACGTACTATTTTGGAAATGTTTTGTGAAATGAAACTTTGTATCGACTAAGTATGCGATTATTTTTGTATTATGAAATGATTTATGAGATCATTATGTTTTGAAAGACTATTTTGGAATACGATTTGCATTTGTCTGCTCACGACTCCGCTCGTGCCTTGTTATGACTTCGTTCACCGGTTCCCGGGCCGGTTATGATTCGTGCGCCTTATAAAAATTCGGCCGTATGCTGTGTTACGGTTCCCGAGGCTTCGCCATAGGGCCGGGTTCCGTTTGGAGTTATGCTGTGATATGGCTCGTGATGCGATACGCTCACCTATGATTATGTTTGTGTTCGGGGATGTACGGAGATTTGAAACCTTCTGGTGATATGCTGTGTGTGGCGCCAGCGTCGGAGTGGCGACCACGTTCCTAAGCGTTTGCATGATTTCGTTTGCATTATATATACGTATATGATTTTGATACGGATTTTGACATACCGATTTGTATTCCACTTTGTCGTCTGATTTGCTTTCAGTTTTGATCCATATTTCTGTACTCCGTGCTTTACATACTCAGTACATATTTCGTACTGACCCCCTTTCTTCGGGGGCTGCGTTTCATGCCCGCAGGTGCAGATATTGGCGATCCTCCACAGTAGGCTTCCCCCTTTGCTATTCCGGAGTACTCCTCTTTGATCCGGAGCCCACTTTTGGTACAGACTCCTTTTGCTTTGTATATATTATGTACATTTGACTATTTGGGTACGGCGAGGCCCTGTCTCGCCATATGTCTTTATTTTGAGTTCGTAGAGGCCTGTAGTCATATATGTGGGGTGAGGGTCCTGTATATGTTGGTTTGATTTCGTTTTCTGGTCTTAAAGCGGTCTGCTTGTTATGATGGCCCCAAATGGCCCTTATGCTTATGTTTGCACTTTTGACCGGCGATGTCTATTTCGCCGCTCAGTTTGTATTTGATTTGTGCGACCGCTTAAGACATATTTTCATATAAATTATGTTTGATATGATTTCGTAAAATTCGGAAATAAGTTTGGACCTTATAATGAATGTGTGATTCGGTCTGGGCACCCAGGTAGGGTGCCAGTCGCGGTCCACGGGGCTGGGTCGTGACAAATGCCCTGTAGCTGATGAGCTCCAAAAGTAGCCGTTTTGATTTCTGTAACTGTCATAATCCTGAAGATCTTTTGAGAGCATCAATGTAGTCCTGAGGGTCCTCATCTTTCTTTGTCCCCGTAAAGACTGGGGGATTCATCCTGAGAAAGTCCTTAGTCTTAGCAGACTCTCCATTACCTCCTGAACTTGACCCAGATTCCTGACGTTGGGCCTGAGTTGCTACCAGTTGTGTGAGCATATTGATAGCATTCCTAACATCCCCATCCGAATCACTAGGAGGTGTAACTGTACGAGCGGTTGGGGTTGTTGTCTGAGTCGGAACGATTTCTTTGCAGGTTGCTTCCGCAGTAGCCCCTTGGCTGGTGGCTGTAGCCTTTCTGGTGTATTTCCTTTCCACAGGAATTTTCTGAAAATACGTACACGCACGAATTAGAAAGACATCCTAAAAGTACTGCTCTAACTGCACGATCTAGAATATGAAAGAAGTGAGACAATCCTGAATGCCTTGGTGGTCAATGATGTGGCGTGATTTTACGCCACAATCGATGCTTTTTGGCTATAAGTTTTACTTGTTTTTAAGCAAGCCTATGTGATTTTACGTGATTTTTAGTGTTTTTCAGGTAAAGGAACAGATTCGGCACAATCACAGTTGAAGTGCAGAACCAGGTCATAAATTGAAGTTTACGGTCCGTATTCTACAATACGGGCCGTATTCCATGGTCGTGTAAAAGGATAACATAACCAGAAAGTCAAGCTGAGAAGATGGTGGTTTACGAGCTAGGTTTACGGACCGTATTTCAGTTTACGGTCCGTATTCCATCACGTATTTAACCAGTTGAGCATCTGGCAGAAAGTTGAAGTGTTGGATGTTGAAATACGACCATGCTGTTTACGGGCCGTAAACCACTTTGCGGTTCGTATTTTAGAAGATTGAAGTTGCACAGAACTGAGAAGACGAATTGGGCGTAAACCGTTTTACGGTCCGTAAATCACTTTACGGACCGTATTTCATGATGACAGGACCAAAGTGCAAATCTGTAACTTGTGTATTTCCAAAACTTATAAATAGTCATTGTAGGGTTTTAAGAGTTATCAGTTATTATATTTTTTTCTCTTGACTTAGAACATTAAATTTCTCTAGTTTTTGAAGATTCAAACATCAATTCAAGTATTACCAATTCCTTTTTCATTCCAAAGTAAGCAATTATGAATTCTTCAAATTCTTATTTCTTGTTCTTTGTCATGAGTAACAAAATTCCCTTACTAGGGTTGTGAACCCAATGATGGGTGTTTTGTGATTGGGGCTGTGATTGATATACAACTAATGGATTACTAGGGTTTATTTATTCTTCATTCTTCATTCATAATTAATGGTTGCAAACATTGATTAAAGCCATAAACCCTAATTTATTGGGGAAAATAATTAGGGCTGGTAAGAATAATTAACAAGAACTCAAAGCTTTAAACTTTATTTAATAAATTCACTTAGGAATAAGAAGAATTTACTTGGCATGATTAATCGTTCTTCATTATCACTTTCTTATATTTGGGAAAATCATAGAAAGATATAATCTTTATTTATTGGGAAATAGTAGAGATTCACATCGAGATTAAGTGCATTCATATAATGATCCATTACAAGTATATCAAGATCAATACCCATGACCATACACTCTATCTAACGGGGACACAACCTTAGTTTCTTTTACCATAAATTTCCACCAAAGCAATAATTTAGCAATTAGTTATAGAACAACCAACTTTTACCAAAATCATCGGATTAAGACATTAGACCTAGAACTTAGCATCTACGACTTTAGTAACCTTTTCACACCATATTCCCTGTGGGATTCGACCCCAACCTTGTTGGGTTACTACATTTGACAACGTCCATGTTATACCATTAATAGGTGTAATTTGAGCGTATCAAATTTTGGCGCCGTTGCCGGGGAATACGGTTTTGAAGTTACTAAATAGTGTTTGCTTTGATTAAAGTATTTTGCTTATTCCATCACACCTTGTTTGCTACTCTATGTAAACCAGGTGAACATGAATCAAAATCAGCAGAATCAGCTTACAGGTAATCAGGTGAATCGGTTGAAAAATCAGGCAAATGAATCTGATGATGAGAATATTTTTGCTGAACTTGTTCAAGAGGAGGACTATGCATCTGTTATTGTTCAACCTCGAGTTGGAGTGACTACGGTGAAAATTGACTCATATCTATACCAGCTGTTGAAACTTGAGGGATACTTTCGGAACTCTACCGAGAATGACCCTCAACGTCATTTGCAAAATTTTATGGATGTATGTGTTAATCACATCCAGAACAATGTTCCACAAGATGCTATTCGGTTGAGGTTATTCAAATATTCCTTAGCTAGAGAGGCAAGAACATGGTTCGAGAAGCTACCCCGAAATTCGATTACTTCATGGGCAGACATGGTAGCTGTTTTTCTTACAAAATGGTACCCCCCCCCCCCCAGCAAGAAGGCTGAGATTCGCGACAAGATATATGAATTCAAGCAGCGACCGGGGGAACAACTATATGAAGCCTGGGAGAGGTTCAAGGAGTATTTGCAGAAGAGCCCGAATCATGGTTTTCCGGAAAATATATTGATGGAGAAATTCTACCAAGGGTTAGATCCAGTGTCACAGTCAGTAGCTAACAATGCAACTGATGGCTGTTTTATGAACAAGACCTTTCAACGAGTGACCAACATACTTGACAAGCAGACAACTCATATTCAAGCTTGGCACTCAAACAATGCTGATGTGGTACCATACGGTAGTGCCATGCTCCAGAATATAGTGAAGGAGAATCAAGACACCCAGCAAACATTGGCAGAACTGGCAACAAATATTTCCTTGCTGACAAAGAAGTTTGATGAATCTCAAATCAATAAGGTAAATGTTTGTGAGGATGATGCAGTTTTGCCTAAAGGGATGTACCATGCTCAAGATGGTCTGTTCCTTGATAGGCCACCTATGCAGGTTGAAGATGCTAATTATGTTAATAACTCTCAAGGGGGTTATCAAAGATAGAATTACCAAGGTGGCTATCCGAATCAGAACCAGAATCAATGGAGACCTCAGCAAGGTCAAGGTGCTTACAACAACTCTGGGAACTACAACAATAATTATGGTGGTGCGAGCCAAGGGAACTACAACAACAACAACAATTTTGGGAACAAGAGTTCAAATCCTTATATACCACTAAAAGGGCAGTCATCAGAGCAGGGTAGTTCGAAAGTTGAAGCAATGGTTGAAAAGATTCTGGCAAATCAATCGAAGTCTGAAAGGACTTTTTCTGGGTTGACAGAAACAGTGGGTTCTCATACAACGGCTATTCAGAAGCTTGAGTCGCAGATGAGGGATATTTCTAGAGAGCAGCACCCTCCTAAAAAGGGAGGACTTCCAAGTGACACCATCCCAAATCCGAAGAATGGGGGAGGCGGTTTGAACAATGTGTTTGCCATTACTACTAGAAGTGGTAAAACAATATAGGGAGCTGCTGAAAAGGTGATTGATCTTGAGCCGATAGATGAAGAAAATGGGGTGCAGTCTGAACCATCCATTATTACTGATGAGATTCCAACTAACACGAAGGTTGCTGATATTCCAGAGATGATTAGGGAAGCTGATAACACGAGCAAGCAGGCTGTAAAAGGGGCTCTCCGCCCTTTGACACAGCTTTTCAAATCTAAACCTCCCTTTCCTCAGAGATTGGTAAAGAAGCAGGAAGATGCTAAGTTTGAGAAGTTTTATGATCAGCTGAAGCAGTTATCTCTGAATTTTCCCTTCTTGGAAGCTGTTAAGGAGATGCCTGGTTTTGCGAAATATTTGAAGGATTTGCTGACCAAGAAGAAAACGGTGCAGCATGACACCGTGAGTTTCACTCACACTGTGAGTTCTATCATTTCAACTACAAATGTGCAGAAAAAGGGAGATCCTGGGGCGTTCACCATTCCTTGTTCTATTGGGCACCATGATTTTGCTCGCGCTTTATGTGATAGTGGGGCGAGTATAAATTTGATGCCCCTTGCTATTTATAAACAATCAGGTTTGGGGATGCCAAGGCTGACTACGATGATACTGCAAATGGCTGATAGGTCTATCAAAAGACCTGTTGGGGTGGTTGATGATGTCATTGTGCGGGTTGGTGATTTTATGTTGCCCGCTGATTTCGTGATTCTTGACTGTGCTGTTGATCGGGACATTCCTATCATTCTGGGGAGACCTTTCCTTGCTACAGGGAGGGCTCTGATAGATTCTGAGAAAAATGAAATAAAGTTCCGAGTCAACAATGAAGAAGTGACCTTTCAGGCTAGCAAAGGGATAAAGTTACCAAGTTCTTACGAGAGTATTTCGGTAATTGATTCATTCGATGTTGTTGATGAAGTAGTAGAGTTTAAGATGGAAGAAGAGAGTTTGGGTGAGGATTTGGCTGGTATTTTGATGAATTTCGATGCTGAAGACATGGAAGGCTATGAGGAGACAATCAATTTACTTGTTGGGTTGAGCTCATACACATACCACCCAAAGAAGCTGAGTCTTGATCTGGAAAATAGAACAACTCCTCCAGCAAAGCCTTCGATCATTAAGCCACCTAAGTTGGAGCTTAAGCAGCTCCCATCGCACCTGAAATATGATTTCCTTGGTCCCGACAATACATTACCGGTGATTGTTTCAGCCTTATTGACTGAGGAGCAGATTGCGCAGCTTTTGGAGGTATTGAGGGAGTATAGGCGTGCTATTGGTTGGACCATAGACGATATTCGAGGTATCCCATCTGGGATCTGTGAGCACAAAATTCAGTTGGAGGAGGGCAGCAAACCTAGTGTAGAGCATCAGAGGCGACTAAACGAGAATATGCAAGAGGTCATCAAGAAAGAAATCATCAAATGGCTAGATGCAGGCGTTGTTTACCCGATTGCTGATAGTAAATGGGTGAGCCCGGTCCAATGTGTTCCTAAGAAGGGCGGCATCACTGTTGTGCCGATTGCAAAGAATGAGTTGATCCCCACCAGAACTGTCACCAGATGGAGAGTTTGCATGGATTATCGCAAGCTCAATACAGCCACTTGCAAGGACCATTTTCCTATGCCCTTCATTGATCAGATGCTTGACAGGTTAGCAGGACGTTCTTACTATTGTTTCCTTGATGGTTATTCGGGCTACAATCAGATCAACATCGCCTTGGAGGATCAGGAGAAGACCACCTTTACTTGTCCTTATGGGACATTTGCGTTCAGTCGGATGTCGTTTGGGTTGTGTAATGCACCAACCACTTTTCAGAGGTGCATGATGTCAATCTTCTCTGACATGGTAGAGGATTTCTTGGAGGTGTTCATGGATAATTTTTCTGTGGTGGATGATTCATTTGAAGACTGTCTTGGCCATCTGGGTCAAGTGCTAAAAAGGTGTGAGGAGACCAATCTGGTGCTAAACTGGGAGAAGTGTCATTTTATGGTGAAGGAAGGAATCGTCCTCGGTCACAAAATCTCTGAAAAGGGAATCGAGGTCGATCAAGCAAAAATTGATGTGATCCTCAAACTTCCTCCACCTATCTCAGTCAAAGGTGTCCGAAGTTTCTTAGGACATGCTGGGTTCTACAGGCGCTTCATCAAAGATTTCTCCAAAGTCGCCAACCCATTGTGCAAGCTTCTTGAAAAAAAGGCTAAATTTGTGTTTGATGAGAATTGCCAGAAGGCGTTAGGGGAGTTAAAAGAGCGTCTCACTACTGTTCCTATTATTGTTGCTCCTGACTGGTCCCTACCATTTGAACTGATGTGTGATGCTAGTGGTTTTGCAATAGGTGTTGTGCTTGGGCAGAGGCACAATAAAATTATGCACCTGATCTATTATGCTACAGAACGCTGAATACTGCACAGATGAATTACACAGTGACGGAGCAAGAGCTGCTTGCCATTGTGTTTGCCTTCGAAAAATTTCGGGCCTACTTGTTGGGGTCCAAAGTTGTGGTTTATACTGATCATGCAGCCTTGAGATACCTCATGACAAATAAGGAAGCAAAGCCGCGACTGATAAGATGGGTGCTATTGCTGCAAGAGTTCGATTTCAAGGTAAAAGACTGAAAAGGTACTGAAAACCAGGTGGCTGACCATCTCTCTCGGCTTGAAGAAGCTGGGAGACCTTCTGATGAGCTTGATATCGACGATGCTTTTCCTGATGAAAGGGTGTTGGTTGTGTCGATGGAGGTAGCACCTTGGTATGCTGATATTGCCAATTATTTGGTAACAGGTATAGTTCCCGATGATATCAAAACTTACCAAAAGAAGAAAATCTTGCGGGATGCTCGGCAGTACTATTGGGATGAACCTTATTTGTTCCGAACATGCGCTGATAACATCATTCGGCGTTGTGTTCCGAAAAGTGAAGTGATGGCAATTCTAAAGGCATGCCATGATTCTCCGGTTGGGGGTCATCACAGTGGAAACCGGACTGCAGCTAAGGTACTTGAGTGCGGCTATTACTGGCCGACTATTTTTCATGATGCTAATTTGTTGGTGCGGTCTTGTGATCAATGTCAGAGGCAGGGGAATATCAGCAGAACGCAAGAGATGCCTATGAATTTTGTTATGGAGGTGGAAGTGTTCGATGTCTGGGGGATTGACTTTATGGGACCTTTTCTGAGTTCTAATGGCATGAAATACATCTTGGTAGCTATGGACTATGTGTCAAAATGGGTAGAAGCGGTGGCTTTACCCAATAATGAGGCCAAGAGTGTTATGGGGTTCCTTAAGAAGAACATATTTACTCGATTTGGTACTCCAAGGGCGATAATCAGCAATGGTAGATCCCACTTTTGCAATAAAGCGTCCACGGTACTGATGGAGAAATATGTTGTAAAGCATAGGGTGGCAACGCCCTATCACCCTCAGACAAGTGGACAAGTCGAAGTGTCCAATAGGGAGATCAAAAGTATTCTAGCAAAAACAGTGAATGCCAATAGAACTGATTATGCCCGCAAGCTCGATGATGCTCTATGGGCATACCGGACTGCTTTCAAGACTCCAATTGGGACTTCACCCTTCAAGCTTGTATTCGGGAAAGCTTGTCACTTGCCGGTAGAACTTGAACACAAAGCTATGTGGGCGCTAAAGAAACTGAATATAGATAGGGAGGAAGCAACCATGCTGCGGTTGTTTCAATTAAATGAGCTGGATGAATTTCGGTACCAGGCATATGAGAGTGCAGCCCTCTATAAAGAAAGAATGAAGCAATACCATAACAAGAAGATTCTGAAGCGAGAGTTCTACAAGGGTGACTCTGTATTGCTGTTTAACTCTCGGCTGAAGTTGCTACCGGGTAAGCTTAAATCTAGATGGTCTGGTCCATTTGAGGTGGTAGGTGCTTCACCCCATGGTGCGGTTGAATTGAAGTCCGAAGATGGTACTCGGACGTTTAAGGTGAATGGGCAGAGATTGAAGCACTATCACGGAATGATTCGGAGGATAGGATTGTTGATCGCTATAGGTTGAAACACCTCGGAACGAACGATGATCTGGTGTACCAAAATAATGAGTGATTGGTCACCACCGTCGTGCCGCGACGTTAAATCAAGCGCTTCTTGGGAGGCAACCCAAGTGTAATGTTTATTTCTCTTTGTTTTTTATTTTACATATAGGGTAATGGTTTTTTTGGTGCAGGAATATATCACAGAAAAAGTCTGCTGAAAAGCAGGTAAGTTCAGTTGTAAGACACTGTTTCGCAACATTGCAAAATACGCCTGAAGTTTACGGACCGTATTTCACAATACGGCCCATAAACCAGGGCGTATTTAACAATGTCACTAAACAGTTAGCACTATAATGAAGATGCTAGTTTACGACCATGGAGGACGGACCGTATTTCAAAATACGGTCCGTAAACCTGATTGTAAACTAACATGAGGCATTGCAGTGTTCTTCCCTCATCAACCACTCTAAATACGGGTCGTAAACTAGTTTACGGACCGTATTTAGAGATTTAAAAAAAAAAAAGGCACGATTTAAATATAACTCACACGATTTTAAATCAAGGGTAGCAGAACCATCTCACACACCCACGATTTCCCTCCATTAAAACAGTACACCCCCACGATTGTCACGACCCAGCCCCGTGGGCCGCGACTAGCACCCTACCTGGGTACCCAGACCAAATCGCACATTCATTTACCGAATCCAAACTTATTTCAAAATTTCATAAAAGTCATATCAAACATAATTTATATCAAAATATGTCTTAAGCGGTCGCACATATCAAAATATCATATCGAATCCGAAAGGAGCGGCGGAATAGACATCGCCGGTCATAAGTGCAGATATAAGCATAAGGGCCATTTAGGGCCATCATAACAAACGGACCGCTTTAAGACCAAATATCAAAGTCAAACAAACACATATAGGACCCTCGCCCCACAAACATGACTACAGGCCTCTACGAATCCAAAACAAAGACATATGGCGAGACAGGGCCCCGCCGTACCCGAATAGTCAAATGTACAAAATATACATAGCAAAAGATGTCTGTACCAGAAGTGGACTCCGGATCAAGGAGGAGTACTCCGAAATAGCAGAAAAGTGAAGCCTACGGTGGAGGATCACCAATGTCTGTACCTGCGGGCATAAAACGCAGCCCCCGAAGAGAGGGGGTCAGTACGAAATATGTACTGAGTATGTAAAGCACGGAGTACAGAAATATGGGCCAAAACTGAAAGCAAACCGGATAGCAAAGGGAAGTACAAATCAGTATGTCAAAATCCGTATCAAAATCATATACATATACATAATGCAAACGAAATCATGCAAAGCTCAAGAACGTGGTCACCACTCCGACGCTGGTGCCACACACAGCATAACACCGGAAGGTTTCAAATCTTCGTACATCCCCGAACACATACATATGGGAGCGTATCGCATCACCAGCCATATCACAGCATAACTCCAAACGGAACCCAGCCCTATGGCGAGGCCTCGGGAACCGTAACACAGCATACGACCGAATTATCATAGGGCGCACGAATCATAACCGGCCCGGGAACCGGTGAACGAAGTCATAATAAGGCACGAGCGGAGTCGTGAGCAAACAAATGCAAATTATATTTCAAAATAGCCTTTCAAAACTTAATAATTTCATAAGTCATTTCATAGACCAAAATAGACAAATGGTTACTTGATACGAGAGTTTAATTCAGGAAATGTTTCCAAAGCGGTACGTATGGCTCAAACGGAACTTAACATATCATAATAGTCAAAACATATTTCATAGAGGAAAGTTTCAAAGTCGAAGATCTCATATCGAAGTTCATCCAAAAAGAGAGCCCGATAGGACAACTAGGGCGTCTCGGGGTTAGCGGGCCCACCTCGGGTCAAATCGAGGTGGCGAACATAATTTACGAACATTTAGAGGCTAACAGATCATACATAATGATTTCAAAGTGACCCGATCACATTTCCATAGATTTCGGATATTTAGTTGCATTCTAGCCAAAATAGAGCCTTTAGGCTTCAATTGAATTGAATGAATAGTAGCCGTTTTATAGATCGGGTTTCGAGGAGCAAAATTGCTCCGAAGGTTCCAATATTCACCTAACATACTAAGACATGCCAAACGAAGAAGTGGGAAGCTTTACATACCTTATAGACGTCTTATGCTCTCCCTAAAATCAAATCCCGTTTCGTCCGGAATCTGCAAATGGTCAAAGTTACCAATTAGAGATCCTTAGGCTTAAGAATTCCATTAACTTCATTTTTGCCTACCGAAATTTCGGCAGCATTTCCCCTATATATCTAACACCCCCGAGACTTAGCTCGGCTCAAAATATATCAACAACAACTACCCAAACATCATCAAACAACATAAACCATAATCAAACCATTCTAACTTCAAAATTCTACCTTATTACATAAGTTGGCAACTCTTCATTCAAACTTCAAAATTCCAAATCTATATCCACATTATTGTATTCATTCACTCATTCAAGATTATTCAATCACATCCCAAATATGTTCCAAACCATATACAAAATTTCCCGAAGTTCATTACTTTCCATATTTCATCCAAAACATCAAAAATTACGACAAACATTCTAACTCGCATTGTTTCACTTCAAATTCATTAACATCAACCATAAGTCATATTTAAAGTCTTTAGCATCATAGATATACCATGATATACACAAATATACCAAAGGTATACACTTTCCCATAATGTTCCGAAATCATTTTCCAACACCAATTCAATTCATTAAACGATCATTTACGTCATAAATGTCACAACGACGCCACAAACCAACTAACAAGATCAAATTCACATGGCCTTGCACTTCATGTAGCTCACGGCTACAACCCCAAACACACCCACACCCACACCCACGGTTTTCTACACATATCAAAACTACGGGATTCTCGTCTATTCTCAATCCTTATCATATTCATACAAATTCCATAACAAAAGAATAGCAAAATTCTTACCTTTTCTTAAATTTCCGACTTGTCGCAAACGCGCACCTTTCGCCAAACTAATTGTACCCCGTTGAAGAGCGTCTTGAGTGCTCTACAAATATGGAAAGAACAAGACTTTTGGATTAGAATCAAAGCTTGGAGAATTTTTTTTTTCCTTTTCTTGGGTTCGGCCGAAGGGCTTTAGAGCTCAAAGTTGAGTTATGATTTTTGTTCTTGATCATTACAAAGGATAGCTTGATATATATCCATAACTAAGGGTCATGTGCATAACACATGACATTTAAAAATGGGTTTGGGCCAAGCTTAGTGGCCGGCCACCCCACAAACTTTGGGCCCCAATTTTTGTTCTAATTTCTTGGCCCAATTCATTAAAAGTCCCGTTTTGTAATTCCCGAAACTAATTTCCGAAATTCCAAATTTACCCTCGGCCTTCCCCGATGTCT
Organism: Lycium barbarum; assembly: GCF_019175385.1. Classification (NCBI taxonomy): domain Eukaryota; kingdom Viridiplantae; phylum Streptophyta; class Magnoliopsida; order Solanales; family Solanaceae; genus Lycium; species Lycium barbarum. The sequence continues at coordinate 54,526,330 of NC_083338.1, forward strand.
TGGCACCAAAGATTACATAACCAACATAGTCATATCAACTAGAATCAAAATACTTCCTTATAACATATAAGTCTTAATTATTTCTCGATTTCCAATTATACGAAAACGCGGGACATAACAACGATCTCCCTCCATCTTCACGTTTTCCTCTTCAACTTCCTTTCATCCCCACTACTTCCCACCATAAACCCATCACCTTCCACCTTCCTAACCACCATAAATACATAAACACCACCCACCAACTAACCCATCTCACCAAGAATTCAAATTCTCCCTCTGCCCTAGGTTTAATTTCGTGTGTGATTGCAGTGGTGATCTAAAATTTGTGCTTCTAGTGGTCTGATTCATCATTGAAAGGTATGATTGATGTTCCCCATTTTTCTTTTATATCTGTGAACTTGAACTTCGTGGTAAGTGATTGTTTAGACTGGGTTTGTGAAATTAAATGCATAATTACCTTGGTTAATGATCTAGTGAGGGGATAGAGGTGTTCAATCTCTTTTAATTCTCGTGGGTAATTGTTAATAACACCCAAATGGGTTGGAGCGCATTCCATACTTCAAAATTCAAAATTTGAAGATTTTGGTCTGCCCACCAATGGCTTGACACTCGCGGGAATTATGAATATTGATAGAAAAATAGGTGAAGTCTGAGTAGCCTAAACCCCAACACAATGTGAAATCGAGATATGATATGAAATTGTGCAATTAGCATATGTATCTGTTTGTGGTGCGAAATACGACCACGCTTTACGGACCGTATTTCATTTTACGGTCCGTATTTAAGCATGTCTGAGTGGACAGAATGTTATCACAGGGAATGCGCAGTTTACGACCTAACTTTACGGACCGTATTTTAGTTTACGGTCTGTATTTAAGAGTTAATGAATGAACAGAATGTTGTCAACAAAACTGCCCAGTTTACGATCGCACTTTACGGACCGTAAACCAGTTTACGGTCCGTCTTTTGTGTTTACGACCGCAGACAGAACAAATATTTTGTGCACAATCAAACTATCTTATCTTTGGTTGGATGTTCCATGGTAACTAATATGTGGTGTCTTTTGCAGGAATGGGTCAGAAAAGGAAAGCAAGCAAAGCGGGGGCCCAAAGCACGGGAAAGAAAAAGAAAGCGCGCTTGGATTCAAGATTGATAGATGAACCTTCCACTTCGGAAGGGGAACAATCAGGATCCGATTACGCCAAGGTGATACCACCACCAAAAGTCAGGCGGGCCCCCACCCAAGACACAACGGCCACCACATCAACACCCCCAACTATGACCCCGTCTAAGTCTACGTCGGAAGCCTCCCAGTCTGAAGAGGGGGATTCCGACGCGGAAGAATCAAGCAGAGGGGCTACCACCCAAACTCCACCAGAGAGTGACTCAGCAGGGTTGAGTGAGGGCAGTGATCCGGTTGATGGAACACCGCCTAAGGGTCGCAAGCTAGTCGTAAGGTCCAAACAGCTGGAGGAGGAGAAGTTGCGGTTCTCGGTAAATGGGTCAAAGGAGTTGTATGACCAAGGGATGGCCGCGTCTGAGACTGGTGGACAGCCGTCGAGGAAAATATTCGAAGAACGGCGGTTGATTTTCGATGGTATTTCAGCTCACCCACAGCTGGATGATACCATCAACGGGTACAAATTAGATGCATTCACTCATGAGCCGGGAGAGTATACTCCACATATTGTACGGGAGTTCTATGCATCCTATGGGGCCGTCTTGATGTAGATAAAAAAGTCGAGTCTTGCTTGGCATCAAATCCCAATGCTGGAAAATGTGACGGTCCCCAACTCCCTGGTTGATATTTCCTCCAAAGCCATCAACAGGGTCCTATTCGGTGATGATTTTGTGGCTCCTACTGATCTGAGCCTGTCCCTGGACAAACGAGACAGGAAGGACAAGAAATCTATCCGGGAATGGACTGCGGCAATTATAACATCGGAGCCACATGAGCAAAAATGGACCTCTGATGGGAAAGTCAAGATCACTAAAAGTTGTTTGTCCACAGAGGCTAAATTTTGGTGGACCTTGCTGCGGTACAGGATCACTCTGACCCAGGCTGATAATACCCTGTCCACCAGTCAGGCAGTCACTATTGCCTCTTTCATGTCAAGGTACCCGATGGATGTTGGGGAGCTGATAGGTGAGGAGCCGCATGTGTGGGCACACAAGCCCAACCAGAACATGGTATTTCCTTGTCTTATCACGGTATTATGTCGACGGCCAAGGATAATTCCGCTTCCAGATTGGGATGGTACCATCACAGCAGCGCATGTAGGGGATTGGAGAAAAAATAAGGTGATAAGCAGAAAGGACTGGGAGGCGGATCAGTCCGGTGATGACGACGACACTCAGCTAGAGTTGAGTCCGAGCCGTGCTTATGGGACTGATCCAGTAGGGTCCGAGTTTGGTGCTGCTACTACTGGGCCTAAGGTTCCCACGACAGGTGTTCTGGATACTGTCCATACACAGGATGCTGTAGCCACACTAGGTATTTCTGAGGCAAGACCTCCACCACCACTTCCGGCCACACGGGATCCTCCTTCGGGGTCCGCCACAGCTGCTGCGACAGCCGAGCCTACTGATCCAGAGCTGGGGTTGTTGCACTTCAGCCCAGCTAACTATAGTTAGATTGCAATCAAAGCGGTGCGGACCGAAAGGAAAGTCGACAAAATCTTGCAACAATTCAGGCCGAAGGTGGTGAAAATAGTGCAGCAGCTGGTTACTGAGGCGACCACAGAGATCCGTGCAGATTTTGAGAAAAATCACGAGGTGTATCAGGCTAGACTTGACAGCTTTGAGGCGAGATTGTTGACTCGAGAGCAGACAGCACCCGGTGGGGAGTCTAGTTCTTTGAGGAGTGAGTTGGAAAAGCTGAAAAAGGAGCTTGAAACACTCAAGGGGCACGGGATGATAGCCGCACCAGCACCAGCACCACGTCCCATTTTGCCTACTACGTTTAAGGTGCTGGATTTGCTTGATTCTGAGGAGGAGACGGAGGATGCCGAACCCTCTGTTCGAGAGACTGGAAAGAGGGTCCTTGAGTCATATGAGGACCCGGAGGAGTTGGCCATGAGATTAAGGAAGACTGAAAAGAAGGACTTGCAGCAGGCGATCTTTCAGTCATTGGTTGAGCCGCAGCGCCAACCAGGAGAGTCCTCGAGTCACCCACCGGATGCGGTGGATCAGCCATGAGATGCCCACAGCATCCAGGTACCATTTTCCTGCTCCCTCGCTCTTATAATTGAAGCACTGAGACAGTGCTTGATTATTTAGTTGGGGGTGGGACCAATTGATAGTAGAGTAGTGTAAATATGTGTTTAGGAACCCCCTCGGCTTTTCTTTGCCAGAGTTCTGTTCCTGAAGGGGGTTTTATTTTGTTGAAACTGGCATGTTTAGGATGTTGCTTAGGTTGAATAGAATAATTTTTACTTAATTGGTGTTACTTTGTAACTGATGGCATGTGTTGTAGTTTGTTGAAAATTTGGACCCCTCAGAATTTTTGAAAAATGCATACTTAGAACAGTTATTGTCTGACATGATTGATTCTTTATATGACATTGTGATTATTGGGGTGTTAGGTGTGAGGAATGACTACTTAGGAGGTCACAAGTATAAAAATGATTGTCCTTATGCCGATGTGAGTGTGAGTCGTTAGTTTAATTCTATTTACGCATGTATAATCTAGAACTTGCCTGGTTGGTCTTGTTTGAAATACGAAAGTTAGTTTGGTTGTGAAATGATATTAGGCTTTCTTTGTGTAAAGTCACTATGCCTAAATAAGCCTCTCCAAAAGCTAAAAATATCACTAGTGTCCCTTTTTTGAGCCTTTTTGACCTTTTTCTTGTTTAGCCGAATGAAACCTAACCCGTTGTGAAATTTACCCATCTTCGCACCCGTTCCCTCCTTGATGCTACTAGATAGACGAGGCCAAGCTCCTAAGTTGGGGGTGAATCAAATGTGAAGTAGATGTTGAGAACAAAGGTTGGGGGTGGTGGAATTTGCTAATAGAGAGTCGATATGGTAGTTGACACTAAAAAATAAATCATCAGAAAATTGAAACACAAAAAGAATTGCTAGTTGGATAGGGGTTGGAAAGAAAAGAGGCGAATCAAGGTAAAAAGATGTCGTAGTGTCAAGGAGGGTGAGTCACTAATACCCAAAAAGTATCCTACCCATCCCTAAGCCTACATTACAAGCCGAAACAAGTCCTAATGTGATCACAACCGAACGAACCTAGGATGAGAACATAGAAAATAAGGGCAAGCCTATGGTATTTGCATGTGTAGATATGAACTTTTTGTGAGTGTTGAGTGTTTTCTCTTCTCTTTCATCTTCGTCCCATTCTTGTTGTATATATGTGTGTTGGGACATTCTTTTGTCTATGTGAGGGCATAAGGATGAGAATTGAACAAAATAAAGTGACTGCCGAAAGTAGCGTTTGTGTGCACAACAGCATGTTCGATAATGTGATGTCATGTATTGAAGCTTCATGGTTAGTCAGAACGTTCTTAAAGTGTGTATATTGCTTTACAATAGACAGTTGGGGTGGTCAGTTGAAAGAAAACATGCATGCCAGAAGTTCCAAGTCAAAACCGATGTAGACATTGTTATTCTATGATATCTAAGTGTTAGATTGAGTCGTTGTGTGGTATGGCCTGCTTGAGGACAAGCAAATACTTTAAGTTGGGGGTGTTGATGTGGCGTGATTTTACACCACTATCGATGCTTTTTGGCTATAAGTTTTACTTGTTTTTAAGCAAGCGTATGTGATTTTACGTGGTTTTTAGTGTTTTTCAGGTAAAGGAACAGATTCGGCACAATCACAGTTGAAGTGCAGAACCAGGTCGTAAATTGAAGTTTACGGTCCGTATTCTACAATACGGGCCGTATTCCATGGTCGTGTTAAAGGATAACATAACCAGAAAGTCAAGCTAAGAAGATGGTGGTTTACGAGCTAGGTTTACGGACCGTATTTCAGTTTACGGTCCGTATTCCATCACGTATTTAACCAGTTGAGCATCTGGCAGAAAGTTGAAGTGTTGGATGTTGAAATACGACCATGCTGTTTACGGACCGTAAACCACTTTACGGTCCGTATTTTAGAAGAGTGAAGTTGCACAGAACTGAGAAGACGACTTGGGGGTAAACCGTTTTACGGTCCGTAAAGTGATTTACGGACCGTATTTCATGATGACGGGACCAAAGTGCAAATCTGTAACTTGTGTATTTCCAAAACTTATAAATAGTCATTGTAGGGTTTTAAGAGTTATCAGTTATTATATTTTTGTCTCTTGACTTAGAACATTAAATTCTCTCTAGTTTTTGAATATTCAAACATCAATTCAAGTATTACCAATTCCTTTTTCATTCCAAAGTAAGCAATTATGAATTCTTCAAATTCTTATTTCTTGTTCTTTGTCATGAGTAACTAAATTCCCTTACTAGGGTTGTGAACCCAATGATGGATGTTTTGTGATAGGGGTTGTGATTGATATACAACTAATGGATTACTAGGGTTTAGTTATTCTTCATTCTTCATTCATAATTAATGGTTGCAAACATTGATTAAAGCCATAAACCCTAATTTATTTAGGAAAATAATTAGGGCTGGTAAGAATAATTAACAAGAACTCAAAGCTTTAAACTTTTTTTAATGAATTCACTTAGGAATAAGAAGAATTTACTTGGCATGATTAATCGTTCTTCATTATCACTTTCTTATATTTGGGAAAATCATAGAAAGATATAATCTTTATTTATTGGGAAATAGTAGAGATTCACATCGAGATTAAGTGCATTCATATAATGATCCATTACAAGTATATCAAGATCAATACCCATGACCATACACTCTATCTAACGGGGACACAACCTTAGTTTCTTTTACCATAAATTTCCACCAAAGCAATAATTTAGCAATTAGTTATAGAACAACCAACTTTTACCAAAATCATCGGATTAAGACATTAGACCTAGAACTTAGCATCTACGACTTTAGTAAACTTTTCACACCATATTCCCTGTGGGATTCGACCCCAACCTTGTTGGGTTACTATATTTGACAACGTCCGCGTTATACCATTAATAGGTGTAATTTGAGCGTATCAGTCAACAATTTATATGTATGGGGCTCTCACACATATAAAAGTGACCCCACTGGACACGGTTTCATAGACTCCCTACAGACACTTGAACCTAGGCTCTGATACCAAGCTCACGCCCCGAACCATGGCCTGGGCGTAACACGACACTCGATGCCTGACTGCATACGACCGAGCGAACCACATGGCTTGCTGAACCATCATGAGGCATACATGAGCGGAAATATAATGTGACATACATGACGAGCTTTTATAAAATATAGTAACTCATAATATTAAACCTAAATAATTGATTAAGTCATGAATGCGAACAATATCATAAATGAGCCAAACCGACTACCATATGTGGAAGTCTAACATGACACTTGTCTTATCTATGAAACCTCTAACATCAGTCTGAAAAACACGTAACATGCTTGCTGGGACAAGGCCCCCAGCATAACTTTAGATGCAAAACTAGATAAAGAAAGATAATGCCTAAACCCCGAATGAGATGGGGCTCACCAAAAAGCTAGTACGTGCAAATCCTAATGAGCAGAAGCGTCTTCCTATAAATCCGTACCTGCATCGTGAAATGCAGGCCCCCAGGCAATAAAAGGGAAAGTCAGCATATTGAATGTACTGGTATGTAAGGCAACTGAAAGAAACAACATGGGACATGGAATAACATGATAAGAACTGAAACTGAAAACCTGGACATGAACATGAGCATATATATATATATATATATATATATATATATATATAACATGATAAGTAGGGAGAGCATTTCATAAACCGACACATGATATCACCACGTGGATACATGGAGTCTGGTACCTCGCCGGACCAGTAGAGCTCTTATACCTTGCCAGGGTATAAGGTGGTAACGTGCCTGATGGATCCATTCTGTGTAAAATTAAGGTATGGACCTAACTGGGCGGAACGATCCTTGTCCTATGGTGACTACATAGTTTCAGGATATCTGAGCCTTCTCGGTAATTCGTGCAACTCCCAAAAACATGAACATAATATAATTGGCTAAGAAGCCCATGATTTTCGTGAATTAACTTGTACTTGTCTTGTAATCATGATTTCACGAAATAACTTGTAAACATGGTTTCATGAAATAACTTGTAAACATGGTTTCATGAAATAACGTGTAATCATGGTTTCATGAAATAACTTGTAAATACGGTTTCATGAAATAACTTGTATTTAGTATGTATGTATCTTGTATCATAGCATGAAAGTAATTATATAATACAGTTGCATGAAAACTTGTAGACATGTAGGATATTCATGAAACAATCATTCTTAGTCAAAAACATGAATGCAAGAACCCATGGAATACAAGATACGGGTTTTCATGGATTACGGACGAATTCTCAATAATCATAAAGAAATATTAAGAACTCAATGATGGAAATATAACAATTCATACATAATATAATCATGGACATGGACCTAGGGTTATCATGAGCATGGTATTGAAACCCTAGTTTTAGTAGAGAATCATAATTTTATGGATTATGAGGCGTGGGGAAGAACAATGATGTTCCCACACGTAGATAGTAACTCTACATACCTTAGTCGCTCCAAAACTTGAATTAAAGACTTGAGCTTTGAAGAAGATTTCCAAAATCTTGAATTCTTTAACCTTGAGTTGGGTTTTCTTGAAAACTCTAGTTTTGGAATGATAACTTCTTGTTTAGATTACAAGGATAGGTATTAGAATTGAGTTGGAATAATTAGAGTAGACTTACCTTGGTGTTCTTGATGATGGAAGAGGGTAGGAGGTCGTTCTAGGGCTTGAAGGAATGAAAAATAATGATTTGAACTGTAATGGACGAATATATACTGTTCTGGAAAAATTAGATTTTCGGCCCAGTTAAATACTGGCCGTATTTAGAAATACGGGCCGTATTTTGAAATATGGACTGCACTGCGTCTCTTCAGTAAAATGGTCATAACTCTTTGTACAGATGTCCGTTTGACCCCCATAATATACCGTTGGACAGGTATTTCAAAGATCTACAACTTTGATCAAGGAAGTTTTCTCAAATTCCAAATACGTTTTGAAATACGGGCCGTATTTTGAAATACGGTCCGTATTTAACCATATGACATCCAACTGCCAAATTCCAGAATGCTCAGAAATCCTTGGTGCTAGTTTACGATTTGAAATACAGGCCGTATTTTGAAATACGGTCCGTATTTAACCATATGACATCCAACTGCCAAATTCTAGAATGCTCAGAAATCCTTGGTTTCAGTTTACGACTTGAATTTACGGACCGTAAACTGACATACGTTCACTGTTCATGGGCGTAAACTCCCATCCTACAACGGAACAGGGAAATTCCAATTCCCACATTCTTTATCTGATTTCTAAGTCTAGGATCATGGTCAAAGCTTACGTTAAAGGTACGAGGTGTTACAATATGAATCACAACCCAATCACACAACACCCATCATTGGGTTCACAACCCTTGTAAGGGAATTTAGCTACTCATGACAAAGAACAAGAAATAAGAAATTGAAGAATTCATAATAGCTTACTTTGGAAGAAAAGAGAAATTGATAATACTTGATTTGATGTTTGAACCTGCCTAGTCGTCTTTTAACTTCCAAAACTTTGACTTTCTGCCAGATGCTCGAATGGTTAAATACGCTTTGAAATACGGACCGTAAAGTGGAATACGGTCCGTAAAAGTTGTTCGTAAATAACCATTTCCTCATCCTGCCTTTCTGGTTATTCTTATTCTTTAATACGCCCATGGAATACGACCCGTGTTTAAGAATACGGACCGTAAACTGAGTTTACGACCACTTCTTCACTTTCGACTGTTATCATTCTGAATCTGTTCTGTTACCTGAAAAACACTAAAAACCACGGAAAATCACATAGACTTGCTTAAAAACAAGTAAAACTTATAGCCGAAAAGCATCGATTGTGGCGTAAAACCACGCCACATCACTTAATAACAACAAAAAAAACTCATCTCCATACGACACGCATCTTTCTATAAGGGCTTTGAAAGGAGATCTTTTGACCTCAGTCTTGCATCTTGGAGCTATCACGATTTACCAATTTATGTTGACTGCTCATGCTCTCTCCCACCCCTTTAGACGATGTCAGTAGTTAGATTTGGGAACCCTAACCAGCTTGGGTCCTTTGTAGTTGTAGAAAGGATCGATTAAAGTTCTTCTGGTGCACTCGGGTAGCATGTTCCTTTTTTTCCTTCGAGATCCTTTCTTTTGAGGACCTGTTCCTTTCTTTGTCGTTCCCTTCTTGACAAAGTTCCTTTCTGATTGAACAGCTTCAGTCCTTGTTTCAAAGGCTTCCTAATGGTGATCAGCTTGTCCACCGTGTGTGTATGCCCAGTTTTCCATATTGAAAACATGATCGCTGTGAAGATTTCAGGGCGCCTTGTCCTCCACAAAGCTAAGTCCTCTTTTGCTAATTCCATTAGTCTCATTTCTGGAAGTAAATTCATCAGACAACTGGATCCATTTGAGAGTTTTATCAAGATCGAACTAAACTTTTCCCTTTCTAAGTCATTCTTCAGCTGCTCATTATTTTTAGTTTCAGCAGTGAGGTTCAGCTTTAATTTCTTCATCTCCTCTTCATGCTCTAAAAAGGTCTTGCTTGTTTCTCCTCTTCTTGTGAAGGAGATTTCTTCATCATTTCTCACTTGACCTTCCAACAAGATATTTTGTTGGTTTGTCTCACGAACTTGATTCTTCATATCTTTATCCAACACACACAAGTCCTCCCTATCTAGTTCTATTTCATTAAGAGTAAGATTTAACTCTTGTGTCTCTGTGATCAGGGTGTGATACGCATCAATCAGCACGCCTGACAGTGATATGAGTTTCCTTTGAGAGAAAATTTTCAAGTTTTTCTTTATATCGAAGAAATTTACCTCTTTGTTCTCATCATCATCATCATCCGTGTCAGATTCATCCATGAGTGCAAGGCCTGACTTATGCTCAGTTGCTCCATCATCAATTACCATCATGGAAAATTCCCCTTTGTCATTTTCACTCTCAGACTCGCTTCAGGAGTCTCCCCAGGCTGCAAGTGTTTAATTCACAATCTCATCAGCGGCCTCTTTCCTTCTGAAACTCCTGTCGGGGGCCTAGTTCCTCTTTGCAGTCCTGTCATAACTGTCTTGCTTGTTTTGAGGACAGTCTTTCATTAAATGATCAGGTTTCCCACATATATGACAACAGTAGTCATTTCCCTTAATGTTTCTGCTGGAGCCTCCTGTTCTGGGAAAACCCCCACTTTTGTTGATCATTTTATGAAATCTCTGTGTGAGATAGGCCATTTCTGACTCGTCATCACTTGAGTCACCTCTTGCAGTTTTGAGAACTAGGCTCTTTTCCTTCTTCACCTCATTCTTTTATGCCTTTTTCATAATTATCTTCATTTCATGAGTCTTAAGGTTCCCAATAAGCTCATCGACTGTCAGTTTGCTAAGATCCTTGGCCTCAGAGATAGCATTTACCTTGCTATCCCAGGAGTCAGGTAATACACCAAGCAATTTTGTTACCAGCTTGGTGGTTGTGATGACTTCTCCGAGAGAATAGAGCTCACTGATTATGGAGTTGAATCTGGTGTGCATCTCATGAATGGATTCACTCTCTTTCATTTTGAACATCTCGTACTTCGTGATGAGCATGTCAATCTTGGAGTTCTTTACCTGAGTTGTTCCTTCATGGGAAGTTTAAAGAGCATCCTAGATCTCGTTTGCTGATGAACAAGCTGAAACTCAATTGTACTCATCCGGTCCTATTCCATACATGAGAATCTTCTTGGCTTTATAGTTTTTTTCAATCCTTTTTCTATCAGTTTGTTTTATTCCTTTCTCGTTTTGACGGTGGTCTCGTTACCATCTTATGTGAACTGAAATGTAGGGACCATCGCAGGTAACATCCCGTAGCTCTGAGTCTCAGCCATGATGAGATCGTTCATCCTAGTCTTCCACCACCCATAGTACTTTCGATTAAATCTTGGAGGTCTGGTGAAAGACTGTCCTTCTTCCATATTTTGTGGGGCTACCATTTTACAAATTCTTTCTAGGTGTTAACCTTTTAGAAAGCACCCGCTCTGATACCACTTGTTGTAGGCTATACGTCCACCAAACAGTATATGACGGACATGTTGAGTACCTAGGAATTAACTCCCATAATCCCTCACCCTTACAATAACGCTTATGCAACCTAGGAACTAACCCCCGTAGTCCCTCCACACTTGCAATACCCCGATTGCAAGCCTCTCCACTTAGCTAACTCTAGCTACGGACCACTAATACACCTAGACTAACTTTAGCTTAGTGTACCACTCAAAATCTTATGGAAACACACTTCTAACAAGCACACTTTGAGACTTTTAAATACCTACAACCAGCTTCTAAACAAGAAGAGTAGGTTTACCGTTTAAGCACAAACAAACAAAGACTTACACAAACATAAAGAACTTATACTAAATCTGCGTCTGGATCAGGCTCTTCAGTTTTAGAAGTAACTTGTTCTTGAGAGAACTTGAGTACTTGTGATGGCAATGATTTTCTCAATTTTGATTAGGTTTTCAAGTCTACCAAATATGTTGCCATCATGTTGTATATATAGTGGGAGCATGTGGGGTGAAAGAGACCACTCTTCATTTTTGGACCTAAAGCATGGGCCAACTCATTGTACTTTGTGTGCAGCAAGTGGCTTCGGATTTACAGCTGTCTCTGTCGACAGTGCAAGGCGTACAAAGAGCAGATTACAGACCAGGTCTCTATCTGGTTCTGAAACAGTTTGACAATCATCAAAACACGAATAAACTTGGAACTATCATCAAACTTACAGGGCCTTACAATAATACTATCATAAACCTTCGATAATGTCATGAATAACTTTTAACCCTTCCAACTCATATGGATTTACTACGAGGCATCCTAACACCAAGGTTCGAGGTGTTACAACCATTCCCTAATTACTAATTTAAAATCAAATAATCATCAATTTCATCCTATAATCAAAACCCCCAATTTAGAAGGAAACCTTTACATGCCATATTCATAATCCATGAAATTAAGATAGATTCAACTTAGTATCTAATCAGCCCAAGTATTTCATGACTAGATTAGCAAGATTTTCCAATCAAAACTCACTTTCAAGCACACGATTCACGAAATCAACTTAGAGTCTACAACCTTTCTTTCCAATTAAATCTCTTAATTCCACCATATAATCCACGTTTAAACATTAAATAAACCACATGGAAGTAAAAGGGGACTTACCCAATGAAGATTCAATCCTAAATGCTCCTCAATTATCCCTTAGAACTCCTTAGGTTTCAATTTAGTGAATGGAAAATGAATGGTTCAATATGGGAAAATATAAGGTTTCTGATTCAACGATCTATGCTTACGCCAAGCAAGGGTTTGCCTACGCCATCCCGCCTCAACAAATACTCGTTCGCTAAGGCAGAATTCATTAATGACTCAACATCTCGCAAATGCGGAAGAAGCTCACACTCACAATACCGCGCCTGCGGAAAATGACATCGAAGTTGCGGAACGAGCCAACTCAACAGGGTGTCACATTTGCAGACCAGACCTTGCCTGGGCGGGCCCGCAGATGCGGTCAAACCGTCGCAGAAGCGACACACCAGGAAACTAAAAAAATCTAGTTTTCACCAAGCTCGCCAAAATCCCAACATCCATTTGAGATCACCCGGATACAAACTAACTATGCAGATACATATACAAATGTGTTGCGAACTCAACAGTGGCCTCGGAATTCCTAAGAAGGTCACCTTGACCCGGTCAACCTCCAAAAGGCCAAACTCTTTCTGCAAATTTCTCCAGAAATGGGAAGTAAACAGAGTGCCCCTGTCTGAAACAATGAAAATAGGCACCCCATGCATCAAACAATCTCTCTGATGTAGACTCTTGTCAACTTCTCTGAATTATACGTCATCTGAACCGAAATGAAATGCACGGACTTAGTCAACCTATCCATAATAACCCAAATCGAATCAAACTTGACTAAGGTCTTTGGTATACCTACCATGAAATCCATGGCTATCCCCTCCCACTTCCACTCGGGAATGGGCATCCTCTGAAGCACACCACCTAGCCTCTGGTGCTCATACTTAACTTGCTGGTAATTCAAACACTGAGAAACAAAATCCATGATGTCCTTTTTCATCCTACCCCACCAATAATGCTGCCTTAAATCATGATACATCTTTGTATCACCCAGATGAATAGAATATCTGGAACTATGAGCCTCCTCAAATATCAAACGAATCAATTCGCCTACATGAGGAATGCAAATATGCCCTTTAATCCTCAAAATACCCTCACTATCAAGCATGGCGTCTTTGGCCTCACCACTCAACACCTTATCCCGAATATTACACAACCTCACATCATCGAACTGTTGTGCTTTATTCTGCTCCAAAAGTGACGACCTTGCCTTAACACAAGCTAGAACGTTGCCAGGTTCCGAAATATCAAATCTCACAAAAATATTAGCCAAAGTCTGAACCTCCATGGCTAATGGATGCTCATCAATAACCAAATGAGGTAAGATACCCATACTCACTACCTTTCGGCTCAACGCATCAGCTACCACATTAACCTTTCCCGTATGATAAAGAATGGTGATATCATAATCATTAAGCAACTACATCCATCTACGCTGCCTCGAATCAAGATCTCTCTTGGAATACATGTTGAAGACTATGGTGATCGGTAAACACCTCACAATGAACACTATACAAATAATGCCTCCAAATCTTCAACGCAAAGACTACCGCCGCCAACTCCAAATCATGAGTGGGATAGTTATTCTCATGAGTCTTCAATTGCCTTGAAGCATATGCAATTACCTTACCTTCTTGCATCAACACACAACCCAACCAATGCGAGAAGCATCATTATATCTGGTAAAGTCCTTACCCTTCACGGTTAATGCCAAAATCGGGGCTGAAGTCAACAAACTCTTGAGCTTGTGGAAGCTCTCTTCACACTCGTCAGACCACGGAAAAGGAACATTTTTCTGAGTCAACCGAGTCAATGCAAAGCAATCGATCAAAATCCCTTTCACGAACCGACGATAATAACTCGCAAGGCCCACGAAACTAGAAATCTTCGTAACTAAAGTAGGCCTCGCCCCATCTCTAATAGCTCGATCTTTTTGGGATCAACCATAACCCCGTCCTTAGACACAACATGGCCCAGAATCGCTACGGAACTGAGCCAAAACTCACACTTGGAGAACTTAGAATACAACTCTTTTTCCTTCAATATACCAAGCTGTCATCAATGAACACAATCACGATCGAATCCAAATACGGCTTAAAGATCCCATTGATATTATCCATAAACATTGCGGGGGCACTGGTAAGCCCGAAAGACATAACCAGAAACTCATAATGACCATAGAGGGTTCTGAAAGCTGTCTTAAAAATATCCTCCACCCGGATCTTTAACTGATGATAACCTAACCTCAAGTCTATCTTACAAAAGACCGACACACATTGAAGCTGATCAAATAAGTCATCTATGCAGGGTATCAGATACTTGTTCTGAATAGTAACCTTGTTCAGTTGCCGATAATCGATACACATCCACATAGAACCATTTTTATTCTTCACGAATAGCACGGGGGCACCCCAACGGAAAACACTAGGACGAATGAACCCCTTGCACAACAAATCCTGCAACTGTTTCTTTAACTCCCATAACTAGGCAGGAGCCATATGCTAAGGTGGAATAGAAATAGGCCGAGTGCCTAGCTCCAAATCGATATAGAAACCAATATCACGGTCAGGTGGCATACCAGGAAAGTCTGCGTGAAAGACGTCCGCACACTCACTAACTGTAGAAACAGACTCCAAAGAAGGAGTATGCGCACTCGTGTCTCGAATTTGAGCCAAATAGGCTAAGCACCCGCTTTCCACGAACTTCTTCGCTCGGAGGTACTAAATGATCTTCTTAGGAGTATGACTAGGAGTACTCTTCCACTCCAAACGAGGGATGACGGACATGGCTAACGTGACTACCTTACAATGACAGTCCAAAATTGTATGATGCGGAGATAACCAGTCCATGCCCAAGATAATATCAAAGTCTACCATACTAAGGATCAGCAAGTCAACCCACGTGTCATAGCCCATAAAAGTAACCAACAAATGACCGATAGACTCGATCTACTACTATAGAATCTCCAACTGGATTAGACACACATATGGACATATCAAGAATATCACAAGTCATAACCAATCTTGTTACACCTCTCGTTTTCGTTACAAGCAGTCCTTGGCTTATGGGTGGTATATAGACAGTGGGTAAGGTCACACATGAATTAGAACTATCCTTCGAGTTGGAGTCTGTACATCCAGTATTCCATGTGTCCATCCTCCATAAGTGCATAGGAGATCCTTCGAGGATTGTACCGGTGGATGATATCCAAGTGACTGAGCAGTTAGCTTATGAGGAAATCCTAGTGGCTATACTAGACAGGCAAGTTCGTCAATTGCGAACAAAGGATGTGTCTTATGTTAAAGTTCATTGGAGAAATAATAATGTTGAATAAATGACTTGGGAAGCTGAAGAATAAATGAAGGCTAGATACCCGTATTTGTTTCCGTCATCTCAGGAGGTTCAATCTGAGACATCGTATTCCCCAGGTATTTGGGTTTCATTTATAGTCATAGTGATTGGTCGTGTGAGGCCATGGTGTTGCATATTTTAGCATGTGGCCTTGTGTGGCATTATTTTGGGTTGCTATGTACGGGTTGGATTGGTATATTTACAAAGGAGACTCTGCCAAATATTTTATAGCCAATGACTTGTATAAACATTCGAGGATGAATGTTTGTAAGGAGGGGAGAATGTTACACCTCTCATTTTTGTTGCAAGCAGTCCTCGGCTTATGGGTAGTCTATACCCCTAGTATGGGGATCCGTACTCGAGCTTTTAAAGTATTAAGTGCCTTACCCCGAGTGTACCAAAGTGTAAGTATGCGTTCTTTGTGATTTTATAGGATTTAAAGTTTAATGAATCGAATCGACACGGGCCGGAGCGACTCGGGAAAGTCTGCAGAACTCAGTCACCATCGATGAGCTGTCAACATGTCGACGCACCATCGTGGTGCATCATCCCTGCTCCGCCACCTCTGAAGTTTCAGGTGGGTGGTCAATATCGACACGTCGACGAGCCGTCAACCCACCGTCGACCCGCACTACTGGAACCTTCTAGTTTCCTCTATCTATATTTGACCCTTACGTTTTATTGTCATTATTTTCCACTTCCAAAATCAGAGAAAGGCCTAGAATATTCCTCTTAATATTTTCCATCATCAATGTAAAGATCTAGCAAGATCCGAGACCCGTAAACCCGAGCTTGTGAAGGGAAAGTTGCTCATAGGGTTCTATTGGAGTTGCTAAGCTTTGGAATTGGAGTTGAAGTTTGATTCTTGGAACCCTAGACTCCTCAAGGTATGTATATGATTCCTACCTTTGTGTTTAAGTTAATTATCAAGAGTTTTAGTGGTTTTAAGTAAAGATAATTATAGCTACGGAAGTTGTAAAGATGAATAACGGTAGAGTTGGACTTGACGGCTATTTGAGGATGAATTGGAGTAAAATTGATTATATTCTAATATGTAAGTATTGATATGGTTGTTGTTAGTATTGTTGTGGATATTTAAGTTAAATTGGAAATGGAGGAATTATTGAGTTATGAATGAGATGTCACCCGAACTTCGTTAATTTATATTTTCACTTGGATTTGATAGTAAATGTTATAAAGGGTCTAATTGTGGCCAATGTTATCTTGGTTGTAGACTTATGAGTTCAAGAAGTAGACGGGGGACGATTAGATATGCGTCAAGGTAATTTAAGGGTGTCCCTTTTATTCATTTGGCATGATCCTTATTATCTGAACGAACAAGTGAGCGAGCGAGTTCCAAAGACTCTACTCTTAGTTGTTACAGGATTCATCATATCCTTGATACCTTATGTTTATGACTTCTAGAGATCCTTTGTTATCTAGAGTAAGTCTGAGTATATCTTTCATGAGTCTTTCATGCATTATATATATACCTATACGTACAGTTATGTTCTTACACCGTACCTGTATGACCGGGCAGCACCACTAGTGGGCAGCATGAGATGACTACCGTCCCGAACGTGGGATGATGATGATGACACCATACCTATATGGTCGGGTAGTTTACTCTATATATATATATATATATAGAGATATACATACACAGATGTACATGATTTTTACAGAATGCATGCATATCACACACCGTAGAGGTATCTTCAGTCATGCAAATGCATTCAGACAGTCAGTTTGTTTATGATTTTTAGATTTCTTTCAAAATTATCAAATATCAGCACCAAACAACCGAACTCCACGACCAAATTATCGAATGCCAGCACCCAATAACCAAACCCCTGCTTTCTAAAATCATCCTTCACCATCAAACTATGAAGCACCCCAAAGGAAACCCATGAGAGCATTCACTCCTTTGCCTGAATCAAGGACTAGTTTATTTGCCATGCTAAGAGACGTCGGGCGAATAAGCACTGTTCCACCAAAACCTGCTAATCCCACAGATCGATGGTAAAGGCCGGATTTTACTTGCGCCTATCATTCTAACCAAGTTGGCCATGCCACTGAATACTGCATAAACCTAAGGCACAAATTATAGGATATGATTGACAATCATGAGCTTATCCTAGAACCAACACCTCCAAATGTGGACACAAATCCAATCCCAAAGCATGGAGGAAGCCAAATTCACATGATAGAAAGAGGTGATGAATGGGAGTAGAGCACGGCGATAATTCATCTAGATATTGAAGGGTTAGAGAGCACCGTCGCCTCGTTGTCTTTACAGGAGCGAGAAGAAGTGCTAGGCCCTTTGACAAAGAAGTCTGAGATATATGCCATACCCAAAAGAGAGCCTTTCGTGCTTAAATATCCCTCAACAGCCGCTCGAATTCATAACAAGCCATCCATACTCAAAGCATCAGGATCGATTGAGAATGCACCCTTTGTGATCAAACCATCGCACCAAATGATGGTCAATAAAGAAAAAGAGATAGCTGATGTGGTTCAGGGTATGACCAGGTCGGGAAGGTGTTATGCCCCAGAAGAACCTATGCTCGAAGTGCCACATTGCGAAAACCCCCAGACAAGACCAATGACTGAGGGCGAAGTTGAAAACTTCTGGAGGCAAATGTCTGTCAAGGATTATTCGATTATCGAGCACCTGCATAAGACTCCTGTCAGGATATCGGTAATGTCATTGCTACTCAGTTCGTCCCAACATTGATTAGCCTTGATGAAAGCCTTGGATGAAGTCCAAGTCCCTGCTGGCACTACAAGTGAAACATTGGCCGAAATTGTGGGGTATGTTGTATGAGCGCATAGGCTATCATTTTCTAATAATGAACTACCAAGAGAGGGTAAGGATCACAGTTAGGCTTTCCACATAACAGTCAAGTTCCGTGACAAGATTATTCCTCAAGTGTTAATTGATGGAGGAGCTGGGTTGAATGTATGCCCAGTGATGACTCTGAAACAACTCGGGTATGATATTGGTAAGATCAGTCAGAGTCGGACCAACGTAAAAGCTTATGATGGTGCAACCAGTGACCCGATTGGAGAAATAGATCTACACATACAAATGGGCCCTGCGGAGTTTGTAGTGGAGTTCATTATCATGGACATCAAAACAAGCTACAACCTATTGTTGGGCCGACCATGGTTGGACGCCGTCGGGGCTGTAGCATCTTCGCTACATCAGTCTCACAAATTCGTATGGGATGATCAAGAAGTGGTGATTCACGGCAAAGGAAGTATCCACAATTATCTAGATACCACTGTACCAGTCATAGAGAAATCACCAGTGGGTGCTAATTTTCACACTGTTGAGCTAGCCATGGTAGATTGTAGAGGAGATGATGAAGATATCCTTATGCCACTGGTTTATAAAATGGTTGCTACAACTATGATAAGGAGTGGGTTTGAACCCGGGAAAAGTCTGGGAAAGAACTTATAAGGATTCAGAGAACCTATGAGTATCAAACATGGGAGGTATCGATTTGGGGTTGGATACGAGCCATGTGAGTCGGAAGAAAAAGAAGCATAATATGGGCTGAGAGGTCCTGTTGAAATGAGTAAGTTGTTCCCTCATCTATACCAGTCCTTCACAGCATACCCATTGGGTCACAACAGCGAGGATCCAAAAGAGAGTTTAAGGACGTTTTTTTGGGAAGAGGAATGCACAGCCATCATTGAAGAATGCTTTGAAGAATTCGAGATTCACCATGCTGAACCAGGAGAGACGACAAGCGGATGGACTTCTACCCTGTTGTTCACTCAGCGGTAGAAAGAATGCTCATTTTCATAAAAAAAGGGCGAAAGTCGGCTTTGAGGCCCGGCTTATCACCTTTTCAGGTTTTATTTACGTGTTGTTTAATAACGAAAATGGCTCAATGTTCCATTCCGTGTCAGGACCACAGTTTGTATCACTCTTTTAAATTTTCAATGAAAATCCCTCAAAGTTTATAATACGGACAAAATCGTTTTACTATACCTATATATATATATATATATATATATATATATATTGCTTTTACATGATTATTAACCATGTTATTTTGTTTTATAGTAATAATACAGAGGCCACAAATAATGTCATGACATGTTACGAAACAAGTAAAAACGATGACGAACAAAATGACGATCAAGAAAAAGAGATAACTGAACCAAAAAGGTTGATAGATGTCGAAGAAAAATATGAGAACCGACCAACGGCAAACCTAGAGGAAATAGAGGCAGTTAATCTAGGAAATGAGGAGTTGGTTTAGGAAACTATAATAAGTGTGCACTTGACAGAAGCTGAGAAAGAAGGATATCGGAGTCTGCTGAAAGAGTATAAAGATGTCTTCGCTTGGTGATACGCCGATATGCCGGGTTTGAACAAATATTTGTTGCCCATAGGCTACCGATCCTTGAAGGATTTGCCCCGGTAAAATAGAAAATCAGGCAGCCTAAGCCTGATGTCAGCATTCGCATTAAAGAAGAAGTAGAAAAACAGATTCAGTCGGGAGTCGTTGAGGGGACAACATACCCGACATGGTTGGCAAATATAGTCCCATTACCAAAGAACGATGGGAAAATAAGAGTCTGTGTGGATTATCGTGATCTTAACCACGCTAGCCCAAAGGATAATTTTCCACTCCCGAACATTCACATACTCATTGATAACTGCTCCAAGCATGAAGTGTAATCTTTTGTGGATTGTTACACGGGCTATCACAACATATTGATGGATGAAAAATATGCTCAAAAGACGGCATTCATCACACCATGGGGAGTGTATCATTACAGGGTAATGCCTTGTGGACTCAAGAATGTCGGCCCTATTTACATGAGGGTGATGACCGTCGTCTTTCATGATATGGTGCACAATGAAATTGAGGTATATGTGGACGACGTCATCATAAAATCTTGGGTAGGTGAGGACCACCTCGAACATTTAATAAAATTCTTTGACAGACTCCGCAAGTACGATTTGAAGTTGAATCCTACAAAATGCGCATCTGGAGTGCCTGCTGAAAAATTACTAGGGTTCGTAGTCAGTCGTCATGGTATTGAGTTAGATCCCACGAAGATCAAAGCAATCCAAGAACAACCATTGCCAAGAATGAAGAAAGAGGTCATGAGTTTCTTAGGAAGACTGAATTACATCAGACGCTTCATCGCTCAGTCCACAATAATCATAGAGCCAATCCTCAAACTCCTCAAGAAAGATGCTCCAACTAAATTGACAGAGGATTGTCAGAAAGCCTTCAACAAAATCAAGAGATACTTGTCAAATTAACCTGTTTTGGTCCCGCCTAGGCCAGGAAGTCCTTTGCTGCTATATATGTCAGCATCAGAAAATGTTTTTGGATGCATGTTAGCACAAAACGATGAAACAGCCAAGAAAGAGAGAGCCATCTATTACATCAGTAAGAAGTTCACACCTTGCAAATTCAGATATTCCTTGGTGGAAAGACGTGTTACTCTCTGACCTAGGTATCTCAGAAGTTGAGAAATTATATGGTTGCATACACGACCCATTTGATCTCAAGAATGGATCCACTAAGGTACATCTTTCGCCAGCCTATGCCCATAGGGAAATTGGCCAAATGGAAAATGTTGTTGAGTGAGTTCGACATTCAGTACGTCATGCAGAAGGCAGTTAAGGGGCAGGCATTAGCAGATTTACTGGGAGGAAGCCCGGTAGATGATAATCCCGTACCTTGGTGGACTTACTTCCCAGATGAAGAGGTAATGACAATTGAAGGTGAAGAGAGTGAAGATGAGTCGGGATGGAAAGTATACGTTGATGGAGCAGTCAACTTTAAGGATCGGGAATCGGAGCTGTTTTTGTCTCAAACGCGGGCCAATATTATCCAGTGGCAACCAAGTTGAGCTTCAATTGCACCAATAATATGGCTGAATACGAAGCATGTATCTTGGGTCTACGTTTAGCCCTCGACATGGATGTGAAAGAACTTCAGGTAATCGGTGACTCGGATTTTCTAATCCATCAGGTTTGAGGAGAGTGGGCCACCAAAAATGAAAAGATCATACCGTATGTTGGACTTGTGAAAAGATTGGCAGATCGGTTCTGAGAGGTCGAGTTCAAACACATACCAAGAACCCAGAATGAATTTGCTGATACATTGGCAACAATAGCATCCATGATCCAGCATCCCGACAGTAGATTCATTGATCCTGTCAAAATTGAAATCAAAGATCAACCAGCCCACTGTGCTTTTGTAGAGGCAGAGACCGATGGAAAACCTTCGTACACTGACATTTAAATGTTCTTGGAGAAAGGAGAATATCCTGAAGGAATCACCTTAAATCAAAAAAGGACTATCAGAAAATTAACGAATGGTTTCTTCTTCAACAAGAATGTCCTGTACAAAACAACTCAAGATTTGGGATTGCTTAGATGTGTTGTGTCACGACCCAACCCACGGGTCGTGCGGGCACCTACCGTATTACTAACCTAGTAGGCGAACCCTTACCAACTAACCCAACATTTAAACAGTTCCGACAACAACCTTTCAAAAATCTCAAAACTAAAGTAAAAGCTTCGTACAGACTCTGTTTTAAAATACAATACAACTGAAAAGAAATTCCTGAGATCTAGTCTAGACAGGTACATGAGCTCCTACTGTACAGGAAGACAAAATAAATGACACTACCTCTGCCTATAGTGAGATGAGAGAGGCTGTAGAAGAATGCCTGATAAGTCTATACGGCAAAACTTCAACTAAAAACCTGCAACATATCTATACCCAAAAAGAGCGTAGCAAGAGTAGTATCAGTGCACCACACGTACTGGTAAGCATCATAGGTTGAATAAAATTAGTTCACGCAACACAATATAAAGTAGATAAGATAAGCTGATAAGTCAATGAACATTAAGATTCAAAATAAAGGTTATTACAATATCACCCCTTACCTTTCCACTCTCGATGTTCACTTCTTCTATTTCAAAGAATTTACAGGTATTCTACTAAATCACAACCATTACCTCCCTTTCGTTCAACCTAGTAACTCCTCCACTCCGCGCTCATCGTATACTCTATCCTTTATGCTTGTAAAGTTTCACCCACTTAATTTACTTACTACAATACGATGCACCTAGGGAAATGGATCACTATCTGATAATCTGCTGCTATACTTAACTTATATTAATCCCCTCACCACCAGACTCTCAGTGAAAATATAAAGACGAATATGCAATATCAACAACAGGAGAACACGCATGTATAATGTAGAATTATAAGATGTAGTGCAATGCAAAATGCGATGCAAGGGCCCATACAAACTGTACATACATGCTATCTGATGTCATTTCTCAGTAGTCATGACCTGCAGGGGACCCATGGTGTCTATGTAGCACTCGTTCCGGAATACTCCTTGGACCCGAGCACAATCCTCCGCTCTGAAATAAACCTCGGATGCGGATCCAAATCATATATATATTTCACATATTCAACTCAATGGATACAAGGCCAGATAACACAATGCAAAACTCAGCCTTGCCTGCTACCTGTATTCCCTCATAAACCATGCAATGCGATGCAACGATGCGATATATCAAACATATCATGAATCATGCCCTTGATGGGCGTAGTGTCAATCCACCTCAATTCAGTCCTCTCAATACAAACCTCTTATTAACAAGAAAGAAAATCATGTGAATATTTTAATACAATCGGGAATAAAGACGGAAACAACCCACTCCTAGGGATGTATAAATTAAATACGAAGTACCCATCAGTGATAATAGCACTTCCTAACTAATAATTATTCATTTTTACCCTAGCTACTAATTACACATGATTTTTGTTACCTTATAGAATATGTCCAACCCAACTCCATGTCCGAAGACCTAATCATGCAGTCTCCCGTCAACTCTAACAGTATATACGATTAGCTAATCAAAGTCTAGCTCAAGTAAACCATAACCTACCTTTTTGATAAACATCTATTTGAATCCCCAAGAATTGCTCATCTTCTTATCCTTCATCCGAATCCATGAGTGATAATATTCGTAGGGAATAGTGGGGAGCAAATTAGAAAGGTTTCTTTTTCTTGGTGTCAAGGGTTTTTGTTTCATATGGAACCCTAGGAGCAGCCCTTGAGAGTCTTTTGTTGAAAGATGAGAGAAAAATAAACTACATAACAAAAAATGGGTTACTACCCTGTGTGGAACGCTGTGGCAGTCGCTACGCCGCTATAGTGGTACCGCTATGGCGGTACACTGACCTCTATAGCGGTCCGCAACTTTTCCTGGCCCGCAATTTCTAATTCTTTCCGAAATTGATTTTTTCCACTCCCAACCCTTAAAACACATCATGGAGCTTGTTATTTACGATCCTCGACCTAGATTGGGCATGGTTTCGAGAAATATTAAAAAACGACCGGACGGGTTATTACACCAGATACCAATTAAACTATCGTTCATCCTCGAACGGGGTGGGTGAGGTAAGGGTCACCTCCTGGGTCAAACACATGAGAAGCAGGGTTTCATGCCATTGCTATGGGGAAAGAATGAACGACAAAACAAAACAAAAACAAAATAAAAAGTTTCACTGCCATCGCTATAGCGGCCAGAGGACCGTTATATCGGTACCGCTGCAGCGGTCCAAATGCCTCCCGCAGTGGTCATCGGGCAGAATCAAAAAAATCCTCCCACTTTCCCTATTCCTCCATAACCAAAAAACATCTCCACTGCCCACGAAATTCCCCCCGCCCCCTTATACATTTCTGAACCCCTCATTTCCCTCCCCACTCCCTTATAACCACCCTACTCCCTTCCATTTACAAAAATACTTACACAAATTCTTAAAAAGTAAAGGTTCCCTCTATACCCCAAAGTTTTTTTTTTCTTGCCAGGCTTGCAGATCTCTCACCATTTCAAGGTATGCGCTCTCTTTTACTGACATATAACTTGTATATGGCTTTTTATTTCGAAAATTCCATGCTTACCTTACTAGATTAGGAAGAAATTCAATTTTCTGGACAAAAGGGGGTTTTGGTTCTTAGGGAGGGTAGTTCCTTGGATCACGGAGGGTTAATTTACATTCATAAAGTCTTAGCAACACTTTATATTGCAGATTTGCTGAAAATGGGGGTTAGTTTTTATGTTGGGGTGGGGATTAGTTTTCATGTTAGGGTGGGTGTCTTGTTATCGTGTAATTTTTGGTTTTCTTGCTCAAAATTTTGGTATCTATGGTAGTTGAAA
The DNA here is from genome assembly GCF_019175385.1 of Lycium barbarum. Lineage (NCBI taxonomy): Eukaryota > Viridiplantae > Streptophyta > Magnoliopsida > Solanales > Solanaceae > Lycium > Lycium barbarum. The sequence goes on from NC_083338.1 coordinate 54,551,265, forward strand.
TAGAATAGAACAAGTGGTAAAACTCATTCATGCTATCATACTACTTGATCCTTGACAAAAACGGGGAAACCATGGTGGAAATTTTTGGTTTGGAACATGGTTAGGGTAGGAGTTTTCGGACTCAAGAAGGCGGACAGCTGCAGCAGTCCTTCCACCACTACAGCTGTACCGCTATAGCAATAAGAGCGACGCTGGGAGCGGCCCATCAGGGTTGGGAGGTGGCCGCAATAGCGGTGACCTGCTCGCTATAGCGAGCCTGCTACAGCGACCAAGCACCGCTACAGCGATGCCTTGGCTGCTGTAGCGGCCCTCATACCGCTATAGTGGCTTCCCTGAAGCTGCTATACTACTGCTACAGCAGAGCTGCTTTAGGAAGATTTGGATTTTTAGGGTTTTCTACTACTTCATGCATGGTCTATCACCGCTAAATCTTTGCATCACCCTATTCTAACTCTGCTTTTCACTTTTTCAGGCTAACTTTCTCCTTTTGCTATGGCAGACCAATACCAACAACAACAAGGACCACAGGTACCCCTCCCCCACCCCCACCCCTGCCATACACCAAGTTCCCCAACCATGCTTGTAAGAGGCGTTACATGGAACAGCAGACCAAGGGCCTGTTTTATGACCAGGCTTTCATTATGGACGGAGTTGAGGAGTTGGCCCCGGAATTCTATCAGACTCTACACCGCATTCGTTGGGGTTTTTTAGTCGAGGATCCCGGGAATATCAACTGTAACTAGATCAGGGAGTTCTATGCTATTCTCCCTACTGTGGATTGGACTGTTCTAGAGCCGCAGATTACCATTCGAAGGGTTAACATAAAAGTGGGTGTTGAGGCCATTAATGTTGTTCATGGGCTACCCAACCCTTCACAGAACGAGCTTCGGGCTAAGGACGTTGAAGGTAACGGGCCTTGGTTAGTGAGGATGTTGGTACGAGAATTAAAGAGGAAGAAGGCTACTTGGTTTGCCTTACGTTTGGCCATAAAGAGCAGGCACTTTACTTCTGAGGCCCCGAGGTGGCTAAACCTCATTGCCCAGCGGGTTCGCCCCTCGAGCAATACTACATATATCACTTACCCACGGGACCTTGTGGTGGCTTGCATCCTGGATAGTGTGCCCATGAATGTGGCTATGCAGGTGATCGAGGAGTGGCAGGTTTTATAGCAAATGCTGGCCCGAGCTTGATGTTTCCCTCCCTTATTACCCAATCTCTGCCGTAATGTTGGGGTGCCCATGGAGCATGGGGACCGCTATGTGGCGTGCGATATCGCTTTTGACCCTTTGAAGGTCAAAGGAACACAGGGCAGGGGCAAAAGAAAGAGGACTAGCTTAGATGATAGCAAGGACAGCGATGGGCCACAGGACGGGAGTCAGTCATAGACCCCAGGTACTCTGGAGCACAAGGAAATGGATATGGTTGCGGTGAGGGCAACCATGATGAGGTTTGCATGGACTTCCACAGAGGTCGGGTCGTCTAGCAGCGCTGTGGGTACTGGCTATTTTACTGCTGAGCAGATGAAGGGTTACATGGAGACCCAAACCAAGATGGGAGAGGCTGTAGAGGCTTTGTAGGGCGCCTATCCATCTTTGACTCAAGCCCATGTGGATCTCCGGGATGACTTGAACAAGGAGAAGAAAAAGAGTCCGGCTAGGGACAAGCTGTTCGTGAAGATGTGGAAGGGCGTCAAGAGTCTTTGGAAGGCCCTAGTTACAAAGGTGAAGCCTCCCAAGGTGACTACCAGATATTCCTCCAAGTTCTCTTTCCTCAGCAAGTCCGTACTTGGCAGCGAGGACTCTAGTGACTCGGAGGATAGTGGCGATGAGGCGACTAGCCGAGGAGTGGCTTTAAGATCCTTCCTCCCTCCCCCTTTTATTAGCTTTGGTTAAGATTTGCCCTTGTAGGGCTTAGATGATTAGACAATCTGTTTGCTTTGGTTGTGTTTTGGCATGTTTGGATAATCCTTGTTTTTGTTGTTTTGGTGCAGGTGCCCCGGTTGAAGGGCGCTCGTAAGACAATTGCCCTAGTTGGGTGGATGTTTTTATGGATGTGTTTGCTTTTGGAAACTGATTTTTCCTTGACTTGTGGATGAAACAAATAGGTTGGCCAAACAGGGGTGGAAGAAAAATGCTACTGGTCAAATGGTACCGCTACGGCTGTTACACCCCGTATCTTCGAAGAGCACTTATCAAATTTGAAACATAAGTACGTTGAGTTACGGTTAATTAAGTAAACCAACTTTGGAATATAAGGAACAAGCATTATTAAGTATATTTAATGAGTGAAGGATGTATATAAAGTATACCGGAAGATTTTATAAGGAAATGAGTGGAAGAAATGAAGTAGTACGACTTTGGAGAAAGGATGGGTAATGTTTTGTGTGAAAATTTTGGTCCGACTTGCGGGACGAATATCTCTTAGCATATGAAGTTTTTTGAAGTGAAACAAAAGCCTAAAATGAAGTTCATCGAGTCTAGTTTCCAAAGAAACAAACTTCTCATCGATAGGACATAGGAGTAGAGAATTATGGACGTTACAACTTCGACTGACAGAACAGAAACGCGTGCTACAGTACCGCTACAGCAACCGACATGCTACAGTACTACTACAGTGCCCGACCCGGATTTGGCATCTTATAAGAGGGGTTATACCCCTCATTTTTCATCCCAACACTTCTCAAAATTTCCCAAATTCTCTAGAATAATCCTCTAACTTCCGTCCATAGAATTTTAGCGCAAATTAAGTGAAATCCGCGAATTTAAGTTCGGACAACGCATAGCTGCAATTATAATATCGTATTGCAATGAAACTTGGCTTGGATTCAAGGTGATAATTGAAGATATTGACATTCTAGCAGGTGAAAGTCATGAATCTTTCCTTATTAGTATTATTTAAAGCTTATTTACGGAGATGAAGTCTTTAAATAATTGTGTAGTAAGTTGGTTAGTTATGGAAGTTGGAAAACAGCGTGTGGGCTGTTTTATGGTACATATTGGTGTGGGAATGATGTTATTGATGTTGGTATTATTGTTGTTGTTGTTGGTTGCTAAATTGAGATTTCGGGCTAGGCATATAAACAGGGGAGATGCTGCCCGATTTTCAGCAGGTTAAAATAGTTTGACTTGAGAGCTTAGTATAAATATACTACGATGAGTCTAACGATTGTGTGAATCCTATTAAATGTAGACTTGTGAGCTCGGATGAATAAGTGTAGATAATTAGAGGCTGAACAGGAATGTTAAGGCTTGTCCCTTTCTTTCAAAGGCATGATTCCTATGGTACGATTTCATAAATGTTTTCATAACTTCTTTGTTTCCAAAAGCTAGATGTTTATGACTCCAAAGCATGATTCCCTTCCTGATAACCCGTAAATGTTTTCCAAAATGTCCGTATTTTTCCAAAACAAAGGTTTATGATTTTGTAAGCTTTTATGACTACAACGATGGACATGTTTTTGTAATGACAACGATGATGTCAAAGATGAGAATATGTCTATGATGATTGTGATGAGAATGGTTTCATGTTTGACAGTCTTAAGTTGTGGATTCAATATGAATATGAGAATATTGAGCTATTTCTTGATCCTCAATTATATTCCTTGATAATGACTCTATTTTCTAAAGACTTCAAAGTCTATGAATTGACGCCTTATGAGATTTATGAACTTATTCTATATTTTCCCTTGATGTTATTTTTCATTGATAGTCTCACCTTATAATAATTGTTCCTTCAAGGTGAGACATGGCGATAATGATTATTCCATAATGTAATCGGAGGTTACCAGCCTTACGTCACTCTGATAGAGACATAACTTTCTTTGGGCTCTCCTACATGCTTCTTTTATGATATATGGATATGACACATATGTATATGTATATCGGGAATATGGGAAAAAGGGTGAGGCGCTATAGACGCATGGCCACCTGATCAGCTGGTATCATATGACATGTTATCATCGCGGACGCGGGATGCCCGGATGCTGGATATATTTGGTTAAATGGATTGGAGTCGACGCCTCGGCAACATGATATGTTCTATTTTATGTATACATGAACAAAAAATGTTTTTCAAAGAAAGTTAAGAATGCATGGCATCCGCCCTAAAAGGCACTCACATCTACAGGTTACTCTTTTATCTTACGATATGCTCTATATTTCCATTCTGTTATTATTCATACTTTACATCCCTTACTATGTTATTATTCATACCTTACATACTCGGTACATTACTCGTACTGACGTCCCTTCTTGTGGACGCTGGGTTCATGCCCGCAGGATCAGGTAGACAGTCAGACAATCCATCGCAGTAGGACCTCCCCTCAGCAGCAGTCAGTACACTCTATGGATCCGAAGCTATAACCCTTTTGGTATGATATTCGGTTACGTACATATATGGGTACGGCAGGACCTTGTCCTGTCATTTCTACAGTTTGTACTCCATAGAGGTCTGTAGACAATGATATGTAGCTGTGATGTTGTGCATCCTCATCGGCGTTTATTTTGTTGTACAGTATATATGTGTGGCGGCCAAATCGGCTCACGCTGTTATTCTCAGTGTTTATGTTTATATGTATGCGTTGGCCGTGAGTTCCCGGTGCAGTGTCTCTTATGTTGATTGTTCAGGAGACAGTACAGCTCAGTTGCAGATTGTGTATGGGCCGAGGATAGTCAGTGAACAGTAAATGCACAGGAGTGCTTGGCCAGTAGTGGTCGGGCACTTGTTACGGCCCATCAGTTTAGGTCGTGACAAAAGTGGTATCAGAGCTGTTCGTCCTAGGGGTTTTCTACAGACCGTGTCTGGTAGAGTCCTGTTTATAGGTGTGAAGCCGGCCACACTTATAAACAGAAAGCTGCAGGGCATTTAGGAATCATTGACCTTCCTTCTGTCTTAGATCGTGCGATAGAGCTCGAGTCTCGGAAAGACCACTTCTGATCCTTTTCCTGCACGTAAGTGCAGACTAAGATGAAGAGATTAGCCTCGTACAGTGGGGGTGCTAAGAAGACCCCTAGAGTATATCCAGGACCCCAGGCTCCACGACCGACCAAGAGGAGCCTCAGTTATTCCATTGAGACTGATCCTTCGGAGGACCCTGCGACGATTCCTCCAGAATTTTTGACTTCCAGGGAGGAGGACCCCCCTGAGGGCAGTTATGACACGGATCCGTCCGAGTATTCGTCTGGGACACCGAAGGAGGAGATTCTTGAGGCCATACCAGCTGCTCCCATAGCAGAGCATTACGTTAGACCAGCCTCCCCGTCGAGTGTTACAGATTACTCTAGCCCTCTATCCTGGCCGTCGGTAAACCAGGAGTTTCCCGGTTGTTTATATCCCTCGGACTCAGATGAGAGCGATGACGAACACCAGATGAGTGGATGGTGGGTAGACGATGAAGGGGAGTACACTTCACCTTATAGTCCACCAGATCAGACTAGAGACCGATCGGCTACAGGTATATGAGTCCTTATTGAAATTTTCTATGCATGTGCATTTGCTGTAGATTATTATTTAATAGTGGCGAGCGGAAACCCAAAGAGGCCGATAACCGAGTATTTATAAGTAACGGCGATTAAGGTGTGTTCGCTACCATTGGGATTTTGGAAATCTAGGACAGAAAGTAGTCATACATACAGATGAAAGGTGAATATTGAGAATTAAAAAGGCCAAAATAGTAATTGTGTAATCGGAAGAGTAAGAGACCCTTTCTAATTCGGAGAGAGATGCGTTACGAAACGTTTTGGAATCTGTCAAGACTTCAACTTGCTTTAGATTATGTGGTGAAGGTCATGCGGTGAGGTGGATATGATTATACTAGCATTAACGCACCGGATTTCATCAGAGTTTCGAGGTTAAGCGTGCTGGGGTAAGAGAAATACTAGGATGGGTGTCCCCCTGGGAAGTGTACAAAAAGTCCTATAAATTTAGATATAAGAGGCAAATGAGAAGCTAGAGCAGCTGAAGGGAGATTGGATTATGCGGAGTGGTTGCAGACCTTAAGAGGTCACTTAGGACGAGGCGGACTAGACCGGTGAAGAGAAAGAAGGTGCATCACAGCTCTAGAATTAGGGTGAGTTTGTAAGCGAGACGGTAGTAATTATATATACATATACATATGCATATGATATCCTATACGTGGCTATATCAGCGGGTATGTGTATCCTGGCAACCAACGTTGCGCTATATGGAAGGCATTAATCGAACAGGGTAACGAAGTTCAAGTGACAAAACAAAATGGTACAAATGTTACAAGGTAAGCTTATGCTATTTTCACTACAGGTTAGGCTTGGAGAGCTTTAATGTAATGACATCTGGAAAGGAAATAAAGTGAGTAGATGGAAGGTAAGGAGATCAAAATGTCGGAAAAAGTGAAAAGTAAGAAACATGAGTAAGTGAATCCTCCAAGAGGGACGACGGGAAAGCACGGGACTATTTGGGTAAAAATTTGAAGGTAGGCATGCGAATTGGATAATGTGTGCCAGTATGGAACAAAAGAGGAATGTGTGGGGTCAGAGAATAGGCTTCGATAAGTGGGGCTAAAAGGATAGTGACCACGACGAGGAATGTGAAGTAAGAGAAAGAATGGTTAGGCCATGCGACGATGTTAAGAGATTTCCAGCCCTCGAAAGGTATATAAAGGGATAAGTGTGTGGTCAAATTAACACGGTTGCCTCGGACATGGAGAAGCTTTCCAAAGAGATGACTTAAGAATAGAACGGATTTGCGCGTTTAAAGGAATATTTCACGAACTTCAGAGCCGATACTACAAATAACAAGAGAAGAAAGGTGCTCGAGGAGGAAGAAACCCAAGGAAGGTTAAGGGTGAAAGTAGGAAAGGTATACTAATAGGTTGGTCGAAGGAAGAGGAGAGAATTTAGGAGTAAAGTGACTGGAAATCTTTAACCATAGGAGTAAGAAGGATACTTTAACGAGTTGGCGGTAGGAAACCGATTACTCGTCGAGGAAAGAATGAGGATGATGAGTCGACACAATTGATTAGAAAATTATTTATATGGAATAATAATTCATGTGAAGACCGAGAGATTCGATCATAGAGGAAATGAATGAAATGTAAGGAACGTGCATGGAAGACCACCCGGCCGTAGCATCAGAAAGATAGATAAAGGTTCGATGAACGAGGATAGAGAGAGTGTAAACTGTAAGAATTATGTACTAAGAGAAAAAGTAGCAGGACACTCGAAAAACTTGGATGTGCAGCTGCAACACAAACGCGTAATTAAGAAAGATTATGAGTAAGTGAGCTAAGCAGGCGAAAGGACTAGTAGAAGATGGAAGGGTATGGTAATGTTGAAAAAAAATGATGATATAGACATAAATGGAAGAAGAACTCAGGGAAAGAAGTTTTAGATATGTTATAAGCAAAGTCGGGAAGAAAACGAGGAGTAAGGTATAATCGAAGACTTCATAAAGGACCTGGTAAATCTCGATGTCCCCATTAACTTGTGGGTCCGGAAAACCGTTAGTTATAAAAAATAAAGGTGTGAAAAGACGGAAAAGAAGGCATCGGAATTGGATCTAACCCTTATAAGTATTCCGATTGGATACAAGACTGTAACTAGCAAGAAGATAGACAAGTCAGACCATACGATGACGGAACCCCGGCCCTAAGAAGATCATGAAGGGTGGTAGATAATTATCGAAGATGACAGTTACTTGAAAGCTATGGGCGTATAAGGATCTTCTTAATAAGGGGGGAGAACTTACTAGACTTGAAAGGAACTATGACGTTTCAAGCTCCAGAAAAGGAGATTTATTAGCTCAGGGCCAGAGTTCGAGGCGTATTGGCATATCGGGAAGGTAACGGAAAGAAGTAGAAAGGAATTGACAATAAGTGTACCATGAGGCAGACATAGGGAGAAATTATGGAAGATAACTCAAGAGAGAATTTTACGCCAAGATGAACTACGATATTTTTAGACCATGATTTGAATTCCTCTATCGGGCAAAAAATTGCGCCGTACCTAAGAATGCAGTGACATTCCCTAAAGGGTAATGAAAAAAGCAAAAAAGGTCTCCAAGCTAAGTTTACAAAGGGTGTTAGAGAGGATGACGAACCCAAAGGACACTTGGGATGAAAATGACAATTTTAATAAAAGGAACAACGATTGGTAGTTTGGAAATTTTTGAAGGAAAGAAAGAACGTTGCTCCTATGAATGGAAATGAAAGAGTTCACCGGATATTAGAAAATAGTTCATGGACCACTAATTATACTGAACATGAGAGCATATGCTATGGAATTATATGAACCGTCAACGTGAAGCTATGCCCAACTACAATTGTAAAAAGGCCACACCGGAAAGCCAACAAGGAATAACGAATGACGAAACGATCGCCGATACAAGAAAATCGAAGATAAGTATACTTGCGTTGCAAGAGAGTCATACTAGAAGAATTGTCGTAGTCCTATGCTTCTGGGATTGTATTGATAGATGTGAGGGAAGGAAGTAAAGAAAAAGTTGTAGCAGGAGCTAAAATATGTTGCGAGCTATGAAATTAGTTGAACTCGGATTATATGTCTGCCATAAGTGTAACTGGACTGCGAAGGATAATAAATGGCGAAGAAGCCTTACGTATATACGTATTTCAGATAATGATATAACTGGCCTTAGACAGGAACATAGCCATTAGGTTCACTAGCGACACAGTTATGCTGGGTAAAAATTTGGAATGTAAGGCTAAAAGAGATGGCGACAAGGATGTAAGGATTAGAGAGCCTGACTAATGGACAATGTATATCTAAGATCAACGGGTACAAAATGGATAGCCCGAGATGGCACCGAAGGAGTAAACGCAAAGAGGGCGTCGTATAGAAAGAAAGGTAGCTTCCCACTGACAAGGAAACAAGGAGCGAGAAAAAAAAAAGTACTTGCAAGACGACGAGCGATTATGGCATGATAAATCAAGACCACGATAAAAGAAACAGGGCGAGAACGGGATACGAGTTGATATCTGATTATGTACATAAGAGCAAAAGAGGTGATGGGGTGCATAGATGAGTCCAATGAAAGAGTTAAGAGCGCGGGAAGAAACTGACCAATGTATAGTATAAAGATACGGCGATCAGACTCTAAGAGGAAGGAAATGAACTAACGGAGATGTTATGGGTTGTAAACTACAACATTCGAGGATGAATGTTTTTAAGGGGGGAAGGCTGTTACACCCCGTATCTTCGAAGAGCACTTATCAAATTTGAAACATAAGTACGTTGAGTTAGGGTTAAGTAAAACCACTTTGGAATATAAGGAGCAAGCATTATTAAGTATATTTAATGAGTGAAGGATGTATATAGGGTATACCGGAAGATTTTATAAGGAAATGAGTGGAAGAAATAAAGTAGTACAACTTTGGAGAAAGGATGGGTAATGTTTTGTGTGAAAATTTTGGCCCAAATTGCGGGACGAATATCTCTTAGCATATGAGGTGTTTTAAAGTGAAACAAAATCCTAAAATGAATTTCGTGGAGTCTAGTTTCCAACGCAACAAACTTCTCATCGATAGGACATCGGAATAGAGAATTATGAATGTTACAAGTTCGGCTGACAGAACAGAAACGCGTGCGACAGTATCGCTACAGTAATCGACATGCTACAGTATTGCTACAGTGACCCGACCCAGATTTGGCATCTTATAAGAGGGGTTATACCTCTCATTTTTCAACACAACACTTCTCAAAATTTCCCAAATTCTCTAGAATAATCCTCTAACTTCGCCCATAGAATTTTAGCGCAAATTAAGTGAAATCCGCGAATTTAAGTTCGGACAACGAATAGCTGCGATTATAATATCGTATTGCGATGAAACTTGGCTTGGATTCAAGGTGATAATCGAAGATATTGAAATTCTAGCAGGTGAAAGGTATGAATCTTACCTTATTAGTATTATTTAAAGCTTATTTACGGAGATGAAGTCGTTAAATAATTGTGTAGTAAGTTGGTTAGTTATGAAAGTTGGAAAACCGCGTGTGGGCTATTTTATGGTACATATTGGTGTGGTAATGATGTTATTGGTCACGACCCAACCCCGTAGGCCGTGACTAGTGTCCGTACTGGACACCCAAACGTACCCGATACCCCAAACCAGCATATTATCAAAATATACTAATATAAAGGTTAGTTGGCACTACTAAATATCACAGATGAACAGATTTTGCACGTAGAGGCCGATAAGGCCATCACCGATCATAACAACCCAAAACATATACAGAACCCACACAAGTATGTCTACAGACCTCTACAGAACATAACAGAATCATAAGACGGGACAGGGCCCCGTCGTACCCCTGAATAGCGTACATATATACAATAGCAGAAGACTGTACCAAAATATAGGCTCCGGATAAAGGAGCGCTCCAAAATAGCAGAATAAAGTCCTAAGCGGGCGGATCAGCAAACCTGTCGTCTGTACCTGCGCGGCATGAAAACGCAGCCCCCGAAGGAAGGGGGTCAGTACGAAATATGTACTGAGTATGTAAAGCACGGAACGTAGTAAACAAAGTCATAATCGAAGCAGAAGATACAGAAAATGAACTGAATATCCAGATTAGCAAAATGCTGATCATATACATAAATAATATTCGCTGGAAACATATGTCGTACCTGGTCCCATTACGGAACAAGATCATAACCGAAACAGAACTTACAGAGAAGTGAGTGTAACATCCGAAGTATCAAATGCATATTTTCGAAACATGAGGAGTGTGTACAGAAACATATACCATATCATATCCGACCCCTGCCAAGGGACTCGGCAAACAGAACGTGGCCACCCCCCCACGCTGGTGCCACCACACATAAGGAGCAGAATAGGGGATAACCCCGTAACATAACATATCATATCAGATGGCCATATCAGATCATATCATATCAGAATGTGTGTACATGGCACAGCATACTCCACAACCCATGTACATGTATACCTGCCCCCTCACATCGAGGCGCGGCGAACAATGCAATGAAATACGCTTGACAACATATCCTGGCCCGGGCTCAGTGTGAGAAACATTGAGGCATCCACGAATGGAGTAGTGAGAAACTAAATGCAATAAAAATACCATATATATTTCCAGAGACTCAATGAAGCATATCGAATGACAGATCAAATCAATGAAATCGAACGGAGTCATAGTAAGTGAAATTCGAATGTCAAAATGGGTTACGGAAGCATAATCTTTCTGAGATCGTTCCCAAGTTTCAAAACAATTCATAAGGCTTAATGAAATATTAAAACAATTTTTATTTAGTAGTTAAAAGAGTAGTTAGAATATTTCTTAAAAAAAAATGCTCGAAGACAAGTCATAAACACAAAAGGGTAAAATCGGAAATAGTGGGCCCACCTCGGGACAAACGAAGCGGTGGGCTCAAATTACGTATTTTAAGCTTATAAAGTCACCTACGGAGGTTCTGGGGACATTCCATAATTTTCTAGACAATTTGCGGAAGTTTGCACAATTCTTTCAATAAAGCATACTTATAGGGTTCAATTCCATTGAATGGAAAAGGGGTATTTTCAAATGCGGATTCCGATGAGCAGAATACTTTTCGAGGCTCAAATCCGATCCTAGTACACCTAGGACATGCCAAAAGAAGGATCGGGATAGCCTTACATACCTTATATGCTCTTTACGCCTTTCCAAATTCAATTCCCGTTTCGCCCAAAATCTATAAATGGTCACATTTACCAAATGTTAGCCATAAGACTTTAGGACTTAAATCTTGAATCAACACTTTTCTACAGAAATTTGGGCAGCATTTCCCCTATACATATAGCATCCCCGAGAATTCAACTCGGCCAAAACAATCAACAACAACCCAACAACAACAATAATCACTATAACACAATATACCATAACTAGTCATCTTTCCCACATAATGTCATAGCCTTCATTCCAACTTCATATTTTCCAAATCAATATCAACATTCTCGTATTCATCACTAATCAAGATCATTACAACACAATTCGGAAGCATTTCATATCATTTTCACAAAATATTCACAAAATATACAAACTTTCCACCAAAGTCATAATTCATCCAAAACTTCTAATATTCAACCTACATACCCATAACATATTTCCATCTTCCAATTTCATCAATCATAATCATAATTCACATCTTAACAACTTCATTTCCATAATATCACAAAATCATTCTAAAGTGACATAATCTTCTACATTCCAACTTCAACCAAAATTCATTCAACTTTCATTCCCAATATAATTTTCACCATAACCACAACTAGAATACAACATAAAATTCAACTCATATATGTATACAACATATATACACCCATGGCTACATATATATATATACATACCCACTTTGCAAACTTCCTTATTTCCATAATTTCTACTCATTTCCACATACCACAACATAAACAAACCTTCATAACATAAGAAAAAGGAATTGATTCTTACCTTTTTCTACAAACTCCTTCACTTGAACAAGTTGTCAACTTGAAGAAATAAGTGCTCCTTCTTCCAAAACAATTACACCAAGTTGTAAAGGACACTTAATTTAGTAGAAATTCAACAAGAAAATAATTTTAGAGTCAAGATTTTGAGGGGTGATTTTTCTATGGCCAAACCCGAAATGGCCTTATTTTTGCTCTTCTTTGTGTTTGTTTTTCTCTTCTTTGCTTCATGAATGTTCTTGGTTGAAAATGAAGACTTAGCCCCTTTTTATTATTAATCACATGACTAATTTAAATGGGCTTGGGTCCTTTATTAAGGACCATGGCCGGCCACCTCCTCACTTGGGCCTGAATTGTTTTCTTTTCATTTTTTTGGGCCAACCCGGTTGGTCCCGAGTTGGGCATAGCCCACTGACCTTTCGACCTTAAAACGTCCATATCTCCTTGTACCGACGTCACCTAGGAACCCACGACCTATGGTTGGAAAGCTAATTCAATTATCTATAACTTCTATCTCTTGGTATGTTTCCAAATTCCAAACTTATAATACAGTTTTTGCCCCCCAAAGTCAGGTCACCCGAAAACGTTTTTATTAAAAATATTCGTTTGGAGGACTTCCACTTTGATTTGGCCCAAGGGTCCTTCTTGAGTTGTGTTTAACTTCACATATGTGATTCATATAATTTGTCACATGTCCCAAAAAAAAATCTTGACGTGTGGGCTTCACCTCAACTTACAATTAATCCGACGTTCAAAAATACGGGATGTAACATCCTCCCCCCCTTTAGAACATTCGTCCTCGAATGTTCAACTAGCCTTATAGGGTATTATAATACGTCGGAGAGGTCTCTTTCTTTCCTTCAAAATTTCCCAAACGTTACTATTACTATCCTTCTTTTACGTACTCGTTTTCTTTCTATTTCCGAACATCGTTGTGCTAGAACGTCCCGGCCTTAGCTGGCGGCGGAACTAGTGTCAGTTTACTTGTAATATCTGTACCATGTCTTTCGCTTTGTTTCTCAAATTCTGTTCAGTTAATATCTTTCATACCTCACGACACTGGCTGCTGAGGTCCACCTGCCGGTCGGTACAGTCATGAGTGGGGTGTCATATGCACATTTATACCTTTCCTACCATTTCCTTACAAAACATTTCCCATACGCTTATTTAAACTTACTCTCATTCCCAAGCTGCATTGCGCTATCTTCTTCCTCATCGGCTTAACTTGCCTTAGTCTACCCGACTCCTTGAGGGTTTCTAATCACTCCACATATTCTAATTTCCTTTAGGTTACCCCGAATTTCGTATTCGTCTCTTATATCTATGTTTGCGAAAATTTTTGTACATTTCCCAAGGGGTCACCCATCCCAGAATTGCTCTGGCCCTGGCATGCTTAACCTTACAACTTTAATGCATTTAAGCACGTTAAGGTCGGCATAAGTACACCAATTGCCCCGCACGTCTTTTGTCACGTAATTTAAGACAAGTCGGGGTCTTGACAGCTTTTCAGAACGTTCTCATAGCGGGTCCCACCCCGACCTAGCGAGATTTCTATTATTTTTCTGACTATATCGTCTTCAATATTTACCTCCATGTATATATATTATATATATTTGAGTCGTGAGCGAACCACTCAATTCCCGACTGCTTGTCATACACTTTGTATCCTTTCAATTAGAGGAAACTTGATCGTTGGACATTTTTGCCCTTCCACATATTTTGCCCTTCACATGGGCTGTGCTAAAGCAAAAGGGGGTTGGAACATATTTCTAGTCCATTTAAATAAATTGCGAATTTGATACTCATATATACTTTCTCGAGATAAAATTTTTCAAATAAGGGAAATGCTTCTTACAAATGACATGGAGGGTATCTCTTAAACTTTAATCCAACACAGTGGGTTTGCCCTATCGGTATCGACCCTCAAGACATGTTAAGAATTTATATCTCATTTTCCTCTTCATATTCCTAGAAAAATTTGGGCAGAGGTTCCTCTGTATTTCTTACTATCCCAAAACCTGTACACAGGAAATACCAACCATGCCTCACAGGGCCAACACATATACGTATATACATATCATATCATATCGCAACATAGCCACACGGGGCTAACAATTTCAAATAAAAGTAGAAAGATACCGAGGCTTACCTCACATGCCCAACTCAAACTGCACCTACTACACTTTCCTGTTTATTTTTTTCTTTCCAATCTTCAGCTTCATGTTTCAATCGTATTTCAAACACCTTACCCAGCATACATCTTTCATACCATTACTTACCTGTGTACTGTGTAGCTTCCAATATCATCAGTCGCTGTCTTACGTCGATACCGTTCTCCAGCTGAAATCAGAGGTTAGTAAAAAAAAAGGAATTCATTTCCTACAGCGGGCTCTATCGCACGATCTAAGATTCAAAGAAGGGTAACACCCTAAATGTCCTGTAGCCTCCTATTTATAGATGTGGTGCACAACACACCGATAAACAAGACTCTACTAGACACGGTCTGTAGACACTCCGAGGACGAACCGCTCTGATACCACTTTTGTCACGACCCAACCCCGTAGGCCGTGACTAGTGTCCGTACTGGAAACCCAAACGTACCCGATACCCCAAACCAGCATATTATCAAAATATACTAATATAAAGGTTAGTTTGCACTACTAAATATCACAGATGAACAGATTTTGCACGTAGAGGCCGATAAGGCCATCACCGATCATAACAACCCAAAACATATACAGAACCCACACAAGTATCTCTACAGACCTCTACAGAACATAACAGAATCATAAGACGGGACAGGGCCCCGTCGTACCCCTGAATAGCGTACATATATACAATAGCAGAAGACTGTACCAAAATATAGGCTCCGGATAAAGGAGCGCTCCAAAATAGCAGAATAAAGTCCTAAGCGGGCGGATCAGCAAACCTGTCGTCTGTACCTGCGCGGCATGAAAACGCAGCCCCCGAAGGAAGGGGGTCAGTACGAAATATGTACTGAGTATGTAAAGCACGGAACGTAGTAAACAAAGTCATAATCGAAGCAGAAGATACAGAAAATGAACTGAATATCCAGATTAGCAAAATGCTGATCATATACATAAATAATATTCGCTGGAAACATATGTCGTACCTGGTCCCATTACGGAACAAGATCATAACCGAAACAAAACTTACAGAGAAGTGAGTGTAACATCCGAAGTATCAAATGCATATTTTCGAAACATGAGGAGTGTGTACAGAAACATATACCATATCATATCCGACCCCTGCCAAGGGACTCGGCAAACAGAACGTGGCCACCCCCCCACGCTGGTGCCACCACACATAAGGAGCAGAATAGGGGATAACCCCGTAACATAACATATCATATCAGATGGCCATATCAGATCATATCATATCAGAATGTGTGTACATGGCACAGCATACTCCACAACCCATGTACATGTATACCTGCCCCCTCACATCGAGGCGCGGCGAACAATGCAATGAAATACGCTTGACAACATATCCTGGCCCGGGCTCAGTGTAAGAAACATTGAGGCATCCACGAATGGAGTAGTGAGAAACTAAATGCAATAAAAATACCATATATATTTCCAGAGACTCAATGAAGCATATCGAATGACAGATCAAATCAATGAAATCGAACGGAGTCATAGTAAGTGAAATTCGAATGTCAAAATGGGTTACGGAAGCATAATCTTTCTGAGATCGTTCCCAAGTTTCAAAACAATTCATAAGGCTTAATGAAATATTAAAACAATTTTTATTTAGTAGTTAAAAGAGTAGTTAGAATATTTCTTAAAAAAAAATGCTCGAAGACAAGTCATAAACACAAAAGGGTAAAATCGGAAATAGTGGGCCCACCTCGGGACAAACGAAGCGGTGGGCTCAAATTACGTATTTTAAGCTTATAAAGTCACCTACGGAGGTTCTGGGGACATTCCATAATTTTCTAGACAATTTGCGGAAGTTTGCACAATTCTTTCAATAAAGCATACTTATAGGGTTCAATTCCATTGAATGGAAAAGGGGTATTTTCAAATGCGGATTCCGATGAGCAGAATACTTTTCGAGGCTCAAATCCGATCCTAGTACACCTAGGACATGCCAAAAGAAGGATCGGGATAGCCTTACATACCTTATATGCTCTTTACGCCTTTCCAAATTCAATTCCCGTTTCGCCCAAAATCTATAAATGGTCACATTTACCAAATGTTAGCCATAAGACTTTAGGACTTAAATCTTGAATCAACACTTTTCTACAGAAATTTGGGCAGCATTTCCCCTATACATATAGCATCCCCGAGAATTCAACTCGGCCAAAACAATCAACAACAACCCAACAACAACAATAATCACTATAACACAATATACCATAACTAGTCATCTTTCCCACATAATGTCATAACCTTCATTCCAACTTCATATTTTCCAAATCAATATCAACATTCTCGTATTCATCACTAATCAAGATCATTACAACACAATTCGGAAGCATTTCATATCATTTTCACAAAATATTCACAAAATATACAAACTTTCCACCAAAGTCATAATTCATCCAAAACTTCTAATATTCAACCTACATACCCATAACATATTTCCATCTTCCAATTTCATCAATCATAATCATAATTCACATCTTAACAACTTCATTTCCATAATATCACAAAATCATTCTAAAGTGACATAATCTTCTACATTCCAACT
The DNA here is from genome assembly GCF_019175385.1 of Lycium barbarum. Classification (NCBI taxonomy): domain Eukaryota; kingdom Viridiplantae; phylum Streptophyta; class Magnoliopsida; order Solanales; family Solanaceae; genus Lycium; species Lycium barbarum. Next base: position 54,568,408 of record NC_083338.1, read on the forward strand.
TCAACCAAAATTCATTCAACTTTCATTCCCAATATAATTTTCACCATAACCACAACTAGAATACAACATAAAATTCAACTCATATATGTATACAACATATATACACCCATGGCTACATATATATATATACATACCCACTTTGCAAACTTCCTTATTTCCATAATTTCTACTCATTTCCACATACCACAACATAAACAAACCTTCATAACATAAGAAAAAGGAATTGATTCTTACCTTTTTCTACAAACTCCTTCACTTGAACAAGTTGTCAACTTGAAGAAATAAGTGCTCCTTCTTCCAAAACAATTACACCAAGTTGTAAAGGACACTTAATTTAGTAGAAATTCAACAAGAAAATAATTTTAGAGTCAAGATTTTGAGGGGTGATTTTTCTATGGCCAAACCCGAAATGGCCTTATTTTTGCTCTTCTTTGTGTTTGTTTTTCTCTTCTTTGCTTCATGAATGTTCTTGGTTGAAAATGAAGACTTAGCCCCTTTTTATTATTAATCACATGACTAATTTAAATGGGCTTGGGTCCTTTATTAAGGACCATGGCCGGCCACCTCCTCACTTGGGCCTGAATTTTTTTCTTTTCATTTTTTTGGGCCCACCCGGTTGGTCCCGAGTTGGGCATAGCCCACTAACCTTTCGACCTTAAAACGTCCATATCTCCTTGTACCGACGTCACCTAGGAACCCACGACCTATGGTTGGAAAGCTAATTCAATTATCTATAACCTCTATCTCTTGGTATGTTTCCAAATTCCAAACTTATAATACAGTTTTTGCCCCCCAAAGTCAGGTCACCCGAAAACGTTTTTATTAAAAATATTCGTTTGGAGGACTTCCACTTTGATTTGGCCCAAGGGTCCTTCTTGAGTTGTGTTTAACTTCACATATGTGATTCATATAATTTGTCACATGTCCCAAAAAAAAATCTTGACGTGTGGGCCCCACCTCAACTTACAATTAATCCGACGTTCAAAAATACGGGATGTAACATTATTGATGTTGGTATTGTTGTTGTTATTGTTGGTTGCTGAATTGAGATTTCGGGCTAGGCATATAAACAGGGGAGATGCTGCCCGATTTTCAGCAGGATAAAATAGTTTGACTTGAGAGCTTAGTACAAATATACTACGATGAGTCTAACGATTGTGTGAATCCTCTTAAATGTAGACTTGTGAGCTCGGACGAATAAGTGTAGACAATTGGAGGCTGAACAGGTATGTTAAGGCTTGTCCCTTTCTTTCGAAGGCATGATTCCTATGGTACGATTTCATAAATGTTTTCATAACTTCTTTGTTTCCAAAAGCTAGATGTTTATGACTCCAAAGCATGATTCCCTTCCTGATAACCCGTAAATGTTTTCCAAAATGTCCGTATTTTTTCAAAACAAAGGTTTATGATTTTGTAAGCTTTTATGACTACAACGACGGACATGTTTTTGTAATGACAACGATGATGTCAAAGATGAGAATATGTCTATGATGATTGTGATGAGAATGGTTTCATGTTTGAGAGTCTCAAGTTGTGGATTCAATATGAATATGAGAGTATTGAGCTATTTCTTGATCCTCAATTTTATTCCGTGATAATGACTCTATTTTCTAAAGACTTCAAAGTCTATGAATTGACACCTTATGAGATTTATGAACTTATTCTATATTTTCCCTTGATGTTATTTTTCATTGATTGTCTAACCTTATAATAATTGTTCCTTCAAGGTGATACATGACGATCATGATTATTTCATAATGTAATCGGAGGTTACCGTCCTTATGTCACTCCGATAGAGACATAACTTTCTTTGGGCTCTCATGCATGCTGCTTATATGATATATGGATATGACACATGAATATGATATATGTATATGTATATGGGTAATATGGGAAAAAGGGCGAAGCGCTATAGATGCATGGCCACCTGATCAGCTGGTATCATATGACATGTTATCATCCCGAACGTGGGACATATGTGGTTAAATGGATCGAAGCTGACGTCTCGGCAAAATGATATGTTCTATTTTATGTATACATGAACAAGAAAAAAAATTCAAAGAAAGTTAAGGATGCATGGCATCTGCCCTAAGAGGCACTCATATGTACAATTTACACTTTTATCTTTCGATATGCTCTATATTTCCATTCGATTATTATTCATACTCTACATCCCTTACTATGTTATTATTGATATCTTACATACTCGGTACATTACTCGTACTGACGTCCCTTCTTATGGACGCTGTGTTCATGCCCACAGGATCAGGTTGACAATTGGACGATCCATCGCAGTAGGACCTCCCCTCAGCAGTAGTCAGTACGCTCCATTGATCCGGAGCTATAGCCCTTTTGGTATGCTATTCGGTTATGTACATATATGGGTACGACAGGGCCTTGTCCTGTCATTTCTACAGTTTGTACTCCGTAGAGGTCTGTAGACAGTGATATGTAGCTATGATGGTGTGCAGCCTCATCGGCGTTTATTTTGTTGTACAGTATATATGTGTGGCGGCCAAATCGGCTCACGCTGTTATTCTCAGTGTTTATGTTTATATGTATGCGTTGGCCGTGAGTTCCCGATACAGTGTCTCTTATGTTGATTGTTCGGGAGACAGTACAGCTCAGTTGCAGATTGTGTATGGGCCCAGGATAGTCAGTGAGCAGTAAATGCACAGGAGTGCTTGACCAGTAGTGGTCGGGCACTTGTTACGGCCTATCAGTTTGGGTCGTGACAACGGCGGTCACTAGACCGCTGCAGCGGTACCGCTATGGCGGTGAGTACGCCGCTATAGCGGCCCACGCAGAGACTCTAGGTCGGTTATGGAGGTCTGACGCTCGCTATAGCGATCCCGCTGTAGCGGTCCCCATACCGCTATAGCTACATCAGTGCTACAGTGCCAGTGGCTGAAATTTTTTGGTATTCCAGCTCAGATCGCGTAGGGGTTTACTTAATTGCTTAGCACATAAAAACATGGTTTCCACCTACGAGTATGAATGCACTATTAACTTCACTAATGGTCCCACAATAAGTACCTAGTCTACAACACTAACATTACTACAGAACTTTCACTTGGTCACACAATTAATTACGCACCTACTTATAGAAGGTCTTCCTTGAGTCGAATAAAGAGATACCAATTAGCCCGCCAAGATACCAATTGGAATCATCCAGATACCAATTGGATCCTACTAGGAGACGACGTATTGGGGTGGCACGATAGAATAAATGAAGAGAAACTTCTAGATGTCCTATAGCCTCTTGCAGACGGGTACGAACGTCATCGTATCATTCCAGAAGACTCTACTAGACATTTGCTCTTGTACTTGTGAGACCGGTAACCTGGGCTCTGATACCAACTGTCACGACACAACCCACAGGTCGTGTGGGTACCTACCATATTACTAACCTAGTAGGCGAACCCTTACTAACTAACCCAACATTTAAACAGATGCGACAACAATCTTTCAAAAATTGCAAAATTAAAGTAAACGCTTCGTATAGACTCTGTTTTAAAATACAATACAACTAAAAAGAAATTCCCGAGATCAAGTCTAGAAAGGTACAAGAGGTACTACAGTACAAGAAGACAAAATAAATGACACGGCCTGTGCTTGGAGTGAGATGAGCGAGACTGTAGGAAAATGCCTGATAAGTCCACACGGCGAAACTTCAACTAAAAAACTACAACATATCTACACCCAAAAATGGCGTAGCAAGAGTAGTATCAGTACACCACACGTACTGGTAAGCATCATAGGTCGACTAAGATGTTGTGCTGCCCACTGGAGAAAAGCCACCGACAAGTGAAGTAGAAGCGACAATCGATTGGCAATACGAAAATGCCATTTGCCAGAACAAAGTGTTAACTAATATTAGCACTTCCATCAGAAATGTTGCTCACACACAAAACAAGATGATGAGCAGGGTGGAGACAATTGAGAAAAAAGTGGAACAAGCATCTTCTAAGCATGCTGGACTGATCAAAGCCCTGGAATTGCGAATGACAAACATGCAGTATGAGATTTGTCCAACAGGCACTTCCCTTTTCCACTTCTTTGACCAACAACAAAAGGAAATGGCTGACCTAAAAGAACAAATACAGCTACTGAGATATGGTCACCTTGAACCACAAAAAACACAAAGCTTCCCATCAAAACCCACATTTTTCCCCATGTCCTCACAAATATTCTCACCACCAAAGCTTGACCATTCTTTCACTATGTTCCCATCCACAAAATGATACCCTATATCTTTTACCAATAAACAAAATGATGAACCTGAGTTTGACATTGCAAAAATGGTCTGGGAAAGGAAAGACTCTATAGCGGCCCAAAAGCAGTCCAAACGGAAGAACGAACTCGGGGAAGGTTCAAAAGAACCCGAGCTGGAAAACTTGATGATCTTGGCCCAAAAGATTCTTAACCTCTACGTGGCCGAACTCACAAATGATATAGAGGAAGATGATACCCTAGGATCCAGTGACCAAGATTCATATGACACTGATCCTACGGAAGAAAGCGTTAAGACAAGCGAAGATTCCTCAGTTGACTCTTAAGAAGAAGATAACCCACCAATTTTCATGAATCAACCCAGAGAACCAGAAATCTCTGAAGTAGATGATGATCGTGACGAGATGACAGATGAGCCAATTCCAGAAAAAAGGCCAGAACCAACAACCGCAAAATTCGTTGGGACTAGATTCCATACTTTCAGTCTGGATGATATCAAAGTATCAAAATGGCCCCAAAGGTGCCAAGATTTCTTCACTTGGTGACAAAGAATCTTGTCGAACGGGAAAAGTACATGATCCTGCCAAAATTCACTTCAAGGTTTCCGGAATTCTCAGAGACTGGTGGAATTCACTTGGGACACAAGACAAAAATATGTTTCTCACATCCCAAGACTTTGCTTTCAACATTAAAATACTCCAAGAAGTATTTTGTGGAGATACCGGCCAAAGGCAAGAAAACTAAGGAGACAGTTCTTCGAAATGAAATGCGTAACATTTGAAAGAGATGTCATCGATATCCATTTTCAGAAGATGGCTAAAATGTTCTTCGAGTTAGGCGGAGAAGCTAGTCTCAAGCAAGTCTTTGTTTTATCACTTCCAAAGATGTTAGCAAGCCGGACCATGACGATCATTGAGGAGAAGTTTCAATAAATAACGATCCCACCGATTGGCTACATCAGGCAAGCAATATTTCTAGCGTTGGATGATATCTGCACGAAGAGATCTGTTTTGAAGCAGATCATACGAAATAATCCAGCCCTTGATAAAGCTTGCGGGAAGTCTGACCTAATTACTGGGTCAAGCTGTTCATGACATGCCCTCAGACGAAAAGAAAGATTCAAGCGATTCAAATGGCCAAGGCCTTCAGGAGAAAGATCGCAGTTCAAGAGGCGCACAAAATATTTCAGGATAAGGAGCCGAGGCAAGTCCCGGAAAAATGACAGATGCTTCATCTGCAACAAGATTGGGCATTATGCAAAATATTGTCCCCAATCCAGAAGGTCGATCAAGCTTCTTACTGAAATAGAGGACTACACTGGTATCCATCTAGGTGAACATGACGATCTTGAATCTGTTCTCTCATTAGAGGACGAACCCACAGAGAAGACCCTTTTTTCCATGGATGTGTACGAAGAATATGGCGATGAATATTACCAGATTTCAGAACCACAGGGAAAGGCTCAAGAAGATATCAACACCATCATGGTGATCCCGCAGGTCCAGCTTAAATTTTATCCATCAAAATGGGATAAACCAATCCAGGTTATTGCTTTCATGGACAGCGGAGCGACATGTTCACTGATGAACCCAGCCGTCCTTCCTGAGGATCAATGGATTCCATATTTCAAAGATTTCAACACTGCTGGGACTGGATTCCTAACCACCACAGTCATCACAAAGCATCCAATCACAATTGAATTCTTCCTAGGGTTGAAGTTCCGAGCAAAGCTGATTGGATCAGATGTCCCAGGAAAAGATCTCATTGTCGGATTTGACATCTTCAGGAAACTTAAAGATCAGCTCCAGATCAAAGCCCATGGAATAACGTTCAAGAAACAATTCAATCCATATACAGATGTTTTACGATTATTCCAAATAAGTGATGCTGAACAGATCAAGGAGAGAGAAAAATAGTTGTTGGAGAATTCATGTGTGGATTCTCACAAGGAGTTTATGGGAAAATGCAAAAAGCCTCTATGGCTAAACGAGGATTTTTTCATCAAACTCCCCTTCAAGAAGAATGAAAGCATTAATCCAACGAAGGCAAGTCACTCCGGCATGAATCCAGATCATCTTCAGCTTACCAAAAGGGAATGCGAGGAGCTCTTGGAGTTTGGACTTATCGAGCCCTCTAATTCGCAATAGGCATGCGAGGCGTTCTATGTCAATAAACGGGGGGAACAAACAAGAGGTAAACTCAGATAAGTCATAAACTATCAACCTCTAAACTATTTCCTCCAAGATGATAAATTCCCTATCCCAAATAAACTCACCCTTTTTTCACACTTAGCCAAAGCTAAATACTTTTCCAAGTTTGACCTGAAATCGGGGTTTTGGCAATTGGGAATACACCCAGAAGATAGACCAAAAACAGGGTTTTGTATACCCGACCACCACTTTCAATGGAAGGTCATGCCCTTTGGGTTGAAAACGGCACCCTCCCTGTTCCAAAAAGCCATGATGAAATTATTTCAACCCATCCTCTATGTATTACTAGTCTACATTGATGACATATTACTCTTTAGTGATACTATGGAAGAACACCTCACTTTGCTCCAAGAATTCCATGACCTGGTAAAGAAAAATGGAATCATGCTCTCATAGAAAAAGATGATTCTTGCCAAAAAGGAAATTGATTTTCTGGGAATGCATTTTGTTCATGGAGCATACAGCCCAGGGCCACATATTTGTCATGAACTGCTCGAATTCCCAGACACCGATTTTACGACGAAGCAGCTCCAACAGTTTTTAGGTGTGATTAATTATGTTAGAGATTTTATCCTTAATGTCTTTACATATATTGCTCCACTTACAAAAATGCTCAAGAAAAATGCCCAAAGTTAGGGAAAGGAACAGGATGAAGCAGTTCGGAGAATAAAAGAAATCTCAAAAGAGGCCAAAGCCCTCCATATTCCGTCAGACAGGAAAAAGATATTGCAGACAGATGCCAGCAACGAATATTGGAGTGCGGTACTTTTTGAAGAAATAGATGGCTAACGGAAAATATGCGGATATGCCAGTGGAAAGTTCAAAGATGCTGAACAACACTATCATTCCACATTCAAAGAAATTCTTGCCGTAAAGAATGGGATTAAAAAGTTTAATTTCTTTTTAATTCACACAGAGTTTCTTATCGAGATGGATATGAAGGCTTTCCCAAAGACGATCCAGATAAATCCAAAGATTATGCCAAATCCGTAGATTCTCAGATAGGCACAATGGTTCTCCCCTTACAAATTCCAAGTAAAGCACCTCAAAGGGAAGGATAATATTCTAGCGGATTTCCTATCCAGGCCAGATGAGTTTTCAAAGAGATTTCAAGCCAAGCTACAGAAAAGGCTGACTAGCCAAATTTTCATGCTTGCAAGCTCACCAGGAGCTAGTTCATCCAGAATAGCAGATCATCTGCCGGAATTCTTCAGCAAGTTTGTGGACCCGTTTGATCCATCCATCCTTGCAGAAAGAAGGACTTTCTATGAGCTTCTAGTTTTCAGAAAATATGGAGGTTCCATCCTTAAGCCATTCGGAGTCAATCCAGAATACCCATTCTGTCACATATTCATAGCAATGGACAATGATTTTCCACATGAGCTATTATGATTTTTCTGGTACTAATGTCACCAGTATTATATTTTCATGGAATTCAAGTGTGACATGTTCCGATGTTTTGACAGGATTGAACCTGCTCTCAAAAAGTTTCTGCAATGGTTCAAACCACGAAGATATTGGGTTCAATGTTTCCAAGACTCCTGTACAGCAAAAGTGTTCATGTTACATCGACCGATAAATATTATTGATGGGAAGGTTTATGCTCAACCAGATATTTCTCTATGGTAGGAATTCCCCGTCTCTGTCTTGTCCTTAGAAGATGAATACAGCAAAGCAGAAGGAATTATTTTCCAGCAAAATAAGTGCATCCCAAAGGAGATATGGCCAAAAGAATGGGCTCGATGGAATTACACTGATGACCATCCCCATTGGGAAAGAGTTCGAAAAGCAGCAAAGGAGTACCGAGCGCCGTATAAAATAATCAGAAATGAAGTCACTTATGCTATCACAAAGATAAGGTTTAATTTTCCATCTCAAGATTCAACAAAAATAGATCCAGATATGACAGGGCCATCCAACAGGAAATGCTACTACACAAGGTCGCGAAAAAGAAGTCTGGAAAATAAAGAAAAATTCAAGCAAAAACATGGACCAGAATGGTGGATAGAGGAAGGATACACAACTCCACCGTCAACTCCATCAAGCACCACTCCGTCTGATAAGGCTTACTGACGTGCTTACAAGAAAGACAAAAGCGGACCCCACGGTCACATGATTGCACATAGTTGTCATGCTTCGAATAATGTTCCCCTCAGTTTACTAGGCTTGTTTTATTAGGCGTGTTTTATTAGGCTGTCTTATTAGGCTCGTTTTATCAGTCTTGTTTTATTAGGCTGTCTTATTAGGCTCGTTTTATTAGGCTTGTTTTATTAGGCCCTTCACATATCTAGCGGGTCCCGTATGCCATGTAAGATAAGTCTTGTGGAAGCCTCCAACTCCTATAAATAGGAGGCTATGTAATAGTTAGAAGGCATCAAACGATCTCCCTGTAAATATTCCGTTATCAATAAAATATTTGCTTTCTAAATTTCTCTTGTTCTTTTCTTTGAAAGGCATGGAAAGGCTGATCCTAAGTTAGTATAGGGTTAGGAAATATTGAGCAAGTTAAGCTTGCTACAAGTACAATAGTTTTCCGAAGCTTTGACAGTGTGTCTGTAGTAGTGTGAAAGTTTTTTCGAGTTGAGTAGCTTGGCTAGGAAGCCAGCCCATTTTGTAGGAAAAACTTTCATATCTATGATCTTTCAAACTGTCTGACTAACTTGACAAGCCATCCTTCGGGTTGTTGAAGTCAGGTTTGTGGCAAGTCGTCCTTCGGGATGTTGAAGCCCAGTCCTACAATGTAAGAAAACTATTGTGCTTGCAGTCTGGCCGTCTTGCTTGCTGTTTTCCCGCCCTCTACACACCCCATGGTATCAATAAGATAAGCAAATAAGTCAATGAACCTCAAGATTCAAAATAAAGGTTATTACAATATCACCCCTTACCTTTCCACTCTCGATGTTCACTTCTTTTATTTCCAAGAATTTACAGGTATCTACTAAATCACAACCATTACCTTCCTTTCGCCAAACCTAGTAACTCCTCCGCTCCGCGCTTATCGTATGCTCTAACTTCTATCCTTTATGCTTGTAAAGTTTCACCCACTTAATTTACTTACTACAATATGATGCACCTAGGGAAATGAATCACTATCTGACAATCCGCTGCTATACTTAACTTATATTAATCCCTTCTCCACCAGACTCTTAGCGAAAACATAAAGATGAAAATGCAATATCAATAACAGGAGAACACGCATGTATAATGTAGAATTATGAGATGTAGTGCAATGCAAAATGCGATGCAAGGGCCCATACATACTATACATACATGATATCTAATGTCATTGCTCAGTAGTCATGACCTGCAGGGGACCCATGGTGTCCCTGTACCACTCGTTCCAGAATACTCCTCGGACTCGAGCATAATCCTCCGCTCCGGAACAAACCTCGGACGCGGATCCAAATCATATATGTATTTCACGTATTCAACTCAATGGCCACAAGGCCAGATAACACAATGCCCACACTCAGCCTTGCCTGCTACCTGTATTCCCTCATAAACCATGCAATGTGATGCAACGATGCAATATATCAAACAAATCATGAATCATGCCCTTGATGGGCGTAGTGTCAATCCACCTCAATTCAGTCATCGTAATACAAATCTCTAATTAACAAGAAAGACAATCATGTGAATATTTTAATATAATCAAGAATAAAGACGGAAACCACCCACTCCTACGAATGCATAAATTAAACACGAAGTACCCCTCAGTGATAATAGTACTTCCTATTAATAATTATTCATTGTTACCCTAGCTACTAATTACACATGATTTTAGTTACCTTATAGAATATGTCCAACTCAACTCCATGTCCGATGACCTAATCATGCAGTCTCCCATCAACTCTAACAGTATATCCGATTAGCTAATCAAAGTCTAACTTAAGTAAACCATAACCTACCTTTTTGACGAACAACTATTTGAATCTCCAAGAATTTCCCGTCTTCTTAGCCTTCATTTAAATCCATGAGCGATACTATTCATAGGGAATGGTGGGGAGGAAATTAGAAAGATTTTTTTTTCTTGGTGTAAAGGTTTTTTCTTTCATATGGAACCTTAGGAGCAGTCCTTGAGAGTCTTTTGTTGAAAGAGGAGAGAAAAATAAACTAAGTAACCAAAAATGGGTTACTGCCCGTCGTGGACCGCTTCGGCGATCGCTACGCCGCTATAACGGTACCGCTATGGAGGTCCACTGATCGCTATAGCGGTCCGCGTCTTTTCCTGGCCCGCAATTTCTAATTCTTTTCAAAATTGATTTTTCCCACTCCCAACCCTTAAAACACATCAGGAAGCTTGTTATTTATGACCCTCGACCTAGATTGGGCATGGTTTCGCGAAATATTAAATAATGACCGAACGGGTCGTTACATGTTGACTCTGTCGAAGCTACAAAATTAATTGAGGAAGTGCATGCCGGAACATGCGGACCTCACATGAATGGGTTCGTACTAGCAGAGAAGATTCTAAGAACTGGGTATTACTGGATGACCATGGAGAATGACTGTAGCAAATTCGTCCAGAAATGCCATAAGTGTCAGATTCATGGAGATTTGATAAAAGTTACTCTAACAGAACTGAATGCCATGACGTCGCCTTGGCCATTCACCGCTTGGGGCATGGATGTCATAGGGCCAATTGAGCCAGCTGTGTCAAACAAACACCATTTCATTTTAGTCGCCATAGACTACTTCACCAAGTGGGTGGAAGCAACATCTTATTCATCAGTAACCAAGAAAGTAGTCACAGACTTTGTGCGCAACAACATCATATGTCGATTCGGCATCCCAGAATCAATCATAACAGACAATGGGGCTAATCTGAATAGTCACTTGATGAAAGACATGTGTGTGCAGTTTCGAATCACTCACCGGAATTCAACTGCGTACCGACCACAAATGAATGGGGCTGTAAAAGCCTCCAACAAAAACATCAAGAAAATCCTCAGAAAGATGATTGATAACTACAAAGACTGGCATGAACAACTGCCATATGCATTACTGGGATATCACACTACTGCCAGGACTTCCACTAGAGCCACTCCGTACCTGTTGGTGTATGGCACTGAAGCAGTAATACCGGCCGAAGTAGAAATCCCTTCACTTCGAATAATACAAGAATCTGAGTTGGATGATGCAGAGTGGATCTGCAAGAGGTATGAGCAACTGGCTCTGATAGATGAAAAGAGGATGATTGCCGTTTGCCATGGTCAACTATACCAACAAAGGATGGCGCGAGCTTTCAACAAACATGTAAGAACTAGGGTGTTTCAAATCGGGAAATTGGTGCTCAAACGAATATTCCCTAACCAAGAAGAAAACAAAAGAAAGTTTGCACCAAACTGGAAAGGGCCTTATATGGTGCGAAAAGTACTATCAGGAGGAGTTGTGGTACTTGCAGAAATGGATGGCCAAGAGTGACCAAGGCCAAGAAATTCAGATGCCATCAAGAGATACTACGTGTGAAGCAGAAGACAACTGCGAAGATTTAAGAGTTCCCATAGTTTAGGTTTTCTTTATTTGCAGTCCCTTTGCTTGTAATTTTTGCATTTTCTTAGAAAAAACCAAATCCAAATTCATGTACGAACTACGCAAGGACCTGATTCCCTATACTTATAATGGGATACGTAAGCGCTTTTCCAAGCTCGGTCTCTTTAACCAAAAATCCAAAATTATGTATTCTGAACTACGTTATGACCTGATTCCCATTTGGGATATGTAGGCGCTCTTTTGAGTTCGGTCTCACCAAAATTTCCAATATGTTTACCTCGAAATACGTTTCGACCTGATTCCCAAACGAGATACGTAGGCACTCTCCTGAGCTCGGTCATTCCAAACAAAAATCCAATAAACCTTCGGAAAACTCAGAAAATGATTTAGTAAGAAAAAATAAAGGTAACCCCACAAGGAAACTGTGGCAGAATTTTTGAGAGGACCTCAAAAATTCTATAAATATATCAGTTCTCAGGAACGGACAGATTAAAATTTCTTCACTGGGGTATAATTTTTGAGAAAGATCTCAAAAATTCCTCAAGCGCGGCGAAATCAAGAAATGACAAGTACACACTTATGCTGGGGAAATTTTTGAGAGGGTCTCAAAACTTCCTTCGACATAACAAAACTCAAGTTGGTAGAAAGATGTATACAGACTAGGGCAAAAATTTCGAAAAGGATTTGAAAGTTTTCGCGAGTTGAGATCAAGAAGAAGAAGAAGAGATGGGAGACCTTGCTTGAGTAACTAATGTCGTGACATTAAAAGGGTGTATAATATTATTTTCAAAACATATATGCATATATTTTCAAAAAAAAAAAAATCATCGCACAAAAACTTTTCTTAGCTCTTCTAGAAAATAAATGATTTTAAGGAAAATGAGCATCCTTTCATGACGAGATATGAACGAAGGAAGTCCATACGTAAGAAAAGCAGCCGACCATATAGGAAACTGACAAATTTTTCTGTGGATGTAGGACCAAACAAGCATGGATGTTTTACACTAACTCGTTTGCTAGAATGTTTAAAACAGGGTTGTGACGATGAGCCAAGCGACGGAGAAGCGTCAGGGAACAGCGGCGCAAACGAGTGTACGAAAGGGTAACAAAGCCCTCCCCAAGTAAAGTTTATTTATGCTAATAAGTTTATTCATTTTGCAGAGCACGAAGATTTTTACAAAAAGAAAATTTTAAGACTACTGAAGGATATAATCACGATACCAAAAGCTGGGTCTCCATTAAAAACCAGTTTTGTATCAAGGTATTGAGACCCCGGCCTAGACGTTGCATGGCTTGCCTTGATACATTGGCTGAGTGGACGTCCAAAAATCTAAAAATTTAAAATGACACGTTGATAGCGGGATTGAATGTCGTTATTCACAATCGAGTCTAGTCCTTTTGGGAGATGTGAACTCTGTCGACGGGAGGGTATTCTTTCCTTGAGTCAAAAGGATAGTGTAAGTCTTGCCACCAAGGTAAGCATCATTCCTCAAAATGAGGATATGGATTAAACGACTACGTACTGAAGGGGCTGAGTCGTCATCAATGTATATAGCCAAAAATAGGTAGCATAATTCCGAGGTTGATGTCCGCAATCGTTGAAATACGAATGTGATTCCTACATCAAGATTTGTGGTCGCTATTACAGTCTATTTCAAGTTACCTTAATCATGGTTCAGGGATAGTGGTAGTTATGAGAAAAGGCTCTGCACTTGAATATGCAGTAGTTAACTTGAAAATTCTAACTAAATGTTGTAATTCTGGACACAGGGGTTAGTATCATCATGAAAGGAATATGATACTGCACTCTGATGTGTAGTCTACATTTAGGTATTTTTGACTATAGGTGATGTTAGACCAACTGGTATACCGCGGTCACCGTATACGGATAACGGGACATGCAATACCAGATTTGGACAATCATCGCGATATCCAAACATGATGTGATGCCAAATTTTCGAGGTTAGCGAATGTCGTAAGAAACAAAAATAGCCCCGCACAAGAAAACATGGGTTTCATGATTGACATATCGACTTATGAAAATGACAACCGGACTAGGGTGTGTAGGTTGGCAGAAATGCGGTATAGCCCGACCCAGATCCCAATAGAAGTTATTATTGAACAATGGAAACATCTGAAAAATGACAAAAAAAGAGTCAGTCAAAGTATCGTGATTACTATCCAGAGTAGATCATCTTTTCTAAAATCCACTAAACACACACACTTGCAGGAGAAAAGAAAGAAGACGGACAAGCATTTGCAAAAAGACGGATGTAATAGTGGAGGATGACTACAATGTCAGCAAAATGGCAAAATACCATTCAGGTATAACTACATTAAAATTAAAAAATTTAAAAACTAACACGTAGGACTCAACATTTGGAAACGAGCTAGAAGCTATCGAAGATGGAAGCAAAGGCCGGATTCAAAACATGCGGAGCATACGTATAACTTCTTCTTGGGCAGCCGGTCAAAACCATGTACAAGAGTGAAGCTTTCTACACAAGAGATTGGATATCACTTCAAGCACCAACACTAATAAATCCTTTAAAGAAAAAAATCACCTCTGGTTCGGGTTTTCAACTAGAAGCAGCCAAAGGGGTTCCCACATAAAGGGATATTCCTTTTGGGGCTATCGAGTTGAACTACAATTGGCCTGATTCCCAAAGCCAAGGATATGTAGGCTACTCAAGTTTCGAGGCTCAGCCATATTCCTATAATTATCTCGAGACACATCGGGATAATTTAAAGAAAACTCTTTATTTCATGGTCCTCATAGAATCAGAACTACAAACGGCCTGAATTCTCATTAGCCTGAGATATGTAGGAAGCCCAGAAATCAGGGTCCGGCCATACTTTCGAAATCTTAAGTGAGAAGAGCTGTAATTTTTTTTATTCGGTAATAATTAGGTTGTGAAATTTGTAGCTCAAGGATGGCCTTGCCATCTTTAAACTTCGAAGGGGCAATTGTTGACACCTAATTTTCACTTCATAAAACGCGTATTTTAATTTTCCAAATTTCCCGAGTCTAAGACAGAGTAAAGATGCCCTTGAAAATTTAAAAAATTTAAAAATCTCGAGAAAATTGCAAAAATTGGCATTTAATCATTATTTGTATAAAAATTAACAACTGCAAGATATTACGAGTTATTTACTTTCATAAATACAATTCAAAAGAAGATGCGTATCCCGCTCCGTCTAAATTTGGGAAATTCAGCAATTAAAACGATGTACAAATTACAGTTCATTTTTTACCGCATTTTTTCACATCCTTAAAAATTATCCGAAATTATGTCAATATTGGGCTTATATGAAAGCTTGAATTTTAAAACGACATATTCCAAATTTGAAATTTACAAAAAACGGGTCTACGAAGGTGTTCTAGACGAATATGTAGTTTGACAAAGTTGAGTATTTAGTGTTTTTTTAAATTGTGTACCAGGTCCTTTAAGAAAATATTTTCTAAACCTGAGGGGCCTTTTTAAATTTTTCTTAAGACATTTGGGGGGGCGGGGGGTACTATATATTAAAAAGGGACCAAAGTTATCAAGAGATATCTTTGGCCCCCTCGTTTATTTTGTGGAACTGATCGTCTTTCTTTTTCTCTTGGCCAACAATGGCGATTTAGGGTTGAGTTCTTCTTGTGATCTTCATCGTAGCCATTTCATGAATGCTTTCAAGCAAATTCTTGAGGGGTTTTTCTCCCCTTGTTCTCCTAATAATAATGGCGGGTTTTATTTTATGTTTTAATCGTGTTTTCATGTTCAATTCGAAACCCTAATTTGGGAAGTTACTCTTGTTTTCCCCGTGTCATGGAAGCCATGGACAGGGGCCTTTGGGCCTGCTGTTATCTTGGTACCATGACACACAAATGGGGAGAATTAAGGGGGAAATCCTAAACGTTCGAATTGGTTAAGCGAATTTTGGGGATTTTATCTGTTAGTGTAATATGTGAACGTTGTAGTGTACTAATTTTGATTGTTTGTGTGACTCACTGTACTATCCTAGTATTTGGGAATTTATTGAATATTTTTGTGTGTATTTTTAGTACTACCCGTTGGAATTTATCTTATTTTTGTTGAGTATAGGATAAGTTAGTACAATGCTGAGAGAAAAATCTGGTCTTTTACTGATTTTTAAATTTTGTAATATGGAACTTAGGGTATTTTAGGGGGGGAAATCAGTTTTGATGTGGGATTTTCCCTTTTTTGTCCCTAAAGCCCTAATTGATTACTATAAATAGAAAGCATTTGTGTCATTTTAAGGGGATCTGGACCTTTTGCTAAAATCCTAAACACTCAAAATATATAACTCTCCTATACACTAGAAAGACCAAAAAAATATATATCATATATATACACTACCTAGATACTAAAAAGAGACTACTTTGAGAATACTATAAGATATACCTACCTATGTGATTATAATATACACATATTATACAAGGGTTTGAAAAACAAAGGCTGTTTTGAAGAAGTTTTAAGTGTTGGTTTTGAAAGCTGATTGAATCTCTCCATTTTGATCTTTAGGCTGCCCCAAATAAAGGTAAAATCCTGTTCTAGTTCTTTTTTTTTTTTTTTTATTCTTTAGTTATAAAATGTTTTGTTTAAATCTGTTTGCCTAGTGTTCAATGTTATTGTTTATGTGCTTGTTTTATCATTTTTAGTTGTAAAATGAACTGAGTATTAGATTATGTTAGGCCAAAAGGATATCATTAACTTATTAGTTCAAAGATAGGAAGAAATGTTTGAATATGGGAGTCTAAGCTTTTTTTTTTCTTAAATTTTTGTTATAAGCGTGGTTATGTGCAGTTTGTAGTGTTGTGGGTAGATATTAATATGTGAAAGGGTTTTAAATAAGGAAAAAGAGTCTGTTTTGTTTCTGGTCTACTGTTACATTGAATTTTCTAAAAAATAAGTTTGTTTATGTGGATTCCTATGAACTTTGGTGTTGCAGTTAAGGGTTCTTAAGATGTTCTTTTGTTTATCTTCGATTCTGATTGTATTGTTATCATTCTCATTAGATTCTGAGGTTTCTCACTCAATGGTAGTTGTTGAGTTTTTTTTTTTCTGAGTTTTGATCGTCCTATATAGTGGTTCTAGTCCGAAGGATAGAGATTTCATGCTTGCTTAGTATAATTTAGAGTCTAAAATAGGTTTTGAGGATCAAAAGTCAAGAAATGGTTTTGAAAATGAATCCTCCTATCTTTGTTTGAAACTATCCTGAGGCCAAAGTGAGTTGGTTTTTCCTTCATTTGTTGATAATGACTAAAATTCCCCATTAGAGATGTCTTGTGATATTTTATGTCCTTTAAAGTAATTTAAAAACTTTAAGTATGAAACTGGCTAAAAGACTTTTAAATCAAATTTTTCTGTGCCTTGGTATGTCTAAGCATCTTTGGAGCTTCTTGTTTGATCTTTTAGTATTAATAGTGCCTGTTGCAAGTGAACCCTATTACACTATCTAAGGATGATCTTCAAAAAATGAAATGACTTTAAGAAAAGTCTGAGATGTGCTCTTTGTTTCTCTGTAATAACCATTTAGCCTAAAATATAGATGTCCATGGCCTCTTCTACTTAGTTTGTCTTACCTTGAAAACCAGTAGCTATTTTGTACATAAAAAGAAATGATTTTTCATGATTTCCTTGCTAATACAATCTATTGGAGAAAGGTTTGAGGAATATGGAACCTATCAATGCTAAGAATCTCTAAAATGAACCTTGGTTTCGTACCTGTTTTATTCTCGATTATAAAAGAAAAGCTTGTGTTTCTTGACTTAAAATGTGATAAGAAATTTGGGAAAAGATCAGTATTGCTTGGAATGTTGTCTCATTTCCATCTTGTGTCCTATTTGCTATTTGTGTACAGTATCTATGTGACTTGTCATTTGGGTATTGAACCCTCCTCATACTGACATTGCCTATAATTTTCTTAAATCTCCCTTACCTATCACAATCACTTGGTAGACTGAAAAAATGAGTTTTAAAAGCTGGAACTATGCTTGAATGATCCTGCTTGCACTTAACTTCCTTGTAATGTTAGTAACTTGACCCTTGTTGATTTGTTTGAACTAGTCTTGGCTAGTAAATCATCTACTACACCTAGGACAGTGCCATGAACCCTTTGGTTGTAGTCTTGGATTTTTTTTTTAAGACTTGTCACTATTCCTGCTTGGAGTTCCCTTCCACTTTTGATCTGCTTGTGCCTTACAGACCATTGGTCTTGACTCATAATAGTTCCTTGTCTGCAATGTCCATGATTGTTTTGCCACTTATGATTTGTATTAATACTTGAAATTGTTATAGCTTACTTGGTTCCCTTTACTTAATGTGATCATCTAATAAGGCTAGGTGTAAAGAACCCAAACTAGAACTAAAAGCTATTCTAGAAGATCAAGTGTGATACTTGCTTTTTGTGATATACTTCCCTTGCTATTTGTTTATGAGATCTGAGGCTGCTCCTTAGGCGTTTTTCCCTTATTTGGTTGTTTGAAATTAAACTATGCCTAATGTGTTAGATTGAATATAGGATAGTATCAGGTCTCCTTTTATCCTTGCTGCGATTTGTTGAATCCTATTTAAGTTTCCATCTGTGCTTTTGCTTGTTTGTGTAGTTCTGGGAATGAATTAGTTGAACCTGAGCCATTTCTTTTGACCACGCTCAGACCTTTAAGCCAAAAGTAGCCTAAAATGACTTTGGACCTCTAAGTTGCTTCTGAGATGACCTGTTGATAGTAAATGAACATAATGAATGGTTCCTAGCACTAATTTAAACTTTGTTGACTTAAAAAATGAATTCCTAGGCTATCTAATCCTCACTCCATCTCGTTGATTATTGATTTCATTTGAGGTTTGAATTTGAAGACTTGTTGATCTGCATTAGCGGAACTAGGAGGACCTATGATTATATTTGAACACTGGGATTTGTCTTCATGATTTGTGCTCTGCTAAATTGGTTATTGGTCAAAGTTTTTGGATGTCATGTACATTGTAAATCACATAGAGGTTGAGCATAGGAAAGCTTATACAAAGATTAAAAGATGTATTCTAAAAGATTAAGTGTGGAGTCTGTTTCTTGCTTGTTTGCCTTCCACCTAATTAATTCTATGATCCAAATACTTGCTCTCTATATTCTGGTCATGCCCTACCATATTTTGATGTAACATTCTGAACCTAAATTGAATACCATGCACCTCATAGCCTTCAACAAGACTTGATACCAAGTATTCAACCTTAAACCCCCTTTGTTGTTACTCATATGACGATATTGATCAATATTTTGGACTTGGGAAATTATCATGTGCCTTGTGTACTCTGTTCACCCCTTTGCTTGGCATTTCTTTGTCCCTATTCTGGTGTGTTACCCCTGCTTGTCCATGCAAGTTTTGAACTGCTGTCCTACCCTGGTTTGGTGTTTGTTTTAGCCTTACTTGACACTTATAGTACCTAGTTCTGCTTGCCTATGCCTGACTGGACATCAGAGTCACTTTACTCTGCTTACTCTTGCACTGCTTGGCATTTCTTTAGACCCTATTTGCTTCTTTTAGTTAAACTTTCAGTTTGAAGCTAAATACAATCCTATATGATTTACTTTGACTAGTTATTTGATTAATACCCTAGATCCAGGACTTGCATAAGATGTTAAAATTGAGTAGAAATCCCAACTTTTGATTTGAGAAGTTAAGTGAGACCTTGGCTATTCTTGATTTGTTTTTTCTAAGAATTTCTGGGCAAGTTATAACAGTAAGGATAATAAGTCAAATCTGGGGACGCAGATAATAGGCCCAAATAACAGGCCCAAGCCATTATCTTTTTTAAAAAAAATTCTAAGTGTCAAGTGGTGGTATACATAGTATGCCACAAATATACCAGCTGACTTTCCTCAAATTTTCTAAGTATCAAGACTAAGACATATATGATATAGACCAATATACCATTAGATGTGAAAAGCAAAACCTTTCGGGGAGGGGGGCATACCCTTCTAATTAACGGGCTAGGCCCAATAAGTTGTAATTTTATTTTTTGGCTATGTAATATTTGTAGACTTTGATTGTTCAAGTTTAATTTGTGGATGTATTCTAACATTCTGTATACCCATTTGTATCCTTGTCAATCCAAACTCGTTGGTGGGCCCCAATGGGGTCCACTAACGTATTTTGATCGAGTCAACCCCAAACTTGGAGCAAAATGGAGCATACGTTGGAATTAAGATGAACCCGAGTGCATAAACATTTTCTTTTGGGCTTGGTCTGCCCAAATTCTCTATCTCTTTTAAATTACACATTTTAGTTATTATTTGTAGTTATTGTGTCAATTAAGACCCTTATGAGATTGTCGTATTTTAAAGTCGCCAAAATAAGTTTACTACAAAATTAAGACTAATTTGAGACCTCAATGCAAGTTGGGACTGATTGGATTAAAAGGACTAAAAATTGCCGATTTTTATGGAATTTGGGACTAAAATGAACATTTATGAGACTTGTGGACTTATGACATATGGACTAATTTGGCCCAATACTCAACACTGATAGGACTAATTATGATTATTTAGACTTAGGCCTAAAAAATAAAAATTGACTAAAACTTAGAAAAGGATAGAAATAAAATGGACTATATATGTAGAATATTATTGACTATAATAGTATACCTAACCTATTTTCCTAAAACTACTTTCCTATGCTCTAACTATTTTTCAAAATTGATTTTTTGGTGGACTTACGTAGAGTCCTACTTAGGCTAAGAGCCTTCGGGTATTAGCCTAAGTGTTCTAGTCCGATACCCTAAACGCCCAATTTTGGGCAAAATCTTACCACCTTTGATTCTTGAAAAGAGGCGTTTTTTGCATGAAAGACTAATTTTTTTTATTTGCGGAAGTATAAAGCATAACTATTTTTATCACAAAGAATTTATATCTATATGGACATATTATTAGAAACCGTAGGTAAACCGCAATTGAGCGGATCCTTAATACCGGGGTGCCTACCACCTTCCTCGGGGGATCACCAGAACCCTTACCTAGACTCTGTGTAGATTAGGTTTCTTTTAAAATAATCATAAAATAATTGTTTTAAATGAACCCTTTTCGACTCGGTTTTTCCTAATTTCCTAAAAATTAGGTGGCGACTCTAAAAAAAAAATAAGTCCATTTAGAGTACCATTACGTAGAAGTATATTTTTTCCTTTTTCCCAGTACGATTGACAACCGTCCTTCCCCAGGACACTTTCCTTTTTAAATGAGGCAAGTGCAAATGCGAATCGAAAAAAATAGAACCGCTACAACAGGCATCCGATGCGATGAACAACACCGAAGCACCTTATAAATAATTAAACAACGAGTCCTTTTTAAAAATATTTCATTATTTAATTAAACAAGTTATAAATAACTAAATAAAATCGTGCTCACAATTATAGAGTAAAACCAGCGGAAGTCTAACAAAAATAAATAGTCGTAAAAATGGAAAACACCTCCATAAGTCTACCCACAATTTGACAACTATCTATGGAGCTTCTAAGAGACATAGACAATATCCTAACTTCGGGACGCAGCCCGGAAATTAAATCACTAACTTTAAATAAAGGGGTGTCCCACGAACCAACATGTGTGGACTCACTAACAATCTGGAAAGCAGTAAGTACTCCTAAATCGCGAGATTTGTCTGTACATGCTCTTCTTCGTTACCTAACACACCATAAAAAACAACAATGGTATGCCTGAGTACTGGGTACTCAATGAGTGTCTCCGGGACAATAGTTAATATTACAAAATAATATCATAAGAATCAGTAAAGCGGTGTCAATAAAAGCAGTTTAACTTAAGAGATAGAATAAATCACCAATTTTAGTAACACCATTAATGAAAACCGTTAAAGAAGAAATAAATCGATTTCAACTCGTTATGTCGTTTATCACATTTGAGTCTTTCAATCATGAATTCAAGGTCATCAACAAACCACTCATAGGCAACCAAAGTATCACACATGCTAATACAGGCCCAAATCAACATAACAAAGGGACGACCATTTAAGGTTCCCTAAACCACATAGAAGCACCACATTGGGGTTTGTCACCCTCGACGCCTATCCTTCCTCTCGAATAGCTAGGTGAAACCACATCAGGGTTATGAACCCTCGATGACCACTCTTTCTCCTGAATGGCTAGGAATGAACCACACCGGGACTATGGACCCTCGATGGCCACTCTTTCTCCCGAATGGCTAGGGAAACCCCATTAGGATCTATACTGACTACCCTTCCTCCCGAGTAGCTAGGCCAAACACAAACAATATAAATCATGACAAAAGAGTTGAATCACCATCCTAGCATAGAAGCTGAATCACTCAAATCATGGTATGGAAGCCGAATCACAAGTCATATCATGATAGTCACATTATTCATTAAAGATTATGTTCATCATCCCATTATAGGGGTACATCAAGTTATTCCAACCTTTGAAACCGGGTTCACTTTCTTAAACAAGTATCAAGTTCAACACAATCCATCCTAGAGCATTCACATGAGATAGTCAAGCTTTCCTATTATCAGGTTTAAACATCCCTTATAGGTTAATTCAGGTTTTGGTTCCAAAGCTTTATATCTCAATTCTTAATCATCCTTTAGAGAGGAAAACTATAACGTATATATAATATAGTACAAACAAGGTTTAATGTGGGCTTGTCCCTAACGCACACAAACCACAACCAAAGTCACACAAATCGTTTCAAAGGAGTATGTTCAAAAAGAGACATATAAATCACCTTCATAGTCAATAAGGAATTTTAACATAGACATACCTCAAATCCCGCTCAAGCGTACTTCCCAAGGTTCAATAATGACACTGCAATGATTTTTAGATGAGAAAGATTAGAACTTTAATAGTTTCTTGAAGTTTTCTTGAAATTTCGAAAACTAGGGTTTTTTAAGCCTTACATCTTATTCTTGAATCCTTATGGGAATCATTAGTGAATTCTAATCTTGTAGAATACTCTACACCAAGATAAAAATTATTAATAAACTCAGAAAATTAGGAGTTTTACCTCTTAGACGAACTCCACATGCCCCTTTCCGATTCTTCTTGAGTTTTCAAGAGGGTTTGGAGAGATGAACTAGTGTCAAGAAGAGGTGAATTTGGTGTAGAATTGATGTAGATGGAGTAGGAACTCACCTTAGAGTTTTGGGGAGGCCTTAAGGTTTATTTTTCGTGATTAGGGACTTTAGGAACTAACCCCAAGCTTAAATACAAGAAAGAAACGCGAAAACCCGGCTTTTGGCCCAAAACCCGACGTTTTTGCGATGGGCCCACGACGTATGGCCATCGTGAGACCCCCTGCAGACCTGAGATTCAGAAAGGGTGATTTTTTGTGCTCGGCGAGCGACGCGTAGCCATTGCACAGGCCCTCGCACGCGCAACGCGGGGCCCGTATCGGCTTCTGCACAGTGTTCAGTACAATGGACATAACTTCTTGTATAGAGCTCTGTTCGGCTTTCATAATATATCAATGGAAAGTTATTTCAAAAACCTACAACTTTCAGGTTTTGAGTTTTCTCAAATTCCCAACGAAAATACCCTAAACCTGGTCATAAGTTCAGACTGTCTCAGATTTAGACGAATTTAGAAGCCCTTAAGAACTCCAATTTTTGGTTTGACTTGAAAACGACAGTTTATCACCCGAATGGATTCATATAGCTAAAATATCATCTCAATACTAGTTTTTACACATTCACACATAATTCAGATTTACGGGGTGTTACAGCCTCCCCCCCCCCCCCCCCCCCTTAGGATCATTCGTCCCCGAAACACACGACAACCTAGTAGAAATACAGAAAAATACTTGTAAAGACTCTCAAAAAGGCATAAGTAGTGGATGTACAAAGGCTAAAATCCACGACTTATCACTTACATAGAAAGTTTTTAAATTTGAACTTGAAGTTTGTTTTTCTAAAGATAAACAATATATCACTTTTACAGTTTGCCTCTTAAATCGTAAGATATGAGATAAATCTCCACCTAAATTAACCATTGTAAAGATAATTATCAAACTAGAATGTGAAGTTAAAATTTGAATTGGAATGTATTTTTGAAGGATAACAATATGTTACTATTACTGTGGATAAGGATATTGAGATAAATAAGCATATCAAATTTTGAATTTGAATTTGTTATCATGTAATGTTATAAATTGTGGATCACACGTAAATATCTAAAAAGTTAAAATTTTCTACTATGTTTCAATATAAATGAGGTTATTTATTGAAACATAGTAGTAAAAGATGTACAACGAGGGTGGGGGTGGAGGAGGGAGGTGGCAGGAAGGGTAGAGAATAATGAGGTTATTTATCTTTTTAATTAATTTTAAGAATAAAATAGAATAATTAAAAAATAAACAAAATACTTTTTATAAATCTAAAAATTGAATAGTTGTAAACAATAGAATAAAAATTTAGTAACTTAAAATTCATGAGTACGAAAATTTTTATTAATAAGGAGAGTACTCGATAAATATATATATTAAGCCAATGATAAGCTAATAAAAAATCATATTAATAATTTTAAATAGTGAACAATGTAATAAAGAAAATTATGAAACATAACAATTATCTGATAATTATATAAGTCATTGTCTTTATTTTCGTATAGGTTTTGTTAGTGGAATGAGAATTAATATAATTATTGAACTTATCGAAATTTGAAATGATTAGAAATATTATTCTTTAATATTGCAATTTCGAAAAAATATGACATTATTTTAATTATAGCTACAATGTTATAATTAAAGTATCATGAAGAAAAAATGTACAGAGAGGGCAGCATATAATGTAAGGATATTTATCATTTGAATTTATTTAGAAAATTTGATAAATTAAAATAAATAAAATAAATTTCACAAAAATATATTTAAATTTGGACAATTCAAGAATTGTGAACAATTGAGTAAATGAAAAATAAAAAGAAATATGCCATCGATTATGAACTTTATATCTAAATTATATTAAAAGGCGAAGAGTGGACAAGGATATTAAACCAAGTGACATGCTAATAAAAAGTCATGTAATACTAAATATTGAATAATGTAATAAAGAACGGAAAAGTTACTCCTTTACAATATTAATAGGCAATATAGTAAAATTAAGTGAGGTTAATATTTGAATGGTAATTAAAAGATAAAATTTTAAACATAAGTATGATTTGCTTGGAAATTTGAACTGAAAGACTATGTCCTAATATTAAAGAATATAAATATAGAAGTGTTCTAATTAACAACTATTTTTAATATCATAACCTTTTTTAAATATGTCAATGAGTTATTATAAGAATATTTTTTCATATAAAAACATCTAAAGTAATTGCAATCGTGATATGATATTAAGTGTTACTTTAATTTTCAATATAATTGTTTATTTAGGTGCACGTCATTGATGACGCTAAATTTAGTCTATTAATAATTATATTTATTATTTCACAAATTTTATTATATCAAACAAATAAGTTAATGTTTTTTACTATCAATTTCCTTTGAGACCAACCGCGCATCGCTCTGGTACGAATACTAGTTAAAAAAACACACACACACACTCAATTAAAAACTCATTATGTTACATATTATTTCATTGCCCATTATTATTGTTCAAAAAGTTCCATGTGATTTTTAATAATTTATCAGCTGACTAAATACCATTTTCCATTGCATAACGTCCCATCATCACTCTATCTTTTCTTTGGAGATTTCAAACAATGTTGGTCCCCTCTTTAGAAAAAAAAATAATTAAAAATAAAACAAAAAATGGATATCAATGTAAAAACCAAACGAATAAGAATATGATTCAAAATAAATAATCATGCGTTCTAATCAAGTGAATATACATTAAGTAATGATCGTTCTAATTAAATTACAAAAAACTTCTTTACTTGTTTTCAATCTCATTTCTTATTTGGTCGTCGTCGTAATCATTGAAATTTCGATCCCTTATTACTTGTCACTCGTGAAGGATCATCAAGTTCTTTCGCTTTCTTTAGAAATACCACCACGTGAGATGATGATTCGTCTTAGTTTTGAATTTCTTATTAATGATGTCTAGAAATCTTTGCTTGATTTAAAATGTATTCTTGAATTAGATTGTCATACCATTATCAGTAACTCTTCAGACACCAGTCATATATGGCCTCAAATTTTTAGGTCGTGACAACTGACAAGTCACTCCTTCAGACACCAGTCATATATGGCCTCAAATTTTTAGGTCGTGACAACTGACAAGTCACTCCTCTTGTACCGCGTGAGGGTATAAAATAACATTTATACTTTGACAATTGTGTGTTATAAATCTCTTAGGGCTCGTTTGGTTAGAAAACAAGTTATCCCGGGATTAGTTATTCTGGGATTGTTATTCCACCTTCAATGTGGGATAAAAAAAACACTCTAATCCCGGGATTAGCGCTAATAGTCGTGTAGGCAAACAGTGATTGAAGCATCAGATGAGCTTATAAGCATGTTCAGGACACACAGCTAAGCAGGATCCAACAAGAACAACTTCTAATCATGCTAATGAACCAACAAACATCAAACACACACATGATTAGGTATTTCTTGAACGATACAGACTCTATAAGCATGCTACTAAACCAAATAACATAGATAGCTACTAATCTGAACTATCAAAATAATTAATGCTTATCGTAAACTAATTACACTAAACTACACTGAACTAAACTAGACTAAGCACATACAGACTACTAAATTAATCTACCTAAGCATAAACATGCTAATGACATAATTAAACTAATAAGCACACAAAACAAATAAGAAATTAAAGAAAATAACTAAAAGGAATAGCATTTACCTTTTTCAAGTGCAGCCTTAATTGAGATTGGAATTCCAAGCCCTTGATTCTCCACCCGAGACCTAGCCACAAAATGAAAAGACAAAATTAAACTAACACTCGAAACTTAAAATGTGCAAATGTCCAATTCTAGTCGGCCAATTGCTTAATTTCAAGTCTCAAGTTTTATTTTTTGTAAAAATATGTCAACTTGTCTCTGTAAATAGCGGAGAATGGGGTTCTTTATATAGAACCCCAAAACCCTAATTTGTGTGTTGAAACTCGATGTGGGACTGGATACGTTTAGGGATTTTCCTTTGAATCCTGCCTAAATCTCGTAGAACCAATAGGAATCAACCATTTGAAATCGTAATGGTTTATTTGCAGAAAAAACAAAGAGAATAGGAGGGTTATACCTAATTTGGTTGCTGTGTGGTAGGAAGAGAGAGGGAAGTATTAATTGCTTGCTCCAAACGGTTGAACCACAAGCTGCATGAAGCGAAGTACACTGTAAACATCCATTTTTGGCCATTGATGATGCGAGAGAGAGAAAGAAACCAATGGCGGTGCTAGGGTTTCTTGATAGAAACCTCGGCTTCTGAATACGAAGACTATAGGGGTCATTTGGTTCGTATATCTCGTAGACTTAAGAGAATTGGGCCGGGTCTGGTCCGAAGTTGGACCGGGCTCGGCCAAACATTATGGGGTGTTGCCCAAATTCATTTCTTAATGAATTTAAAGGTAAAAGAAGGGTATTTTGTGCAAATCTGGTCATAATTTAAAACTCTAATTTAAACTAACATGTCAATTAAAGCCATTTTGAAAACAATTAGTCATTTCTACCATAGCCAAATTATAATTGTAGAAATTAAATAACCTTTCAGATATGACCATAGTTGATATGTAGAAGAAAACAATTGGTTATTTCAATTACAGCCACAATTAACTCACGAAATACTTAAAAATCTTAATTTTAACCATTTAATGCAAGTAATTGCACTTACAACTAAATAATTATAAGATTGAGACGCAATTGATTATCTATTCAATTCATCGAATTTCTTGATTAAACTAAATAAAATATTTATCAATTTGACATTAACACCTCATAAACAATTAGTTGAGTAATTGTTCTCACTATTTCGAATTAAAGTCTTGATAAATACATTTGATTTTTTTTGAAAATATACTAAATATACCAGTAGATATACAATAGTATACTCAATGATTTTTCCTAATGAAATGGTAAAATGTCACTAGAATAATTTTGTAAAATCATTTTCAACTCATAAAAAATGTATATTTCACTCCGTGATTCAAGAACTCCGAATAATTAAATAAATTATTGAAGGGAAAAAAGTAGGTGTCAACAACCGCCTCTTTGCTGTTCGGGGATGGAAAGTCCATCACTGATCATCGAAATTGGAAAACTTGATTTTTGACCGACCAATTCAAAATACTTCTCTCTTTTTATGCAATTGTAAATTTATGGGCGGACCCTAGTCTCTGGGTTTCTTACATATCTCATGCTTTATGAGAATTCAGGCCACTTGTAGTTCGACTCAATTAAACTTCTAATGCAAATTTCAAAACAAATCACGAATCTTCTAGTGTCGAAACTGAGAAACCCCAAAATGGTCTGTTGGAATGTGAACGATTCTCTGGTATTGAGTTTGCCTACATATCCCTAGTCTCGAGAATTAGGTCACTTATAGTTCGACTTGATTGGTGGAAAAAGGGTATCCCTTATGCGGGAATGCCTTTGTACTCCTGGTATGTGTCCGACCGGTTGCGGGATTTTTGAAAAAAAGAGAGCAAAAAAGTGGTATTTTGAAAAATCAATTTTGTGCAGCTGAGCACGAGGTGAAGTGATCTTCCAATTCCTGACCAGAGACCTTGACTCTCGTTGGCACTCTATCTCGACCGACTGCGTAAGAAAAATTCCATGTTTGCTCCGCATGCATTTGGGTCTAGTTTATCAGCCCGCTCCTCTCTTTGGAAGCTACAAACCTACTTCCATTTGTTGGGTGGCATTGTGATTGACCTCTTGGTCCTTGTTTTTGTTTTCACCACCCTTGCGTGGCTTTGCTATTGTACCCTTCTTGGTTTAATTTTGCGAGGTGACCTTCTTGGCACTGCTTGAGTGAAGTGACTATCTTGGTCTTGCGTAGTTCATTTTACCACCCCTATATGTTTTTTTCTCATTGTAAGTCCCTTGGATGACTTCTTTCATAATAGGTGATCCTCTTAGCATCGTCTAATTTGAATGACCTTTTTGGTCTTGTAATTATTTTACCACCCTTGTGTGGCTTTGATGGCATGGAACTCTTGGCTGAATCTTTAAAAATAGGTGACTTTCTTGGCACCATTTGATTGGTTTGACCCTTTTTGGTTATTGTTTGCATGAAATGGCCCTCCTAGCATTTGTTTGAATGAATGGCCTTTTTGGTGCTTGTTTTGAATGACTTGCCCTCTTGGCAATTTCGATATGAATGGCTATCTCGGCAATGTTTGATATGAATGGCCTTCTTGGCAATGCTTGTATGAATGACCCTCTTTGCAATGTTTGTGTGAATGACCCTCTTGGCATGTTTGTGTGAATGACCCTCTTGGTAAATTTGTACGAATGAATGCCCCTTTTGGCAATGTTTGTATGAATGACCCTCTTTGGCATGTTTGTATTGATGGCCCTCTTGGCAAGTTTGTATGAATGAATGGCCCTCTTGGCAATATTTGTATGAATAGCCCTCTTGGCATATTTGTATGAATGACCCTTTTGGTAATGTTTGTATGAATGAATGGCCTCTTGGAAATGTTTGTATAAATGACCCTCTTGGCATATTTGTATGAATGACCCTCTTAAAAGGTTTGTATGAATAAATGGCCCTCTTGGAAATGTTTATATGAATGGCCTT
Source organism: Lycium barbarum (assembly GCF_019175385.1). NCBI lineage: Eukaryota > Viridiplantae > Streptophyta > Magnoliopsida > Solanales > Solanaceae > Lycium > Lycium barbarum. The sequence goes on from NC_083338.1 coordinate 54,598,068, forward strand.
CTTGACATGTATGTATGGATGACCTTCTTGGCAATGCTTGTATGAATGGCCCTCTTGGCATGCAAATGTTTGAATGAATGGCCCTCTTGATGTGTAAATGTTTGAATGAATGGCCCTCTTAGCATGCATATGATAGATATGTCCCTCTTGGCTGGATCGTCTTTCTTTCGTCAATTTTGTCAGTTGTGACCCTCTGGGTCAGGTATGCCGCTTTATCCATTGTGTGACTCTTTTGGCCTGATAATATTGTCCTCGTGACGTTTTGTCCGTTGTAGCCCTTTGGCTAGATTGTTGCCCTTGTGGCGCTTCCGTTCTTTTGTAGCCTTCTTGGCTTGATTGGGCCACCCTCGTAGCGCTCTTTGCTCTTTGTAGCCTTCTTGGCTAAATTAGGCCACCCTTGTGGCGCTTTCACCCTTATGTAGCCTCGTTGGCTTAATCGAGCCACCCTTGCGGTGCTTTCCTCCTTATGTAGCCTTCTTGGCTTAATAGGGCCACCCTTGTGGCGTTTTCCTCTTTATGTAGTCTTCTTGGCTTGGTTTGGTGCACTTGGTGCGGACGAGGGTCTCTTTCGATGAGCCGCTTCTTACCTTCTTTATTATCATGAGTAAACGAGATTAACAATAAATGGTTGTCCTCCTGACGACAGTGGGGACCTGCATTCAAAGGTTGTTAGTCTCCTATAAGGTTGATCCATGCCTCTGACTCCCGTCGCGTTTTTGGTTTGTCCGCTTGGTTGCACTCCTTGTTCCGATCCTCTTGGACCCGGTAGTTCGAGAGATGAATTAAAAGTAAACAAATTTTTGCAATTTGTTGATCACAAGTTTTTGAAACCTTTGATTGTAAAAATATAATTTTTGAAGACTAAAGTTAGTCATCATGACCGGTGCATTTGAGCAAGAATCTTCAGTTATCTGCGATATCTGATGGCGGGATCTCCGTCTTTGTCTGGTGGAATTTTTGAGACCTTGTAAAAAATTCTGCCCCAGTTTAGAGTCTTGCTTCGGTGAACTCCTGTGCCGAATCCTTACAAAGAAATTTTTGAGATCCTCTCAAAAATTCTGCCCCAATTGAGAGTTTTAGGTCGACTGACTTTTGTGCCGGGCTATTGTGAAGGAATTTTTAAGATCCTCTAAAAAATTCTGCCCAGTTGAATATGTGTGGCAAACTCTCTTGCCAACTCTGAGTTCCTCTTGGAGTCCTATCTTTGTGGCTACCTAGGGGTTTCTTGGGTTTTTTTGATTGGTACGACCGAGCTCGAGGACTACCTACGTATCCTGTCGTTGAAGGAATCAGGTCGAACGTAGTTCGAAATAAAAGTAATTGATTTTTCTAATAATGCGGCCGAGTCCTATATGGACCGCCTACATATCCCACCATGGGAAATCAGAAAATTGCGTAGTTCATATCACAAGGAAATTTGGTTTTTTCTATTTATTACAAATGGAAGGCCAAATCTGACGTGGACTTTCTATGTATCTCTGCCATAAGAGATAAGTCTTAATGTAGTTATTACAAGCAAAAGTACGATTACAAATAGAAAAGTGTGTCTTCATGCGTAGTATCTCTTGATTGCGTCTGACTTGATTGCTTTGGGCCTTTCTTGGTTGTCCATCTCTGCTAGTGTTATTGCTCCTCTGGAGAGTGCCTTGCGGACCACGTACGGGCCTTTGTAGTTGTGTGCAAATTTTCCTTTGTACTCGTCTTGGTGTGGGAACACTCGTTTGAGTACCAGTTGTCCGATTTGAAAAAGTCGAGCTCTGACTCACTTATTGAAAGAACGAGCCATTCTTTGTTGGTATAATTTATTGTGACATACGGCAATCATCCTCTTCTCGTCGATTAGAGCCAGTTGCTCGTATCGGTTTTGGACCCATTCTGCACTGTGCAACTTTACTTCTTGAATTATCCTAAGTGAAGGTATTTCCACTTCGACAGGTATGACTGCTTGTGTGCCATAGACAGGCAAGTACGGAGTTGGCCCTGTTGAAGTCCGAGCTGTTGTTCGGTATCTAAGAAATGCATAGGGCAGTTGTTCATGCTAGCACTTGTAGTTGTCTATCATTTTCTTGAATATCCTCTTGATATTCTTGTTGGCTGCCTCTACGGCTCCATTCATTTGTGGCTGATAGGCGGTGGAGTTGCGGCGGGTTATTCGGAACTGCTCACACATATCTTTCATTAGATGACCATTCAGATTTGCTCCATTGTCCATAATGTTGGACTCTGGGCCGAATCGGCATACGATCTTGTTTCACTCATAATCGACTACTTTTTGGTTACCGATTTGTGTGATATGGCTTCCACCCACTTGGTAAAGTAAGCTATGGAGACCAGAATGAATCGGTGCCCATTAGATGCGGCTGGTTCGATGGGTCTAATGACGTCCATGCCTAAAGAGACGAATGGCCAAGGTGAGCTCACGACATTAAGTTCACTTGGTGGGACTCTAGTCACATCTCCATGGATTTAGCATTGATGGCATCTTTGTACAAACTTGCAACAATCGGTTTCCATTGTCATCTAGTAGTAACCTGCTTGGAGGATCCTTTTGCATAGAATGAACCCATTCATGTGAGGCCCACAAGTTCCAACATGCACTTCTTCTAGTAGTTTTGTGGCCTCGGTGGCATCCACACATCGGAGTAATCCGAGATCCAGCGTTCTTTTGTAGAGCATTTCTTTGTTCAGGAAGAATACATTGGCCATTCTCCAGATGGTTTTCTTTTGATGGCTTATAGTATTCTCAGGATACTCTCTCTTCTCCAAATATGTCTTTTTGTTGTCATACTATGGCTTGTCATTGGGTTCTGCGTCCACATGGGAACATGAGGCATATTCCTTAGACTTATCTCCATTAGGTCGATGTGACTGCTTTCAGGATGCGGTATCTTGGATGCTATGGTAGCAAGAGCATAGTGAACTCATTTTGATCCTTTGGTGTATGCTTGAAATCGATCTTCCTGAGCTTTTTGCATAACCTTTGTGCGAGGTTCACATATGGCAAGATCTTCGCATTCTCCATGGCCCATTCACCTTATACTTGGTGGATCAGCAGGTCTGAATCGTCTATTACCAAGAACTCGTGGATGTCCATATCCGAGGCCATTCTGAGGCCTAAGATGTTGGCCTCATATTTAGCCTTATTGTTGGTGTATCGGAATTTGAGCTTTGCGGCAATCGTATAATGTTGTCCTATTTTTGATACCAAGACAACTCCAATTCCTGAACCTTTGTAGTTAATCGCACCATCAAAAAACAACCTCTATCCTGAATAAGGCTCAGCTATGTCCTCATCTACCGTCGATACGTCTTCATCTGGGTAATAGGTTCGGAGGGGCTCAAAATCCTTGTCAACAGGGCTTTCTGCTAGTAAGTCGGCCAATGCCTGTCCCTTGACGGCCTTTTGCACTACGTATGTGGCCAATTTCCCTATGGGCATGGGTTGGCGGAAGATGTACTTCAGTGGATCCATCTTGGATATGAGATGAGTGGTGTATGATGACAAGTAATGCCTCGGCTAGGGGTGAAAAAACCGAACCGCAAGCCGCACCAAACCGATAAATCAAAGCAAACCGAAAAACAACTAACTTAGGTTTGGTGTAGTTGGTTTATTGATAAATTTTTAAAAACTGATAATATATGATTTGGTTTGGTATCGATCGAAAAAAAACCGAAACCAAACCGGCAAATATACGCATATTTATAATTTTATCTATATATAATTATGTGTATTAAATGTAGATATTTAAGATGTAGATATCCATTTAATATTTTTATTGATACATAATCCATATTTTAAGAACAAAAAGTTGTTGCCCATTTTCTAATTAGCCCATTTATGAGCTAAAATAGAATTATAAAGCCTAGAAGTGAACAAAACCCCTGTCTAAAATTTTCTACCGACCTTCCTTGCTCTAGTCAAAAGCTTTTTCTATCAAATGGTTTCTTTTATTTAATCGGAAGAAGAGGTGAAAAAAACAACAAATCACATGCGAAGAACAAGAAGATCCAAATTTTGTTGCGATTTAAGGTAATTTTTGTTTTTGGCTTTGAACAAGTAGGTTAATGTATTTCTTTGTCTAAACTCATCTCTATTCTTTTCCAACTGTAGTGATTATATGAGTTTTATGAGTTGTTTATTTGATATTGTGAACAATTTATGTTTTTCCAGTTTCCAATTAGGTTTTTACTTTCTTAGGTTTATCCTTATAATCCATTTTTAATTGTTTTTAGATGGAAAGTACTCCTATTCAAAAGGAGGTGGAGACACCGGAAGTAATTGTAGAAAAATCTTCAACGACATTGCTGGGACGTCGGTCACGTGGTCATATCACTCCTGATAATACTCTTAATCCTCCAAAAAAGCAGAAAAGGTCAACTACTTGTGATCCTAGTTCTAGCCTTGTGATAAGTGGCAGGGAAACATCTCAAATTTGGATCACTTTTTCAAATATATTGATAAATGGGTAAGCGTAGGGCGAAATGCAACTACTCTATTAAAAACGTTGCTTATGAAAGTATGAATGGGACTTTGTCTTTATGGACAGATTTAACTACGACATGTCATGATTCCCCTTTTAGAGTCATTGATAGAAAGCAATCAACACTCAAGATGATTAAAAGAGGGGAACAATCAGATAGTACATGCACTTTGGAAAAGGTTGTGTTTAATGTTAATGAAATTAAAAGAGCCATTACTGAATTTGTTATTATTGATGAGCAACCTTTTAGAATCGTTGAAGGCAAAGGTTTTAAGAGATTAATGGCAATTGCTTTACCTAATTTCCAATTACCTTCTCATCTTACCGTTGCTAGGCTTTGTTTGAAAATATATCGAGAGGAGAAAGATAAGCTCAAAAAGCTTATTCGAAACCAACACTTATGTCTTACTAGTGACACTTGGACATCTCTCCAAAACTTAACTTATATGGTTATCACTGCCCATTGGGTTGATGATGAGTGCAATTTGCAAAAGAAAATTCTCAATTTTTTCCAAACATCGGACCATAAGGGTGAGACAATCGTCTAGGGAATTGAGGCGTGCTTGATAGATTGGGAGATTGATAACTTATTCAGAATTACCCTAGATAATGCAACTGCTAATGATGTTGCAATAAAGCAAGATTGAGGATTGGGAAGGAGTCATCTTAGGAAATGAGTTCTTACATGTTAGGTGTAATGCTCATATTCTAAATTTGATTGTAAAAAAAAGGTTAAGTGAACAAAATGCGTCCATTTTCCGAGTAAGAAATACTGTGAAATATGTTAAATCCTCTCCGACAAGATTTGATTCTTTCAAGTCATTTGTTGAGAAGGCCAAGATTGACACTCATGGTCTTTTGTGTGTAGATGTTGAAACTAGATGGAACTCTACATATATGATGTTGGATACAACTTTAAAGTTTGAAAAGGCATTTTCAAGAATGTATGATGGTGATCACAGGTACTTAAAGTATTGTCTGGAGAGTAGTAATATGGGAGGGCATCCACCTGTGTACACGATTGGAAGAATGTGCGAGTTTTTGTTAAGTTCCTTAGCTTGAGGTTTTCTACCAGGCCACTTTGAAGTTCTCGGGAACTTCTTATGTTACTTCCAATTCTTTCTTCCACGAGCTCTTCAATCTTGGGAATTTCATTCGCAAATTTTGTCAAAGTGAATATTTACTTCTGAGTGGTATGGCTGAGAAGATGAAAGAGAAACTTATCAAATATTGGGGTACTTTTGAGAATATGAACAAGTTATTATTTGTTGCAGTTGTTTTGCATCCTAGATATAAGTTGAAGTATCTGAAGTATTATTTTAACAATGCTTATGGTAATTTGGAGGGAACAAAGAGGTCGACTACTATAATGGATACTTTAAATTGCTTGTATGATTACTACAATTCTCGTTATGGGACTTCTAATAACAATGTTGCTGGTCAAACTAACTTGATGGGCGAAATTGATATCATGCCCAATAGCAAGTTATGTCAGTCACAATGAGAGAAATATTTGGAAAATGAAGACAATGCTGAAAATAAATCTGAACTTGAGAAGTATTTGATGGATGGTGTGGAAAAGACCAACGATTTCAATATTTTGTCTTGGTGGAAAGTTTCATCCGATAGTTATCCAATTAGCTCTAATATTGCAAGTGATGTTCTTTCTATTCTTGTTTCTATCGTTGCATCTGAATCGGCTTTTAGTACTGGTGGTTGAATCCTTGACTCTTATAGAAGTTCTTTTTTGACAAAGACGGTAGAAGCTCTTATTTGTACTCAACAATGGTTATGATCAACTTCCAAAGAATGCAAGTTTGAAGATCTTTTAGAAGAAATTCAAAATCTTGAGATAGTTGAAAAACGTAAATTTATACATTTAACTCTTTATGAATATTCTATTGTTTTATAAAATTTGAAGGCCTAATATGTTAAATTTTTTTCTTTTGCAGAATATGATGGATCGGTTTTAAGCATTGATTAGTCTAGTTGTTGCAATTGAAATTCATAATGTTGCAAATAGCACTGGAAATTACTCGTGACAATCTCTGTTTTTAAGTTTTGTCGAATTAAGTCCGATAGTGGCAATGGAGATATGTTTTAAATTTTGTATTCAAAGTCTGTTGAAACTCAAAGCTCAGTACACAAAATGAATTGTGATTGAAGGATGCTACTGGTTAGTGTTTGGGGACGTTATTATGAAATAAATGATCGTTTTTGACTTTAGTTTGTAGTGAAATGCCTTTTCTCCTCTTCGTGATATCATCTAATACAATTTTCATTAGATGCGATTTGATTATTTTTCTTACGTTGCTCTATCTGTTTTGCTTCATTAAATGTTTGTGATCGCTAGATTTTTCTATCTATTTGAATATCTGTTGCTGTTGAGTATCTAAAACTTTGAACCAGATTTTTCTCAATCTTGGTTTGGTACTGGTCCATTGATCCACCTGGTCCATTGTTTATTCGTGGATGTATGTTGAACATATAAGAATTGTGAATTGCTTGCCATGTTTAATTATTGGCAGAAGAGTTGATCTTCTTCTGATATGTAGTTAAGATTAAAAATCTAACGTGATAGCATTAATTCTAGGACATAGACCTGAGAAATAAGCTTCATGTTTATTGATCTAAAAGCGCTTTTTACTTGTCAATTGCATGCAGCTTTCTCGAGTTACCACTTTGTATGGTCAATACTTTCAGAATCAGATGCTTGTCCTGATAGAAGTCTTAGCATATGACAAGCTACCGTAGTAGCATTATATTTTTTTTGAATATTTTGTAAAACAAAAAATAACCGAAAAAACCGAACCAAACCGATAAAATCGACCAAAAAACTCTCTTCTCTCTCCTAAAATTTTCATGCAAACCCTACTAAAAACCCTAACCTAGCCGCATCATGGCCACTCCGGCCACTGGTCAGCTGTTGTCGGCAACTGCCCAACCTCTCCCTTTAACCTCCTCAATCATATTTCCACCACTTCCTCAATCCAAACTATCCCCTTCATCTTCATCTCATCCTAACCTTACTGTAAACCCTACTTCTTCTAAAAGTTTTGCTCTTTCCTTAACGGGTAGTGAAGAAGTTTTTACAACATCGAAGCAGCAATGTGATCCCATTCCTAGGAAGAAACTAACGTACGTTAATGGTATTCCAATGGTGTAGTGGACTGAGGCTGAAATAAAATGAATGAAAATATTGGAAGACCTTCAACATGCAGTGATAGGAAAGTTTTCTCATGGATGGCTTGATTTGGAAGAACTATGCAAGATTATTCCATCAAAATGTGGAGTAAAAGGAGATTGTAGGGTTGGTTTATTTAGGCCAAGACATGTTTTGATCAGATGCTCACTGATGGAAGACTTTATTAATCTTACGTCCAAAGGTGCATATTATTTGAAGGCTAAAGATGGTTTTACATATCAGATGAGACCCCTTATCTATGATTCTAAGTTCAAAGTGGATGAAGGAACATCTCAGGCAATGGCGTGGATATCTTTTCCAAACTTGTTACCCATTTTCTTTGTCAATGAATCTTTGTTTACTATGGCTTCTGCTGTTGGAAGGCCATTGCAGTTGGACATGGTAACCATAAACAAGACTCGACCTAGTTGTGCTAGAGTTAAGGTCCAAGTAGATCTACTTGCTGATTTACCTAATTTTCTGATGTTGGAGATAGAGGATGAATATACAAAGGAGATCAGGAAGATGAAAGTCAAGATTCAGTATGATTTCTTACCAAAATGTTGTACTGAATGTAAGATTCAAGGCCATTCTAGAGATGAGTGTAGAATCCTTCACCCTAAATTGAAGAAAACAGCAGAAGTTGATGTTACAAGCACATACAATGGGGTGAAGAATATAGGAAATCAGGAGGAACAAGTTGTTCAGGAGAAAGGCATGCATGAGGCACGCAGATGGTATCATGGTAGGAATTATCCTGTGATGAGATTTGTTCCAAAACTAACACTAATAATAAGGTGGAGGAAAGCAAGGTTGAGAGTGCTAATACAAAGAAGGATGTTGATTTAGAAGTACAAGTGGTTGTGCAGAACAAAATTGATGTTTTTAAATTCTTTAGAAGAATGTGAGCAAACAATTGCAAGTACGTCCAAAGTTGAAGTAGGGAAATCAAATGCAAATGGCAAAGAGGATGGTGAGATTAATCATGTGGAGACTAGGATGAATAATGCAGATATGGAGCAAACAAAGGTGGATGACAAGGTTCAAAGTTGCACAGAAGTTCAACAAATAATAGTGGAAGTAATGCCAGAGAATAATAATGAGCAAGGATTAATGCAACAAAGAAAAGTTCAAAAGGTGAAAGATCAAGAGAAAGAATTGCATAATTCATGGGCTGATAAGGTAGAGGAAAAGCTAATAGAAAAAGGAGAAATTCAGCAGGATGATGGAGTGGAAGGTAATACTGAAGGAGATCCTAGGAATTTTGATAGTGTGGAAGGCACAACTGAAGGAGATCCTGATGTCACCAATACAACTGATAAGGGAGCAGATTTGAATGCTTCAGAGGTTCCAGTGCATGAGGAGTTACAAAAACAAGATGTTCACTTAGAACATTATGAAGATGTTAATTTTGATGATAAAGGGTCAGATGGGGTAAAAGAGGCTGTAGAGGGTTCCCCCTCAGTAATAATTCTTGATACTTTGAAAATAGTTGGAGAAGTGCAGGAGAATGTTCAGATGGAAGATTTCATAGAGGCAACTTGTACAAGTTCTAGAAGGGACAATATGAAAGAGCAATTGTCCAGTATCATTGATATGGAGCAAGATGCTGATCCACCAGATCCTCCTTCTTCAGAAAGGGCACTTGTGGTTACCAACCCTGGGAACCAAGAGGTGACACTTTGTAAGAAGTCTTCCCCAATCAAAGAGTCACATGACTTGATCTCGCATAATATTGATGTAATGGAAGTAGAGAAAGAAGTCAGAGATCTTCATAAAGAGGACAAGGAGGAGAACATTAAGTAGAATTAGGAAAATATACTCAGCCAGGCAGATATATCTCCCAAGAGAAAATCCAACAATAAGGGCCAGAAGAAAGGAAAGAAAAATGCTAATGACAAGCAAATTCTACTTAAGGTGGTACCAAAGAGGGATGCAGGTAAATCTAATGTTAAATGATGTTAAAGTCATTCATTTGGAACATTAGATCAGTGAAGACACAAAAAGCCTTTCATAGGTTACAAATGTTAAATAGACATCACAAATTCTTTTTTATTGCTCTTATGGAACCTTTTCAGCATGTCAGGGCAATAAACCATTATAGGAGGAGATTGGGAATGTGCTTGGCTAATGCCAACTGTAATGGTAAAATTTGGTGTTCTGTTGCTGATAACATAGAAGTGGAAGTTTTGATGGACTCCTCTCAACAGATTACTTTGAAGCTGTTTTTACAAGAGTTGAATCAGCATATTATTACAACTTTAGTATATGCTAAATATGATGCATCTGAAAGGCTAGAGTTGTGGGAGGATATTTATCATCTTTCCAATACCTTGACTTGTTCTTGGTTGATAGTAGGAGACTTCAATGTAGTTTAGAATGATGAAGAAAAGATAGGTGGTAATCCAATACAACCTCAGGATGTAGAAGAGTTTGCATTTTGCATAAATTCCTGTGAACTTGAATAAGTGAATTTTAAGGGAAGCCCCTTCACTAGGTGGAATGGAAGAGCAGATGAAGAATGTATATTTGAAAGACTGGATAGGATGTTGGTGAATTCCCATCTTCTTGACAGCTTTGGAAATATTGAAGTGGAACATTTTGCAAGGACTTGGTCAGATCATGCCCCCCCTTTGTGCACTTATGTTGATAATCTTCAGAATCATTTCAGACCTTTTAAATTTTATGATTTTGGATAGAGTATGCATCTTTCCTGGAAATAGTTAGACAGAATTGGTACACTTGGGAACATATGGACCTTTTTATAAACTTCAAATGCAAAATAAAAAAGTTGAAAGGGGTGTTATCCAAATGGAGCAGGGAAGTTTTTGGTGATATCTTCAAGCAGTTTATCATAAGGGAGGAAATAGTTAGATTAAAGGAAGAGTTGTTTAAAGATAATCCATCTCAATTGAATAGATTGGTTCTGCAGAAAGCTTAGACTGAGACTAAAAGATACTTGCATTATGAAGAAGAGTACTGGAGACAAAAATTTGGCATGGATTGGTTTATAGATGGTGACAACAATACTAGATTTTTTCATAATCTAGTGAAGGGAAGAAGGAAGAAGTTGCAGATTAAAAAAATTCAAGACTCAGATGGTTCATGGATTGAGGATGAGGACCAAATGCCAGCTGAGGCTATGCACAACAATTTTCACATGAAGATTCAGTTGGAGGAGAAAATTTGTTGTCTCATATTCCTGTTTTGATTAATCAAGACAGAAATGATCTGCTTTGTCAAATGCCTAGTGTTGATGAAGTCAAAAATGCTGTTTTTAAGCTTAGTGGATCAAGTGCTAGTGGACATGATTGTTTTCCCGGAATTTACTACCAGACTTGTTGAGATATTGCTGGCTTGGATGTATACAAGATGGTGGCGGCTTTCTTTCAAGGTGATACTCTTCCTAAGGTTGTTACTCATACAAATCTTGTTCTGCTACCAAAGAAGGAGTTGGTTCAAAATTACTCAGACTTAAGACCTATAAGTTTTAGTAATTTTATCAAAAAGGTGATGTCAAGAGTGGTGCATGATAGACTGGAAGCTGCGTTACCAGAGTTGATCTCTATTAATCAAGCAGGCTTTGTACAAGGGAGAAGCATTATTGAGAATGTGCTCTTGGCACAAGAAATTATGACAGACATCAGAAAAAAGGGCAAACCAGCAAATGTAGTGATTAAATTGGACATGGCAAAGGCCTATGATAGAGTATCTTGGTCATATTTGATAAAGGTACTCAGCAGAATGGGATTTGCTCATCAATTCATTGACATGATATGGAGGCTTATTGCAAATAACTGGTATTCTATCCTCTTTAAAGGTCAGGCCAAAGGATTTTTCCATTAAACCAGGGATGTCCAACAAGGTGATCCACTTTCACCTGCATTGTTCATCTTATCAGCAGAGGTGTTATCGAGAGCTTTAAATGCAGTATCTAACAGTGGTGGGTATGTGGGATATGGCATGCCTAAATGGAGTCAAAATGTCAATCATCTGGCCTATGCAGATGATACTATAATATTTGCATCTGCAGAAGGAGAGTCCTTGAACAGAATTATAAAGATTCTGCAGGATTATGAGGCAATATCAGGCCAACTGATCAATAAAGACAAGAGTGCCTTTTATATGTATCAGAAGAGTTGGTGTACTGTCTCAACAGGTGGAGCAGATTACAGGTTTTTAAAAGGGACCAGATGCTATTGAACTATTTGGGATGCCCTATATTTCATGAAAGGAGGAAAAAGGTATATTATAATGATATTATCAAGAAGGTAAAAAACAAGCTGCAAAATCGGAAAGGAAAATTGCTCTCTTTTTGTGGAAAAGCAGTTCTCATCAATAGTGTGCTTCAGAGTATTCCTATATATATTCTTTCAGCTGTTGTTCCCACAAAGTATACTATTAATGAGCTTCATAAAATCTTTGCAAGGTTTTATTAGAGTACTAAAGAAGAGGGTAGTAGTAGACATTGGTCCTCATGGGACAAGGTTTGTTTACCAAAAGAAGAAGGTGGACTAGGATTCAGATATTTAGATGATGTGTCTAAGGCCCTTTTTTCCAAATTAGTTGGAGATTTAGAACATCAAATACGTTGTGGTCAGCCTTCATGTGGAATAAATATTGCAAGAAGATGAAACCAACTGAAGTTCAGTGGAAAGGTGGTTCACAGGTTTGGAAAAGAATGATAGAAACAAGGGGTCAGGTGGATCAACAGATATGGTGGGAACCAAGAAATGGAGCATGTGATGTATGGGAAGATAATTGGACTAAACTTGGGTTAATCAAACAGGCAATGCAGAAGGCTGGGATGCACAGACATTGTATGGCAAACTGTCCATTAATTTTTGTAATCATGTCCTAGAAGAGCTGAGTATAGAGGAGCATTCAGAGGAGAAAGATAAAGCTTGGTGGATGGCTAGTACTATAGGAAAATTCACTGCAGGGAGTGCTTGGAATTTGCTCAGGAAAAAGGCTCAAACATCAGTTCACTTTCCAAAATTGTGGTTCAAAGTTGTTCTATTCAAAATATCCTTCTTCCTTTGGAGATTTGGAAGTTCAAACTACCAGTTGATGATGTCCTAAATAGAATGAATATTAGTATTGTATCTAGATGTAGATGTTGTTTGAACCCTCATCATGAGGAGAAAGTTCCACATTTATTCCTAATAGGTGAATTTGCAGCAGAAATATGGCAATACTATAATGCTGCTGTGGGGATAATTGATCCAAGGATACAAATTCATAAGACAATAGTACAATGGTGGTCTATGCAAGGTCCTACAAAGCTCAAGTCAGTTATGCAGGCTGCACCAGCATTCATATGTTGGCAACTATGGAAGAGAAGAAATACTATCATTTATGGGGACAGGATGAATAAAATGAAGGTGATATATGGGATCAACTACAATTTACACAACCCGGTGAAGACATTATTTCCTTGGCTGAGAAACATTCCATATGATTGGCCTCAGATGGTGAAATATTTGGAGGATTACAAGCCTAAAGTGGGATATAAGATGGTGCAATGGAAGTGCCCTGATACAGGCTGGTTCAAGTGCAATACAGATAGGGCCTCAAGGGGAAATCTAGGACTGAGTTCAGCTGTATTCTACATTAGAGATGAAGTTGGAAACCTGATATATACTGGTGCAAGAAGATTAGCCGATACAAAAAATATTACAGCAGAATCTGTGGCTATATTAGATGGTATTGAATTCTACATTAAAAATGATCTGGTGCCTGTAATGATTGAATCAGATTCTTTGTCCATGGTAAATATTATACAAGGAGTATGGGAGATTCCATGGAAGATCAGTATGGAAGTTAGTAAGATCAAATTTTGGAGGAACAAGGGTGTCACGACCCAACCGGAGGGCCGCGACGGGCACCCGGTGCTAGCCCACCCGGGCACCTCTTGTCATACTTTCACATTTACATCTAGATGAGCCACATAGCTAAATCATATTTTCCATTCATTATTCATACTAATCCCATTTGGCAACGATACATATGTATAAATATCACTATCACTAACAATGCCCATATCAATGTACATAAGCCGACGAGGCTAACAAAATGATGTGCACAAGACTAGCCGACAAGGCCAAACACATCTAACCATATACGCATGTCTACGAGCCTCTAAGGAGAGTATGTCATATCATCTAGGCGGGACAGGACCCCGTTATGCCCATAAATATGTACACAAAAGAAAAATTACCAAAATCTGTAGCTCTGAATGAAATGGAGCTCCGCTATGTAGTCCCTGAGTAATAAAGTTATGGATCAAGCTTGTCTCCCTGGCCACCTGCGGGCATGACACAGCGTCCATAAGCAAAAGGACGTCAGTACGAAGAATGTATTGAGTATGTAAAGCATGATCAATATCATTATGAAAGCATAATAGACAACATAAGAGATAGCATAGGATGGGAGATAGTAGTATCATCGTCATAAGCACTTACTTGCTTCTCATAGGGACTTTCCATTTCTAATGCGTGATTGTGTACATACATCCATATCCGTACTCATTTACATTTTCATATTCATATCATATTCATATACATATTTATATACATATCATTTACATAGCATACCCGACCATGAAGGTTCGGTGTCTCGCGTACCCGACCATGGCTAGGCTCGGTGATTATACATACCTGGCCCTACCAAGGCTCAGGGTTATCCGTATCCAACTGCAGTGGTGCGCGCGCAATATATATATATATATATATATATATATATATATTCTACCCGGCCATATAAGCTCGGGGTTTCATAATAGCCATACATAGGCACATATACGTAAAAGATCATAAGCATCTTTAGCACTATTACTATCGTCGTTCATTACATCTATCTTTAGAGTATTACTCGTCATATGAGGAATTTAGTACAATCCTAACATATCGAGAATCATGAGCTTAGTAGCTTTTGAAGATAGCATCATTTGGAGGACATCATAGACTTATAGAAGATTAGATATTTGGCCAAATAACCATGCCTTATGAAAGAAGGGTTAGCCTTACATATCTTTTTGTTCAACTATTCTATCACTTGCACGTTCTCCTTAAATGCTCATGTTTCTACCTTCATTAGAGTTATGCTATCATTAGAAAATCGATAGCTAGCATACATGACTAAAGCTAGAGAAAATTGGACAGCATCTCCTTTATTTATACTACTTCCTCCATATCATATATCAACTCCCAAACATCAATAACAACATTCACAATATCATAACAATACTCTTTATTCGCATACATCATCCTCACTTCTCAATTCACTTCCAATCATCCACATCCATGGTCATAGCACACGATTACAGTAATTCATATACAATGTCCATCCCATATTCTTAACATCATTATAACACAACCATAATCACAACACATCAAGAATCATGACTCAATCCAAGCTATTACTTAAAATGACACTATTCCCACATTCATGACCCATTTTCTATATCCTTCTACAATCCAAGTGCTTCAACTTTCAAATACGTTAAACAACATGGAAATACCATAAAACTTACCTTAGATGGTGTAGGAATGAACCTTGGGTGGAAACACCTCACTTGCGCAAAACCCTAGTTTCACCTTCACTTGGATTCCTTGTCTTGGATGAACTTTAATGGGTTTCTTACACTTGATTCACTTAGTTTGATGAAGTTGATCACTAATATCTCTTGAATTATTATGGGAGAAGTGTAGAGAAATGTTATAGAGAGAAGGGGAGTGAAGAGAAAATGAAATGAAATGAACTTGGATCCCTTATTAATAACACAAAATCTGTCCTAACCAGCTTCTACGGACCAACATACGGTCCGTATAAATTATACTGACCGTATGTATGGCCATAGATTTGGTCCAGAGAGGGATGCTAATCTGGACTGATTATACGGCCAAACATACGGCCAGTATAATTTATACGGCCAGTATGTTGGGCCGTATAATGCCCAGTTCTTCCGAACTCATTCTCACCGACTAGTTTGATCTCCAATCCTTATGGAACCTTCTTAACACTTGTTTATCACCTCATTAACAATATAAGGGACGTTATAACTCTTCTCCAAGACATTATTAAGTCATCGATAACTTGTTACTCGAAATTCCTTTTCGATACCTATCGTATGCTTTGCCTTCTCTTGACAAACTTTCTCCCTCTACCTCGAATGTCTTTGAAATCTTAATTAGGGTCATCAAATATCATTTCTTACTTATTGAAATACCATATACTCCGTTCTCTTCGTTAATCTATTCACAGTGCATCAACGGAAAGTTTTCCAAGGTGTAACATTCTTCCCCCTTAAGAACATTTGTCCTCGAATGTTAAGTCCTTAGGGATTCTATAAAAATTTCGCCAGAGTTTCCCCTGTAATATGGCACTACCACCCTGTCACAACATCCCATAATAACAATACCTCACGGGGCCACAACATAATAGCAATATAGTTTGGCCACACACGACCCAAATGTGTTAAAAGGGAACATACATACCTTATGATCTTGATGTCTCATCTTGGATTTCTCCCGGGGGCTGAAATAAGTGCGGGTACTTGGATTTCATAATTTCTTCCACTTCCCATGTCATTTCTTTTCGGTTATTGTTTCTCCATAAAACCTTAACTGATGCCACTTCTTTGTTTCTAAGCCTCCGTACTTGCCTATCTAATATGGCAATGAGTACCTCTTCATAAGTCAACTTTTCTGTCACTTGAACATCATTTACTGGCACGATCCTAGTAGGATCTCCGACACATTTACAAAGGATCGAGACATGAAAACTGGGTGAACTGACTCCAAATCAGGAGGTAGATCTAATTCATAGGCCACTTTGACTACTTTGCGCACAATCTCATAAGGCCCAATGTACCGGGGACTAAACTTCCCCTTTTTGCCAAATCTCATTACACCTTTCATTGGTGACACTTTTAAGAATACCTAATCTTTCACTTGGAACTCTAAGTCCCTTCGACGATTATTCGCATAGGACTTTTGACGACTTTGGGCTGCTAATAGTCGACCTTGTATGAGCTTAACTTTTTCTATGGCTTGCTGGACCAAGTCTGGCCCTATCAATTTAGTCTCTCCTGCCTCAAACCACCCAATTGGGGATCTACACTTTCGCCCATATAAAGCCTCATACGGTGCCATTTGGGTGCTAGAATGATAACTATTGTTATAAGAAAATTCAATGAGGGGTAAGTAATCATCCCAATTACCTCCAAAATCTATCATACATGCCCATAACATATCCTCAAGAGTCTGAATGGTACGTTCGGCTTGTCCATCAGTCTGCGGGTGAAATACCGGGCTAAGGATCACTTGAGTCCCCAAACCCTCTTGGAAGGACTTCCAAAAATTAGCTGTAAACTGAGTTCATCTATCATAGATAATAGATACTGGAACACCATGGAGTCACACTATCTCTTTAACATAAAGCTTTGCATAATCTTCTGCCACATATGTAGTTCTGACTGGTAAGAAATGAGCTGACTTCGTGAGTCTATCCACAATCACCCATATAGAATCATATTTACGTCGAGAACGGGGCAAGCCTGTAATGATGTCCATGTTAATTACTTCCCATTCCCACGTTGGAATTGCTATAGCTTGCAACAATCCGCCCGACTTTTGGTGCTCAATTTTCACTTGTCGACAGTTGGGACATTGAGCTACAAATTTCGCTATATCTTTCTTCATTCCATTCCACCAATATATAGACTTAAGATCATGGTACATTTTCGTTGCTCCGGGGTGGACAAAATAACGGGAGTAATGGGCTTCTCTCAATATTTGGTGGCGTAATTATCACGACCCAACCGGAGGGCCGTGACGGGCTCCAGGTGCTAGCCTACTCGGGCAACTCTTAACATACCTTTACATTTACATCTAGGTGAGCCACATATTAAATCATACTTTCTATCCATCAATCCTACTATTTCCATTGGGCAACAATACATATATACATATCACCATTAATAGCAATGCCCATAGCAATGTACATAAGCCGACGAGGCTAACAAAATGACATCCAAAATATAGGTCGATAAGGACAAACACATCTAACCATATACACATGTCTACGAGCCTCTAAGGAGAGTATGTCATGTCATATAGGCGGGACAGGACCCCGCTATGCCCATAAATATGTACACAAAAGAATCAATACCAAAAGTTATAGCTCCGAATGAAATAGAGCTCCGCTATGTAGTCCCTGAGAAATATAGCTATGTATCAAGTTTGTTTCCCTGGCCACCTGCGGGCATGACACAGCGTCCACAAACAAAAGGACGTTAGTACGAAGAATGTACTGAGTACGTAAAGTATGATCAATATCATTATGAAAGCATAATAGACAACATAGAAATAGCGTAGGATAAGAGATAGTAATATCACCATCATAAGCACTTACTTTCTTCTCATAAGGACTTTCCATTTCTAACGCGTAATTATGTACATACATCCATATCCGTATGCGTACTCATATCCGTACTCATTTACATTTGGTACCCATAGTCATATTCATATTCATATCTATATCGTGTACATATCCATATCATATACATAGCATTTACATAGCATACCCGACCACGAAGGTTCGGTGTTTCACGTACCCGGCCATGGCTAGGCTCGGTTATCATACATATCTGGCCAACCAAGGCTCAGGGTTACACATACCTGGCCCTACCAAGGCTTCAGGGTTATCCGTACCCAACTGCAGTGGTGCGCGCGCATTATATATATACATATATTCTACCCGGCCATATAAGCCCGGGGTTCGATAATAGTCATACTTAGGCACATTTACGTAAAAGCCCATAAACATCTTTAGCGTCATCACTATTATCATCGTCATCATTATCGTTATCACTATTATCGTCGTTCATTACATCTATCCTTATAGGATTACTCATCATATGAGGAATTTAGTACAATCGTAACATATCGAGAATCATAAGCTTAGTAGCTTTTGAAGATAGCATCATTTGGGGGGGGGGGGGGGGGGGGACATCATAGACTTATAGAAGATTTAGATATTTGGCCAAAGAACCATGCCTTATGAAAGAAGAGTTAGCCTTACATACCTTTTCGTTCAACTATTCTGCCACTTGCCCGTTCTCCTTCAATGCTCACGTTTCTACCTTCATTAGAGTTGTACTATCATTAGAAAATCGATAGTTAGCATACACGACTAAAACTAGAGAAAATTGGACAACATCGCCCTTATTTATACGACTTCCTCCATATCATATATCAACTCCCAAATGTCGATAATAACGTTCACAACATCATAATAATACTCTTTATTCACCTACATTATCCTTACTTCTCAATTCATTTCCAATCATCCATATCCATGGTCATAGCACACTATTACATTCGCTCATATACAATGTTTATCCCATGTTCCCAATATCATTTATAACATGATTATAATCATAACATATCAAGAATCATTACTCAACCCAAGCTACTACTCACAAACATCACTATTCTCACATTCAAGACCCATTTTCTATATTCTTCTACAATCCAAGTGTTTCAACTTTCAAATACCTTAAACAACATGGAAATACCATAAAACGTACCTTAGATGGTGTGGGAATGAATCTTGAGTGGAAATACTTCACTTGAACCAAACCCTAGTTCTCCTCCAATGGGATTTCTTGTGGTCCTCTAACCCTTGGAAGCTTTCTAACACATAAACACTTGATTCTAGTCTTTGTTCTTCGTGTTCTCTTGTACTTGAGTGGAATATGCTTAGATAAGGGTTTTTGAGCTCTCAACACTTGTACAATATGGAAAATGGAGTAAGAGAACCCAAGGCATCTATTTATACAAGCATTACAAATCAGTGCATCGGGACTTCCACGGACACTTATACGGTCCGTATAGTATTGTACGACCCGTATAAGTTATCTTAGTTCACAAAACAGAAAACCATCTCCCTGATGGGAGTTATACGGACACCTTATACGGATTATAAATTTATACGGACCGTATAAAGTTATACGGACCGTATAAGTGGTCGTATAACTCCACTTCTCTGAAATGGTTTCCGTCATTTCGTTCGATCTCCAATCCTTATGGAATCTTCTTAACACTTGTATAATAATTCATTAACAATATAAGGGACGTTATAACTCTTCTCCAAAACTTCATTAAGTCATCATTAACTTGGTACTCGTAATTCCTTTTCGATACCTATCGTATGCCTTACCTTCTCTTGGCAAACATTCCTCTCTTACCTCGAATGTCTTTGAAATCTTAATTAGGGTCATCAAATGTCATTCCTTGCTTATTGAAATACCGTATAATTTGTGCTCTTCATTGGTCTATTCACTGTGCATCAACAGGGAATTTTTTCGAGGTGTAACAGTAATCCTGTCACATCAGGAACACATAATCTGCCTCGGCATCGGAGAACTCCGTCTCCTGCAATCTTAAATGATGACTCCTCCTTCTGAGGGAGTGTATCTCTGTAATGCATTAACATGGGATCTTCGTATTGCCGCTCTTTCTCTTCCACTACTAGTGATGGGACTACTGAATTTTGAATGGTAGTTCCCTTGCTACCTGAGTCCACTACCCGAAATCCTAGGCTAGCTAACTGCTGGAGCTCACGAGCCATTTCTCTTTCCTCTGGTCGTATATCACACAAACTTCCCATGGATCTACGGCTAAGAGCATCAGCCACAACATTTTCCTTTCCAGGGTGATATAGGATATCAACATCATAATCTTTTAGCAATTCCAACCATCGTCGTTGCCGCAAATTCAACTCTTTCTGCTTGAAGATATACTAAAGGCTCTTATGATCTGTATAAATATCCACATGGACACCATATAAATAATGTCTCCACTTCTTTAATGCATGAATCACTGCAGCCATTTCTAGATCATGGGTTGGATAATTTTTCTCATGTTTCCGTAATTACCTTGAAGCATACGCAATCACCTTACCATGTTGCATCAACACACAGCCTAGCCCAATGCCTGAAGCATCGCAATAGACAACATAACCTTCTAATCCCTCTGGAAGTCTCAGGACTGGGCAGAAGTCAATCTATCTTTTAGCTCTTGGAAACTATGTTCACAAGCATCTGTCCATTGAAACTTAGCTGATTTCTGGGTCAGCTGTGTTAGTGGTGCAGAAATAGAAGAAAAACAATCTCCGGTAGTAACTTGCTAAGCCCAGGAAGCTACGAACCTCTATAGGAGTTGTGGGCCTTGGCCAAGTCTTCCCTGCCTCAATCTTTTGGCTATCTACCCGAATACCATCGGCTGAAATAATGTACCCTAGAAATGTCACTGAGTTTAACCAAAACGCATACTAAGAAAATTTGGCGAATAACTCTCGAGTTTGAAGAACTCTAAGGACAGTACGCAAATGATCCGCGTGTTCTGCCTCGGATCTAGAATACACCAAGATATCGTCGATGAATACAATCACAAATAGATCTAGGAAGGGTTTGAACACATTGTTCATCAAATCCATAAATACTGCCGGTGCATTAATTAGTCCAAATGACATCACCCGGAACTCAAAATGGCCATATCTTGTTTTGAAGGTTGTCTTAGGGATATCTTTCTCCCTAACTCTCACTTGATGATACCCGAACCTCAAATATATCTTTGGAAACCATTTGGTGCCTTGTAATTGGTTAAATAAATCATCAATCCTCAGAAGAGGATATTTATTCTTAATCGTCACCTTATTCAGTTGCCGATAGTCAATGCACATTCTCAAGGAGCCATTTTTCTTTCGGACAAACAATACGGGTGCTCCCCACGGGGATGAACTAGGCCTAATAAAGCCTTTCTGAAGCAAGTCTTTCAATTGCTCCTTCAATTCTTTCAATTCTGCGGGAGCCATCTATAAGGAGGAATAGATATAGGCTTGGTGTCTGGCAACACATCAATAGAAAAATCAATCTCCAACTCGGGAGGGAGGCCTGGAAGCTCTTCCGGGAATACATCCGGAATCTTATTCACTACGGGAACTGACTGCAGAGTCGGCGGTTCAACTTCTACATCTTGAACCCGAACTAGATGATAAATGTAACCTTTTGTGATCATTTTCCTTGCCTTTAGATAGGAAATAAGCCTACCTTTTGGGACGCAGTATTCCCTTTCCATTCTAAAACTGGTTCTCCCGGAAATTAGAAACGAACCATTTTCATTCTACAATCAACATTGGCATAGCAAAAAGCCAACCAATCCATGCCCATAATAACATCAAAATCTACCATTTTTAACTCATGCAAGTCAACCGTAGTATGATGGTCACAAATCACAACTATGCAGTTTCTATATACTCGGCTAGCCATTACCGATTCACCAACTGGTGTAGACACCTCAAAAGGTTTGATCAACTCCAGTTTGACTCTAAATCGACCCGCAATATACGGAGTAACATATGACAATATGGAGCCCGGATCTATCAAAGCATATACATCATGAGAAAATACCGATAATATACCTGTGACAACGTCAGGAGAAGACTCAAGATCTTGGCGTCCAACCAAAGTATAAATACGGTGCTGAGGACCGCTAGAACTGGGGACTCACCCTCTGCCTCTGCCATGGCCGACTGGCGCATGTGAACCTGGCCCCATAGGGCATATGACGATGAAGATCCGACCACCGACCCTGAATGCTGGGTCCTACCTCTACTACCAACAGAGGGGCAATCACGCATAATATGGCCTGGCCGACCACATGAATAGCAAACCTCTGAACCCAATTGTTACACATTTGAAAATTCCCCGTTAGTGTCCAGTGAATAGAATAGCAAGGAACACGAGGTATACGATGATTTGATAAGTAAGAAATAGCATTTGATGATCTTAATCGAGATTCGAAGACATTTGACAAAAGGAAAAAGTTTGGCCAAGAAAGTAAAGGATATGTTATGTGTCGGGAAGAGAATTACGAGCGACGAGTTAATAATGGCATCATGATGTTTGGAGACGAGTAATGACGTCCCTTGGATTGGTATTGAAATGTTAAACAAGTGTTAAGAAGGTTCCATAAGGATCGGAGATCAAACGAGTCGACGAAAACAAGTTCCGGATAACTGGACATTATACGGCCAGACATACTGGCTGTATAAAATTCACGGACCGTATGTCCAGGCCATGTTCAGTCCAGAACAGCATACCTCACTGGACCAAACATACGGTCCAACATACGGTCAGTGAAAAATATACGGACCGTATGTTGGTCCGTATAAGTTGGTCGGGGTAGCTTTGTGAATTAATATAAGGGACCTTTCTCATTTCATTTTTCATTCCATTTTCACTCCACAAGTCAAGAAGCCTCTAGAATATTCTCTAACATTCATCCACAAGAAAATCAAAGGAAAATCCATGATCAACTACTTCAATCCATAAAAATAAGTGTATGAAACCTAGTGAAAGTCATCCAAGCCAAGAAATCCCAAGAGAAGTGAAATAGGGTTGTGATTACGAATACGTTTTAAATGACATTTAGACCATGAAATAAGTATTATGTATGAGAAAATGCGATAATGAGCTATAACCATAAATGTGGAGAAATTGTGGAGGAATGGTGAATTGTGGTAAATGTATACAAATGATGATTTTTGGTTGTCATATTGTGAATGTTGATACGAACGTTTGGGAATTGATATAGAATATGGGAAAGTAGTATAAACAAAGGAAATGCAGCCCAATTTTCCCTAGAAATAGTAACGCGTTCTTGTGGTCGATTTACTAACGTTGATGCGAATTCTCTCTTGAAGGTAGAAACGTGACATTGAAGGAGAACAAGCGAACGATAGCTTAGTTAAACGTAAAAAGTATGTGAGGATAGTCCTTTCTTTCTAATGGCATGAATCCTATATCATGACTCTCCCTTCCTCTTTATGAATTCTTACATTCCGTAAAGCTAAAGGTCTATGTCCATGAATAGCTACATAAGATAAGAGATATATTATGAGCCTTATAATGATGATGATGAGTTAAAGTATAGAGATTCTAAAATGTATGATATGATGGTCCTATAACGTAAGTGATGTTAATTATTGTCTACACTCACCTTATATTCTAATTCCTTCAAGGTGAGGCAGAATGTCAATGAATGCTCCATAATGAAATCGGGGGATCACGACCTTACATCACCCCGATAAAGTATATTTGTCCTTGAGCCTTATGCATGTATTATGATAAGTATATTATGATGAGCGTATATGATGAGCATATTATGATGAGCATGTTATGATGAGCACATTGTGATATTACACCGCCCCTATATCACCGGGCTGTCACCACTAAGGCGGGCAGCGTATACACCATGGCCAGATGGCATGGGCAGACACCACTAGTGGGCGGCATGAGATGATACCCCGGGCGCAGGAGGCCTGGACGCAGGCTAATGTTATGATTATTACACCGATCCGATATGGACGGGCAGCTTATACATTATTACACCGTACCTATATGGACGGGTAGCTTATACGTTTATGCATGTATGATATGATGATGAGTATGAGTAAGACAATATGACTTATTTCCTTTATACTTGACAGTCAGATACAGATGTTCCATATTGATATTTCCTTTATAGCATTGATTTATTTTATTGTTTATGCCTCTCATACTCAGTACATTGTTCGTACTGACGTCCATTTTCTTTGGTCGCTGTGTTCATGCCCACTGGTAGACAGGGAGGTGAGCTTGATCCGGACTCGTAGAAGCTGTCAACTGATTGAAAGCACTCCTTTGTTCTGGAGGTGCTTGATTATTCTTTTGTGTACATTTGTATATATATTTTTGGGCATGACGGAGTCTTGTCCCGTCTCTATGTCTAGCACTCCAGTAGAGGCTCGAAGATACGCAGTGTGGGTTATATGGTCTCACGAGATTGCTACTATGTATATGTATTATTTTGATGACCGAAAGGCGTATGCATATAAAAGTATTATGTTTTGAAATGAAAGATGATTTTCTTATGATTTGAGTATAAAATTAATAAAAGAGCATTAAATGAGTAAGATGAATAATAGAACAAGCGGTGCTAGGTGGTTAGCCCCGGGTACCCGTCGCGGCCCCTAGTCGGGTCGTGACAAAAGTGGTGTCAGAGCGGTTCAGTCCTAGGAAGTGTCTATGAGCCGTGTCTAGTAGAGTCTTGTTTATGGTATTTTGCGGGCCACATCAATAAACAAGAGGCTACAGGGCATTTAGGAAAAATGACCATCTTTCTTCTCATGAGATCATGCGATAGAGCCGTGTAAAAGATTATACCCTCCCTAATAGTGTGTTATGATTTCAGAATGCCGCCAAAGGGAAAAGCTACAACCGCCCAGAAGGGCAATACTACGGCAAAGAGGCGGGCAGAAAGAGAGCCTCCGATGAATATTGAAGAGGGCGAGTCACATAATGAGGCCTTATCTAATACTTCCTCCACCCCGCCTAATATGGGTCAACAAGTGACCGAGGCCATACATCTATTGACACAATTGGTTGCCGCACAGGCACAGCGACAAAATGTGAGTTCAAGTGATCAGGCAGCAAGTACTAGAGCCCGTGATTTTATAAGTCTAAATCCTCCGGAGTTTTTCGAGTCAAAGCCGGATAAAGACCTGCAAGGCTTCATTGATGAGATGTTGAGGACGTTGAGGATTGTCCATGCCTCCGAAACTGAATCCGTGGAGTTGGCATCTTATAGACTCCGGGATGTGGCAGTCTTATGGTATAATAACTCGGTATTATCAAGAGGAGAGAATGCACCTCCCCCGATTTGGAAAGAATTCGTAAATGCTTTCATTCGTCATTACTTGCTACCCGAGTCCCGCCGAGCTAGAGCGGATAGATTTCTAAATTTGAAGCAAGGAAACATGAGTGCCCGGGAATATAGCCTTCAATTTAATTCATTAGCTAGATATGCCCCGACTATGGTGGCCGACATGAGAGATCGGGTACATAGATTTGTGCGTGGTTTGGGACCACATTTATTTAAAAACTGTTTCACGGATTCGTTGCAAGACGGGATGGATATTTCCCGAATACAGGTCCATGCTCAGAATCTAGAGGGACGACAACAACCACAAAGAAGTGATCGTGATATTGATAGAAGGCAAAGTAAGAGGGCCAAATCTATGGGAGCAGGCAGTGATTATAGAGGGGGATCGTGGCAGACATATTCTAGGTACTCAGGCTAGTCGGTGACTAGTGCACCCCCTCGATTCGCAGGTTGGAGATTTGACCGCTCCTTCCGTTCAGGACAGGGCCAGAGTTCGAGGGCCTCAGATTCCCAGTTCAGGGAAGATTATAGTCAGAGGAGACCCCAGTACCGCGATGCAGCCAGTGCGGTAGATTACATTCCGGACAGTGTTGCCAGGGTTCGGATGCTTGTGGCCAGGTTGGGTACATGATGAGAGATTGCTCGTCGATGAGTGATAGAGTTGGAGTTCAGCCCACAAGTTCAGTAGCTGGTTCTTCCTCAGTGCGCCCGGTAGGGCAGACTCCCCAAATGTCAGCAGGACGAGGTAGAGGTAGAGGGGCAACATCTATTTCAGGTACCACTCAGCCCCGTGTATATGCTTTAGCCGGACGGCAGGATCTTGAGTCTTTCCCGGATGTGGTTACAGGTACATTGTCTATATTCTCCCGTGATGTGTATGCATTGATAGATCCGGGTTCTACTTTCTCTTATATTACTCCATATGTTGCTGGTTGTATTAGGGTGAAACCTGAGCCAATCAAACCCTTTGAGGTATCTACTCCGGTTGGTGATCCCGTGGTAGCGAGACAAGTGTATAAAAATTGTATAGTTGTGATATATGATCGCCAGACCAAAGCTGATTTAATTGAGCTGGAAATGCTAGATTTTGATGTAAATATGGGTATGAATTGGTTGGCATCGTGTTATGCTAATGTCGATTGCCGAATGAAAGTGGTTCGATTCCAATTTCCGGGAGAGCCTGTGCTTGAATGGAAGGGTAATGCAGCATCTCCAAAAGATAGGTTTATTTCCTACCTTAAGGCAAGAAAAATGATAGCCAAGGGCTATATTTATCATCTAGTCCGAGTTCATGACACCGAGGCAAAGTCGCTAACTTTCCAATCAGTCCTGGTAGTGAATGAATTTCCAGATGTATTCCCTGATGAACGTCAAGGTCTTCCTCCAGAAAGAGAGATTGACTTCACTATTGATGTGTTGCCGGACACTAAGCCTATTTCTATTCCTCCGTATCGAATGGATCCGGCAGAACTGAAAGAGTTAAAGGCACAGTTGAAAGATTTGTTTGAGAAGGGGTTTATTAGACTCAGTTCATCACCGTGGGGAGCACCAGTTTTGTTCATGAGAAAGAAAGACGGATCCCTGCGAATGTGCATCGATTATAGGCAATTAAACAAGGTGGCGATAAAGAACAAATATCCTCTTCCAAGGATTGACTATTTTTTTGATCAGCTACAGGGTGCCAAGTGGTTTTTGAAAATAGACTTGAGGTCGGGCTATCATCAAGTGAGAGTTAGAGAAGCAGATATTCCCCGAAACAGCCTTCAGAACGAGATATGGCCACTATGAATTCCGGCTGATGTCGTTTGGATTAACTAATGCTCCGACTGTGTTTATGAATTTGATGAATAATGTATTCAGGCCACTCTTGGATTTATTCGTGATAGTATTTATTGATGATATTCTGGTGTATTCTCGCATAGAATCAGAACAAGCAGATCATTTGCGAATTGTTCTTGGCATTCTTCGAGCTCGAGAATTATCTGCAAAATTTTCAAAGTGCGAGTTTTGGCTAAATTCTGTAACATTTCTGGGCCATGTTATTTCAGATGATGGCATTCGAGTTGACACTGAGAAAATTGAAGGTGTGAAGATTTGGCCAAGGCCTACAATGCCTACAGAAGTTCGTAGCTTTCTGGGATTGGCAGGTTATTATAGAAGATTCGTAGAGGGCTTCTCATCTATTTTAGCCCCATTGACGAAGCTAACCCAGAAGTCAGCCAAATTTCAGTGGAATGATGCTTGTGAACGCAGCTTCCAAGAGTTGAAAGACAGATTGACCTCAGCCCCAGTCTTAACACTTCCAGAAGGGTCAGATGGCTATGTTGTGTATTGCGATGCTTCCGGTGTCGGATTAGGATGCGTATTGATGCAACATGGTAGAGTTATTGCATATGCTTGGAGACAATTGCAGAAACATGAAAAGAACTACCCAACTCATGATCTCGAATTGGCTGCAGTTATTCATGCATTAAAAATGTGGAGACATTACTTGTATGGTGTGCATGTTGACATCTATACAGATCACAAGAGTCTTCAGTATATTTTCAAACAAAAGGAGTTGAATCTGCGACAGAGGCGGTGGTTAGAGTTATTGAAAGATTATGATGTTAGCATTTTGTACCACCGCGGGAAAGCAAATGTAGTAGCTGATGCGCTTAGCCGCCGATCAATGGGCAGTTTATGTGAAGTCCCTCCGGAAAAGAAAGAGATAGTTCATGAGCTCCACCAACTAGCTAATCTTGGAGTACGTGTGATTGATTCGGGTAGTGCAGGGATTGACATTAATGATCCCACAGTCTCGTCCTTGAACGTAGAAGTGAAAGAGCATCAGTATGAAGATCCTAAACTGTGCCATTACAGAGACATATCTCATGGAAAGGACAAGTCTCCATTTGATGTTTCTATGGATGGAATTCTTAGATACCGAGGCAGGCTATGTGTTCCAAATATCGCAGAAATGCACCGACGAATTCAAGAAGAGGCCCATTATTCTGGGTATTCTATTCACCCAGGTGCCACCAAGATGTATCATGATCTTAAACTAATGTATTGGTGGGATGGCATAAAGGGAGACATAGCGGAATTTGTAGCACAGTGTCCCAATTGCCAACAAGTAAAGATCGAGCATCAAAAGCCAGGAGGCTTATTGCAAGCAATGGAAATCCCTACTTGAAATTGGGAAGTGATTAACATGGATTTTATTGTGGGGTTACCTCGTTCTCGAGGCAAGTATGATTCTATATGGGTGATCGTGGATAGATTGATGAAAGCAGCCCATTTTCTTCCAGTTAGAACCACGTACTCAGTAGAAGACTATGCGAGGTTGTATCTCAAAGAAATTGTGCGACTCCATGGTATTCCATTATCCATTATCATAGATAGAGGAGCACATTTTACAACCAAGTTCTGGAAATCCTTTCAAGAAGGTCTAGGTACCCAAGTGAAGTTTAGCACAGCATTTTATCCGCAGACCGATGGACAAGCTGAGCGTACTATTCAGACTTTGGAAGATATGCTACGAGCATGTGTGCTGGATTTCGGTGGTAGTTGGGATGATCACTTACCCCTTATTGAATTTGCATACAACAATAACTACCATTCCAGTATTCAAATGGCTCCGTACGAGGCTTTGTATGGGAGGAAATGTAGATCCGCAATCGGATGGTTTGAAATAGGAGAAGCACATCTAGTAGGCCCTGAATTGATTCAACAAGCGGTAGAAAGTTAAGGTAATCCGAGATCGATTGTTGACAGCCCAAAGTCGCCAAAAGTCATATGCGGGCAATCGCCGACGAGACTTGGAATTTCAAGTTGGTGATTGGGTGTTCTTGAAATTATCGCCCATGAAAGGGGTGATGAGATTTGGCAAGAAAAGGAAGTTAAGTCCTAGATATATTGGACCCTATAGAATTACCCGCAAGGTGGGTCATGTAGCCTATGAATTGGACTTGCCTTCGAAGCTTGATCCAGTCTTCCATGTTTTGATGCTCCATAAGTGTATTGGAGATCCTACAAAGATTGTTCTGACTGATGATATCCAAGTGACAGAAAAGCTAACCTATGAGAAGTGCCTATTGCCATTCTAGACAGGCAAGTGCGAAGACTTGGAAATAAAGAGGTAGCTTCAGTCAAAGTCTTATGGCGAAACAACAACCGGGAAGAAATGACTTGGGAAGCGGAAGAGAAAATGAAATCTGCATATCCATACTTATTCCAAACCCCAGAAGAGGTTCAAGGTGAAGCCCCAACATTATGAGGTACGTACGCTTACTTTTTATACTTTTGGTCGTGTGTGGCCATAGATATGTTGCTATTATGTTGTGGCCCTGTGAGGCAGTGATATTATGGGTTGTTGTGACAGGATGGTAGTGCTATAGTACAGGGGAAACTCTGGCAAAATTTTCATAGAATTCCGAGTGTTTAACATTCGAGGACGAATGTTCTAAAAAGGGGGAAGAATGTTACACCTTGGAAAATCCTCGTTAGTGTCCAGTGAATAGGCTAGCAAGGAACATGAGGTATATGATGATTTGATAAGTAAGAAATAGCATTTGATGATCTCAATCGAGATTCGAAGACATTTGACAAAAGGAAGAAGTTTGGCCAAGAAAGTAAAGGATATGTTATGTGTCGGGAAGAGAATTACGAGCGAATAATGATGGCATCATGATGTCTTGGAGATGAGTAATGACGTCCCTTGAATTGGTATTGAAATGTTAAACAAGTGTTAAGAAGGTTCCATAAGGATCGGAGATCAAATGAGTTGACGAAAACAAGTTCCGGATAACTGGACATTATACGGCCAGACATACTGGCCGTATAAAATTCACAGACCGTATGTCCAGTCCGTAGATTCAGTCCAAAATAGCATACCTCAGCGGACCAAATATACAGTCCAACATACGGTCAGTGAAAAATATACGGACCGTATGTTGGTCCGTATAAGTTAGTCGGGGCAGCTTTGTGAATTAATATAAGGGACCTTTCTCATTTCATTTTTCATTCCATTTTCACTCCACAAGTCAAGAATCCTCTAGAATATTCTTTAACATTCATCCATAAGAAAATCAAAGGAAAATCCATGATCAACTACTTCAATCCATGAAAATAAGTGTATGAAACCTAGTGAAAGTCATCCAAGCCAAGAAATCCCAAGAGAAGTGAAATAGGGTTTTGGTGGTAGGAAAGTATTTCCATTCAAGGGTTGTTCATCCATAATCTAAGGTACGTTTCATGACCATATCATGTTGTTTAAGGTATTGGAAGGCTAAGATACTTGAATTGTAGAAAGACATAGAAAATGGGTCATAAATGAGTGAATAGTGTCACTGTTGAATAGTAGTTGGGATGAATCGTGAATGTTGGTATGTTGTGATTATGAATACGTTATAAATGACATTTATACCATGGAATAAGTATTATGTATGAGAAAACGTGATAATGAGCTATAACCATAAATGTGGAGAAATTGTAGAGGAATGGTGAATTGTGGTAAATGTATACAAATGATGATTTTTGGTTGTCTTATTGTGAATGTTGATACGAACGTTTGGGAGTTGATATAGAATATGGGAAAGTAGTATAAACAAAGGAAATGCGGCCCAATTTACCCTAGAAATAGTAACGCGTTCTTGTGGTCGATTTACTAACGTTGATGCGAATTCTCTCTTGAAGGTAGAAATGTGACATTGAAGGAGAACAAGCGAACGATAGCTTAGTTAAACGTAAAAGGTATGTGAGGATAGTCCTTTCTTTCTAATGGCATGAATCCTATATCATGACTCTCCCTTCCTCTTTATGAATTCTTACATTCCGGAAAGCTAAAGGTCAATGTCCATGAATAGCTACATAAGATAAGAGATATATTATGAGCCTTATAATGATGATGATGAGTTAAAGTATAGAGATTCTAAAATGTATGATATGATGGTCCTATAACGTAAGTGATGTTAATTATTGTCTACACTCACCTTATATTTTAATTCCTTCAAGGTGAGGCAGAATGTCAATGAATGCTCCATAATGAAATCGGGGGATCACGACCTTACGTCACCCCGATAAAGTATAGTTGTCCTTGAGACTTATGCATGTATTATGATAAGTATATTATGATGAGCGTATATGATGAGCATATTATGATGAGCATGTTATGATGAGAACATTGTGATATAACACCGCGCCTATATGGCCGGGCAGTCACCGCTAAGGCGGGCAGCGTATACACCATGGCCAGATGGCATGGGCAGACACCACTAGTGGGCGGCATGAGATGATACCCCGAACGCGGGAGGCCTGGACGCAGACTAATGTTATGATTATCACACCGATCCGATATGGATGGGCAACTTATACATTATTACACCGTACCTATATGGAGGGGTAGCTTATACGTTTATGCATGTATGATATGATGATGAGTATGAGTAAGACAATATGACTTATTTCCTTTATACTTGACAGTCAGATACAAATGTTCCATATTGATATTTCCTTTATATCATTGACTTATTTCATTGTTTATGCCTCTCATACTCAGTACAATGTTCGTACTGACGTCCGTTTTCATTAGACGTTGTGTTCATGCCCACAGGTAGACAGGGAGGTGAGCTTGATCCGGACTCGTAGAAACTGTCAACTGATTGAAATCACTCCTTTGTTCCAGAGGTGCTTGATTATTCTTTTGTGTACATTTGTATATATATTTTTGGGCACGACGGGGTCTTGTCCCGTCTCTATGTCTAGCACTCCAGTAGAGGCTCGTAGATACGCAGTGTGAGTTATATGGTCTCATGAGATTGCTACTATGTATATGTATTATTTTGATGGCCGAAAGGCGTATGCATATAAAAGTATTATGTTTTGAAATGAAAGATGATTTTCTTATGATTTGAGTATAAAATTGATAAAAGAGCATTAAATGAGTAAGATGAATAATAGAACGAGCGGTGCTCGGTGGTTAGCCCCAGGTACCCGTCGCGGCCCCTAGTCGGGTCGTGACACCAATCGGCACTGACCCCAATGTAGCTTCCCACACTGGGAACATCGTGGCATGGGTGGCCTGGGCTGACCCGAATCTCCCCTGAACTGAGATCCCAAAAAGCTCTGACTCTGCCCGGAATGAGTAGATCCATCAAATCTCTGGCCTGAAAACCGTGTGTCACACCCTAATCTTGATAGGGCATGATGGGCACCCGACTCTCATCAGAGTCGAGCGAACCCTTAGACATTCGCTCTATCAGAACCTGTCATTTCAATTTTTTTTAAAAACATGGAACTTTTCCAAATAGAGATCATTGTCTTTATACAGATTATGAAAACTCTCAATCAATTACGTACTTTTTACCAACTGAAATCATCTGAAAATACATACTCTTTTAAACATCTACAAATGATTCGCAATTCCCGACGCCCTATCCACAGGACACTGTCTGCAAAGTCTCTATCATATACAAAATACCATGACACAAGTACTTGACTCGGCAACACTCCGAACTGAGATGGAGCTCGCCAATCCCGCTAGAACACCTTTAGCAAAGTCATCTACTCATCTGGGTGTACCTGCGTGGCACGAAACGCAGCCCCCGAGAAAAGGGGTCAGTACGGAATATGTACTGAATATGTAAAGCATTACTGAATCATAACACAAGGAGAAGCATAACCGTAAACAAGTTTAGAAGCAACACGGGAGTACCTGGAACAACATTTTAAACTGTGCCCTGCAGTGCCTTACGCAACTCTAGCATACACAATATAAATGTAGTATCCTAATAGTCCTTTCGGACGGCCACTCCCAGCTAATAACACAATAGTCCCTTCGGATAGCCGCTTGCGACATAATAATAATGATGGTTCCATCGGGCATGCCGGTTCCGACATACGACTATCCTGGCCCCTTCGGGCATGCCGGTCCCGAAATAATGATGATGGCCCCTTCGGGCACGCCGGTCCCGACATACGACTATCCTGGCCCCTTCGGGCATGCCGGTCCCAACATAATAATGGTCGCCCCTTCGGGCATGCCGGTTTCGACATACGGCTATCCTGGCCCCTTCGGGCATGCCGGTCCCGACATAATAATAATGGTCGCCCCTTCGGGCATGCCGGTTCCGACATACGGCTATCCTGGCCCCTTCGGCATGCCGGTTCCGACATAATAATAATGATAATAATAGTGATAGCCCCTAATGCTAATGGTGTCAACACAACTTAACCCACGAATATTAATACAAAGAAATGATGCTATGGAGTGTAACACAAATCGTAATGAAACGAAGTAGAAAAATCGCGCACCCCCCTTCGGAGTGGTTTTGAAAATCTAAATAGTAAAATCTCGCATCCCCTTCAGAGTGGTTTTGAAAATCTAAATAGTAAAATCTCGCACCCCCTTCGGAGTGGTTTTGAAAATCTAAATAGTAAAATCTTGCACCCCCTTCGGAGTGGTTTTATAAAATCAAATTTATGTTTCCTTTAGTACAAAACTAATTTTCTTGAAACCATTAATAAACCACAAACACGTTTCAAGTAAATCCGAGTTAGTATAAGGAAGCTAACAACCATATGCACGAGCTGAGCAGTAGGAAACTAAATGCACATAAATCAACGCCTGAAGACTTGAGGTATAAGTATACTTACCGACGCCTGAAGACGTAGAAATAAGTTTTGGGTCAATCCGACTTAGTATAAGAAAGTTATGAGCGTTTGAAATACAGAACCTCCTACGAACGTTTCAGAAGCTATTTTTGGAAAACTAAAGTAACAATCACACCAAGTACTTTTCAAATATGGTTATGGACATCATTCATTATAGAACCTCTACGAGCATTTCCAAAACAATCCGAGTTGGCACATGAAAGTCATGAACGTTATTCATTATAGAAACCTCTACGACCATTTTCAAGCAATCCGAGACCGTCTACGAATGTTAGGGACATTACCAGTTACAGAACTCTTTAGACTTTTCTTGTTATTCAATCATACAATAAGCTCGGCTATACTAAGTATACTCACATCAAGAAGTGAATAAGAATCATTAACAAGCTCGGAATCAAGAATAGAGTTACCCCAAGATAAGTATCATAGCTTACTTAGTTCTAGGACCTGCCAAAAGAAAGAAAGGGTAAGCTTTACATACCTGTTCCACGTCCTATTAGTTACGCTTATTTGTCCAAGCTCGCTATCGCTAGTCTACATTCCAGAAGATTTGCATAATCATTAGACACATTATCATATACTTGTCTTAGCCCTTCAAATGAATTCATTTATATTCTGCCGAAATTTCGACAGCATTTCCCCTGTAAATACACCATCCCCGAGTATCTAACTCGGCCAATTTATCAACAACAAATCCGAGAATTCAACTCGACCAAATTATCAACAATATCAACAATCGCATCTCCAACTTCAACAATTATTTCAAATGCATTCTAACACCAACAATCCCACATTCAAGTATTTGTCTGAAATCATTCTAACATGATTCAAGAATACTTCAAACAATTCACATAACATTCACAACAACCCAATCAACATACTACTTTACCCAAAACCTTCCAAATTCATAAACTACACCAACAATCTATACTTTAGCAATAGCATTCATACAAATGTAAGAAACCATACTAGTGTCACATTAATTCATACAATAATCCCTTAACAACTACAAATTCATTTCAAGTCATCAAACCTTCATTCTCTTCATGAAATCCACAACAACAACAACAATCAAATTACAAGATAAAATCAATTCATTTGTCCTACACAACACAACTATATTCGGCCAAGCACCATACCTACACGGCTCAACCCCAACACACATAATTCCATGAATTTCATTCATTTCTACATACCACAACATTCACAAACCATCTCTAACACATGAAAAGGTAATTAAATCTTACCTACATCCTTTGGCTTCTCCACTTGGCTAGGGCTTATGAATTACACAAATAAAGGCCTTGCTTGCTCCAACAATTCCTTCATGTTAATGAGGACCTTCCATTTGGTTGAAATACTAGGAGAAATAATTTTTCTAGATCAATTTCCATGGAGCCAATTTTCTTGGCTTAGGGCCGAATGCCCTTCAACTCTTTTCTCTTATTTCTTTCCAAGTTTTCTTATGTTAAAATGATAGATGAATTGGCCACCTCTCATATATATATAATTATTTTCTACAAATGTCAAGTGAACACATGTCCCTTCTCCTTTTTTCTTGAAACTTCTTAAAATAAAGATGAATACTTAAGTCTTGCTATGTAAGCATTGACCCATATATCTAATTTCATAACCCATAAAAGGGTGGGGCCACATATAACACCACACGGCCAACTTGGCCTTTTGTGGTTCATGAAAAATAAGTTTTTTCCAAATTCCAAATTTGCCCTTAGCCTTCCTCAATATTTCCACATTAATAATATTCATAACAATTTATGTATTAAACAAGATCAAAATATAGCCTTTCCCTTAGCTTCCCGCAATTATCCCGAATTATCCAAATACGCAAAATACGGGATGTAACACCGTGGAGGTGCACTAGTCATAGAATGACCTGAATGCCTCGAAAACTGTTGTCTGTGCCCGCCTCTATACTCACTTATCGGACCCGAAGATCTAGCCCTCT
The DNA here is from genome assembly GCF_019175385.1 of Lycium barbarum. NCBI lineage: Eukaryota > Viridiplantae > Streptophyta > Magnoliopsida > Solanales > Solanaceae > Lycium > Lycium barbarum. The sequence goes on from NC_083338.1 coordinate 54,634,122, forward strand.
TGCTATATCCCCTATCATGCTCACACTCACTCTTTTTTTGTTGTAGGCTTTCTTCTAAATTTTGAGCGTGGGCTTGAATGCGTGAAATATCCATATTGTCCTGAAGGGACGCAATAAAGCACCTATCCATAAAAAAGTGGCCCTAGCCCTTTCACAAATTGGTGCACTCGGTCACCCATATCCGCTACCACGGCCGACGTATACCTAGCCAAAGAATTGAAGCGGAGACTATACTCTAAAGCACTCATGCTTCCTTGCCTCAAATTCAAGAACTTATCGGCTCCAGCTCGCCGAACTTCTGGAGGCAAATAATGTCAGAGGAAAGCATCTACAAATTCTTGCCATATCGGGGGAGGCGCATTGGCTCGTCGTGAAGCCATCAAAATCGTGTACCAATGAATCGCAACATCCCTTAATCTATAGGAAACTAACTCCACCGATTCGGTGTCCGAAGCATGTATCAAGTGAAGCATCCTCAACATTCCATCAATAAAATTCTGAGGGTCCTCATCCGGCTTTTATCCAAAGAATTCCGGAGGGTTCAAGTTAATAAAATCATGGGCCCTTGTACTAACAGCCCTATCACCTTGCCCTGTACTTTGCCGCTGAGTCTGGGCAGCAACCAATTGAGTAAGCAAATGGATGGCCTCTTTCATATCTTGGCCTGAAGCATCCGGTGGAGGAGCCGGAGGTGCTGGAGCTGGGGCTGAGTGTTACACCTTGGAAAATCCCCCGTACATGTGCAGTGAATAGGCGAACTAAGGTCATAACGTATGCGATGTTTTGTTGAGTAATAAATAGTATTTGACGACCCTAAACGAGAACTCAAAAGCGTATGAGTCACGGAAAGAAAGTTGTTAAGGAAAGTAAGCCATATATTGTGTGTCGGATAAGAATTTTGAGCGACGAGCTAGTGAGGGAATAATGAGGTCTTGGAGACATGTGATAACGCTCCTTATATGGATATTGAAGTGTTGAATAAGTGTTAAGAAGGTTCCATAAGTATCGCAGATCAAATGAGTCGACGAAAACAAGTTGAACTGGACAACATACGGCCAGACATACTGGCCGTATAATATTCACGGACCGTATGTCCAGTCCGTAGCTCCAGTCCAGAACAACATGGCTCACTGGAACAAATATACGGTCCCAACATATGGTCAGTAAAAATTATACGGACCGTATGTTGGTCCGTATAAAGTTGGTCGGCCAGCTTTTAAATTCATATAAGGGACCATTTTTTTTCATTCCATCTTATTTCATTTTCCATCTCTCCCACTCAAGAACTCTCTAGAAAATTCTCCAAATACTTCAACCATAATAATACCAAGGAAGACCAAGATCAACAACATCAAATCCATGAAACAAAGTGTATGAAACTCAAGTAAAGTTCATCCAAACCAAGGAATCCCAAGAAAGGTGAAATAGGGTTTTGGTGCTAAAGGAAGAATTCCACTCTAGGCTTGTTCCACCATCATCTAAGGTAAGTTTCATGACTTTATCATGTTGTTTAATGTATTGGGAAGCTAAGATGCTTGAATTGTAGAAAGACATGGAAAATGGGTCTTAAATGGGTGAATAGTGTCACAATTGAATGGTAGTTGAATGAAATCATGAGTGTTGATATGTATGATTATGAGTATGTTGTAAATGATGTTTAGACCATGAATTAAGTATTATATATGAGAAAATGCGATAACGAGCTATAACCATAAATGCGAGAGAATTGAAGAGAAATGGTGGATTTTTCTCAATGTATATAAATGACGATTGTTGACTACAATATTGTGAGTGTTGTTGTGAGTGTTTGGGAGTTGGAATGAAACATGAGAAAAGTAGTAGAAACAAAGGAAATGCTGCCTGATTTTCCCTAGAAATAACGATACGTTCTTATAGTAGATTAACTAATGTTAATACGAATTCTCTCGTGAAGGTAGCGACGTGACATTGAAGGAGAACAAGTGAACGATAGCTTAGCTAAACGACAAAGGTATGTTAGGATAGTCCTTTCTTTCTATGGCATGACTCTGAGTGTATGAGTCTCCTTTCTCTTCATGAATTCTCTATATATATATATACCAACCGGAAAGTCAAGAGTCTACAATCATGAATAGCTATACGAGATAAGAGACATGTTATAAGTTCAACGACGATGTTCTATGTTGTAAACACTCACCTCATACAGTATTCCCTCCGAGGTGAGGCAGAATGCTATTAAGTTAAGCAAAATATGTATTGCATACACTCACCTTATGTATTGTCCCTCCAAGGTGAGGCAGAGTACTTATAGATGGTCATAATGGAATCGGGGGATCATGACCTTACGTCACCCCGATAAAGTATAGTTGTTATTGAGTCCTCATGCATGTATTATGATGAGCATATGATGATGGCATTACACCGTACCTATATGGTCGGGCAGATATACACACCACTATAGTGGGCAGCTTATACCCCGGACGCGGGAGACCTGGAAGCAGGTTATTTACTATCACACCGCTCTTATATGGACGGGCAGCTTATACTTATACATTTATGCATATATGATGTGACGATGAGTACGAGTAAGACAGTATGCAGTATTTCTTTTATATTTGGCAGTCAGCTACAAATGTTTTATATTGATATCTCCTTATATCATTATCTTCTTTCATTGTTTATGCCTCTCATACTCATTACAATATTCGTACTGACGTCCATTTTCCTTAGACGCTGTGTTCATGCCCACAGGTAGGCAGGGAGGCGAGCTTGATCCAGACTCTTAGTAGCTGTCAGCAGATTGAGAGCACTCCATTGTTCGGAGGTGCTTATGATTAGTCTTTTGGTACATATGTATATTTTGGGCACGACGGAGTCTTGTTCCATCTGTATGTTAGTATATCAGTAGAGACTCGTAGATACGCAGTGTGGGTTAGATGGTCTCACAAGTCTACTGCGGTATATCTGTATATATTATTTATTTTGATAGCCTAAAGGGGCGTATGTGTATAAAATCAATTGTACTTTCAAATTGAAAATGATTGTCTTACGATTATGAATGATAAAGAAAAGTAAAATGACTGTGACGAGTGAGGAAATAGGTGGTGCTCGGTGGTTACCCCCGGGTACCCGTCGCGGCCCCTAGCTGGGTCGTGACACTGAGGCTCCCTCAAGCTCCTCAGAAATAGGCACTAAATGGGAGGACTGAGATTGAGCCGCATTATGGGACTCACTTTCCTCTACAACCGTTGGCGGTGCTCTTTCAGCCCGCTTTTCTGCCACTGTCTTGCCTTTTTGGGCTGCTGTAGCCTTTCTCTTTACAGGCATCTCTGAAATACATAACACATGGTTAAGGAAATGAAGTTCTTATGTCATAGCTCTATCGCACGATCTTATGAAGAAAGAAGGTCATTCATTCCTAAAATGCCCGCAGCTTCTTGTTTATAAGTGTGGCGCGCAACACACCCATAACCAAGACTCTACTGGACACGGCTGTAGACACACCCTAGGACAGAACTGCTCTGATACCACTTTTGTCACGACCCAACCGGAGGGCCGCGACGGGCACCCGGTGCTAACCCACCCGGGCACATCTTGTCATACTTTCACATTTACATCTAGGTGAGCCACATAGCTAAATCATATTTTCCATTAATTATTCGTACTAATCCCATTGGGAAACGATACATATATATAAATATCACCATCACTAACAATGCCCATATCAATGTACATAAGCCTACGAGGCTAACAAAATGATGTACACAAGACTAGCTGACAAGGCCAAACACATCTAACCATATACACATGTCTACGAGCCTCTAAGGAGAGTATGTGATATCATCTAGGCGGGACAGGACCTCGCTATGCCCATAAATATGTACACAAAAGAATAAGTACCAAAAGCTGTAGCTCCGAATGAAATGGAGCTCCGCTATGTAGTCCCTGAGTAATAAAGCTACGGATCAAGCCTGTCTCCCTGGCCACCTGCGGGCATGACGCAGCGTCCACAAGCAAAAGGACGTCAGTAAGAAGAATGTACTGAGTATGTAAAGCATGATCAATATCATTATGAAAGCATAATAGACAACATAAGAGATAGCATAGGATGGGAGATAGTAGTATCATCGTCGTAAGCACTTACTTTCTTCTCATAGGGACTTTCCATTTCTAATGCGTGATTGTGTACATATATCCATATCCGTATCCGTATTCGTATTCATATCCATACTCATTTAGATTTTCATAGTCATATCATATTCATATGCATATTTATATACATATCATTTACATAGCATACCCGACCACGAAGGTTCGGTGTGTCGCGTACCCGACCATGGCTAGGCTCGGTGATTATACATACCTGGCCCTACCAAGGCTCAGGGTTACACATATCTGGCCCTACCAAGGCTCAGGGTTATCCGTACCCAACTGCAGTGGTGCGCGCGCAATATATATATATTCTACCCGACCATATAAGCTCGGGGTTTCATAATAGCCATACATAGGCACATATACGTAAAAGCTCATAAGTATCTTTAGCACCATTACTATCGTCGTTCATTACATCTATCCTTAGAGGATTACTCGTCATATGAGGAATTTAATACAATCGTAACATATCGAGAATCATGAGCTTAGTAGCTTTTGAAGATAACATCATTTGGAGGACATCATAGGCTTATAGAAGATTAGATATTTGGCCAAAGAACCATGGTTATGAAAGAAGGTTTAGCCTTACATATCTTTCTGTTCAACTATTCTATCACTTGTTTGTTCTCCTTCAATGCTCACGTTTCTACTTTCATTAGAGTTATGCTATCATTAGAAAATCGATAGCTAGCATACATGACTAAAGCTAGAGAAAATTGGACAGCATCTCCTTTATTTATACGACTTCCTCCATATCATATATCAACTCCCAAACATCAATAACAACATTCATAATATCATAACAATACTCTTTATTCGCATACATTATCCTCACTTCTCAATTCACTTCCAATCATCCATATCCATGGTCATAGCACACGATTACATTAATTCATATACAATGTCTATCCCATGTTCTTAACATCATTATAACACAACCATAATCACAACACATCAAGAATCATGACTCAATCCAAGCTATTACTCAAAATGACACTATTCCCACATTTATGACCCATTTTCTATATGCTTCTACAATCCAAGTGTTTCAACTTTAAAATACCTTAAATAACATGGAAATACCATAAAACGTACCTTAGATGGTGTAGGAATGAACCTTGGGTGGAAATACCTCACTTGAGCAAAACCCTAGTTTCACCTTCACTTGGATTCCCTGTCTTTGATGAACTTTAATGGGTTTCTTACACTTGATTCACTTAGTTTGATGAACTTGATCACTAATATCTCTTGAATTATCATGGGATAAGTGTAGAGAAATGTTCTAGAGAGAAGGGGAGTGAAGAGAAAATGAAATGAAATGAACTTGGATCCCTTATTAATAACACAAAATCTGTCCCGACCAGTTTCTACGGACCAACATACGGTCCGTATAAACTATACTGACCGTATGTCTGGCCGTATATTTGGTCCAGAAAGGGATGCTAATCTGGGCTGATTATACGGCCAAACATACGGCCAGTTTGTTGGGTCGTGTAATGCCCAGTTCTTCCGAACTCATTCTTGTCGACTCGTTTGATCTCCAATCCTTATGGAACCTTCTTAACACTTGTTTATCACCTCATTAACAATCTAAATGACGTTATAACTCTTCTCCAAAGCATCATTAAGTCATCGATAACTTGTTACTCGAAATTCCTTTTCGATACCTATCATATGCCTTGCTTTCTCTTGGCAAACTTTCTCCCCCTACCTCGAATGTCTTTGAAATCTTAATTAGGGTCATCAAATATCATTTCTTACTTATTGAAATACCATATACTCGGTGCTCTTCGTTAATCTATTCATAGTGCATCAGCGAAAATTTTTCCAAGGTGTAACAAAGGGGTAAGTGCAGTTTGCTCACATCCTTAGGGATGGCAATGCACTTGCAGGTTTTTTAGCTAACTTGGTTTTTGATTTTGCAAGTACAACTCAGTTTCATTCATTTGCTGAATTGCCAACAGGTGCAAAGAAGATTCTTAATAGAGACAAGATGATGATGCCTAACTTCAGATGCACAGTATACAAAAACAGAGAACCAGACTGAAATACTTATACACATCAGACTTCTGTATACAATCCAACAGTTGAAGACACATTGTTTAGTTGTTCAATGATGTAAAGATTTTTACAAAAATGCAGCCTGTTCTGATTGTTGAAAATCTGGTTGGATAACAAAGGTTATCCTTGTTAGTGTGTGGTATTAATAGCAATGTTCATCTTGCTAATAGGATTTATTTAGTTACCTAATCCAGTTACAAAGATTCAGCATGGCCACATGAGTAAGATTGATCAAATATATTGGACAGCAAAGGAGAGCAACTATGAGGAACTTCCTACCACACTTCTTCTTGAATGATTTTCAGTGAGATTTCATTCCATAGCACCTGGTGAGAGCTTGAGGTGACTGATAAAGGCATCAATCCAAAGAAGGAGTGTTCTTGTGTACAGTTCCTTCATTTTTGTACTTGGCTGCTCTTACAATGCTTAAACTTTCTTTCTTTCGTAGGATAGAATAGTTTTTTTTCTTCAGTTTCTTCTTCTTTTGTTCTGTAAATATCTTGAATGTTTTTTTAATAAAGATCCAACAACATCAGGCTGGTTGGTTTTGCTTTAAAAAAATTGATAAACTCGAAACTGGAAAAATTTATACAATGTTGATTTGGTTTGGTTTTAATATTAAAAAAATCAATTTTATTGGTTTGGTTTTCTTCTAAGTCAAAACCGAGTCAAACCGCACCATGAACACCCCTGGCCTCAGATTTTGAGCTAACCATGCCAAAGCACAACAGGTCTTTTATACTAGAGTGTACCTCGCCTCACATGCAGTAAACTTCTTGGTTAGGTAGTAAATTGCACGCTCCTTCTCACCGGTTTCCTCATGTTGTCCTAACACGCATCCGAAGGCGTTGTTATATACCGATAAATATAGTAGTAAAAGACTTACGGTCTAGGAGGTACTAAGATTGATGGGTTGGAAAGGTACTTTTTGATGGTGTGGATTGCTTTCTGACACTCTTCAGTCCATTCCGTTGGTGCGTCTTCCTTTAGCTATTTGAGTATGGGTTCCGCAATCACAGTGGACTGGGCTATGAATCGGGCAATGTGATTCAACCTTCCCAGGAAACTCATGTCTTCTTTCTTAGTCTTTGGAGGCGGTAGCTCTTGAATAGCCTTGATCTTTGATGGGTCTAGTTCTATGCCCCTTTGACTAACTATGAACCCAAGCAATATTTCGGTAGGTACTCCAAATGCACACTTGGCCAAGTTTAGCTTCAGATTGAATTTTCGGAGTTTGTCAAAGAACTTTTGTAAGTGCATGGTATGCTCTGAGCTTTCTCTTGACTTGATAATGATATCTTCCACGTATACTTCAATTTCCTTATGGATCATATCATGGAAAATGGTAGTCATAGCTCTCATGTAAGTGGCGCCAACGTTCTTGAGGTCGAACGACATCACTCGGTAATGATACACTCCCTATGGAGTGATGAAGGCTATTTTTTCTACATCTTATTAATTCATATGGATTTGGTGGTATCCTGCGAAGAAATCCACGAATGATTGCAACTCATGCTTCACACAATTGTCTTTTAGTAGATGGATGTTTGGAAGTGGAAAGTTATCTTTGGGACTAGCTCTGTTAAGGTCGCAGTAGTCCATACAGATTCAGATTTTTTCATCTTTGTTCGGTACTGGCACGATGTTGGCCAACCACGTTGGGTACAAAGTTACTTCCACCACTCCGGACTCAATTTATTTTTCCACCTCGTTCTTGATTTGGATACTCATATCTAGTTTAAACTGCCTAGTTTTATGTTTAACCAGAGCAAAACCTGCATTGATGGGTAATATGTGGGCCACTATGTCGGTGCTTAACCCAGGCATGTCAGCGTATGACCAGGCAAAAATATCGACATACTCTCTTAGTAACTCTATTAATTTTTCTTTTTGTGGTGCTTCCAAATGCGCACTTATCCTAGTCTTTTTCACCACCTTTTCATCTCCTAGATCAATTACTTCTGTTTCATCTAGGTTGAGTTTTTGCTCATTCTTGAATTGTTCTACCTCTTCCATGAGACCCTCAGGTGACATTGTTTCCTCATTGTACTCTTCGTATTCCTCTTTATCTATGTCACTTGACTCACTTGTTTTGCGATATGTCATGACATTTAAGGTTTTTTTATTATTATTATTGAAAAAGTAAGGCAAAGCAGGGTTAGATTAAAACATATGAGTATGTAAAGAAAAGAGTTGTTTTCTCATAAATCGAGGCTTCATTAATTTAATGAATGGAAGTACGAACTGTGGTCCCGACTCGGATCAACATCGAGTCATTTTCATTTTTGTAAAACATCATGAGGTAATTTAAAGTGCAAATGGTGAGTAATTGGGCCTCGACCGATTCTCACCGATTTCATAAGGCATTTAAATTCATCATCTCTACCGAAAAGCCAAGAGCAGGGTAGAGGTCCAATTAGATAGTTGCTCGGTCGGATCAACATTTCAGATAGTGGGCAGTTCATTGAATTCTTCCAGTATCACCAGGAAATCTTTCTCTTGGAATAGCATCCCTAACACTTCCTCAGAGTCTCCGTTATCAGGTATGGGCATTCGGATCAGGAATGACTGGTACAAGTTTGGAATTGGCTTGCGCAGTTTTGGGGGACTCCTCTTCTTCCTGCTGGCTTCAAAGGACACATTAACATTGGGAACATGCCCTAGGCCAAACCGAAAGTTTTCTTGAGGGATGGGATTTTTCCTTGTAGGTGTCCCCCACCAGTTCCACAACGTGGAAATCTGCACCTTTTGGAGTTTCTTCAATTACTAGCACATAGTTATTCGGATAGTTATGAATGCTACCCTCTCCATGGATCAGGACTTCTTGGTCTCCCTATATGAATTTAACAGATTGATTAGGGATGATGGTATGGCTCCAACCATGTGAATCCAAGGCCTCTCTAGTGGTAGATTGTAATAGGCAGCTATTTCCATGACTTGGAACTCGGTGGTGAACTCAGCAGGTCCCATTTTGACACAAAGGTCGACTTCTTCTATAAGATCGCGTTGTACTCCTTCAAATGCTCTTACATTTGTGCGGCTTTGGTGGATCCTTCAAAATCATAACCCAATTGACTAAGGGTAGATTCAGGGCAGATGTTGAGGCCAGCCCCATTGTCAATCAATACTCTGGTCCCGATCTTGTCTCGGCACTTGCCAGTGATATATAGTGCCTTGTTGTGTCACATGCCTTCTTTGGGCAATTCTTCCTTTGTGAAGGAGATATGATGTTCTGCTATGATGTGGGCCACTACATCAGCCATATTTTCACCACTGGTGACTGTGGGGATATGAGCTTTATCAATTACCCTTATCAAAGCTTGGCGGTGTTGATAGGAACTTAGTAGCAATGCCAACACAAATATTTAGGCTGGCGTCTTCTTTAAATGTTCCAGTATGAAGTATTCCTAGTTGCATTCTACGCTATAAATCTTCGGCTCACTTTCAGTAATGGGCCTCTTTGGGTTTCCTTCTTTCCTTGGTGCTTCTTGGGCTAATTTCTCAGGTGTATAATATCTCCTCGATTGAGTCATTCCATGGGCGATTACCGCTTGGACAATAAATTCTTTTCTTGGAGCTAGCACTACCTCTGGGAATACTCGTGATACGATTGGTGCAGGGATCAATACCTTGAATTATGGGCACTCTTGAATTGTGAGAGAGGCCACTGTTTGCTTGAGTGTCTAGACAGGATCTTGGGCCATCGGCTTACATACCGCCCAATCTTTTTCCCTTTCAATCATGTGAATGGTATTTTTGTCATGATTAGGCAAGGGATTGGTATTCACATTTGGTGCAGCGGTTTGAAGAGCGGTCTCTCATTTGTTAATCAGATATTGTATCTTGTGTTTGAAATTGATACAATCTTCATTACTATGTCCATTCCTGCGAAAATGGTAAGCACATGTTTGATCAGGTCAGAAAAAGAGATTCCTAGGGTTGACAGGTTTTGGTGGGACAACTTGAATCAGGCCAACAACCCTCAATCCGTTGAACAATCAAGTTCATGTTTCAAACAGTGGGGTGAACACACGAGGAGGCTTCTTCTCGAAGTTAGGACGTGGGAAACTGTATGTGTTTGGAGGTGGTTAGTTTTGGTAGTTTGATGGTTGGTTATTTTATGGAGCTCGACAAGTGGGTGCGGGAGTGTAATTTGGCTTTGGAGTTTGGTAAGTAGGCAAAGGTGTTTGGAAATTTGACTACAGAGTTTGGTAAGTAAGCGGGGGTGCGTAAAAGACCGACACAGGGCTGTATGGCGTCGACAAGTAGCTACTAGGTGGTGGTGATTGGTAGAATTTGAGGGGAGAATGTGACTTCTCTTGCCTCTTGGGCTTTGGGCTAGATGTATGGGAAACGTTTGCCACGTCCTCTTTTTTTTCCTAGCAGGTCCCACAGTGCTGTGGTAGGCAGCCTTATTAGCCACACTGATGATCCTTCCAGATTTGAGGCCATCTTCTATTGCCTTTCCCATTTTGACTAACTTAGAAAACGGCCTTATGGCCATGGAAAACATTCGGTCCTAAAAGTTCATCTCTTGTGATCGGATAAAGACAACGACCAACTCCTTTTCGCTCATTAGCGGTTAAACTCAAGCGGCTTTAGCCCTCCACCTACTAGAGTATTCGCGGTAGCTGTCAGCAGACTTTTGTTTGATTTTTTCCAAATAGTACAGGTCGGGTACCTTCTCGACGTTGAATCAGAACCTCTCCATGAAGGACTTCGCCATGTGGTCCATCAACGCATGTCTTGTGCAGTGAACACTCGAAGGCTTCTCCGGTAGAGGTATGGCTGAATAGCCTCATGATGAGTGCTTGATTCCTCTTCATACCAACTAGTTGGTCACAGTTTGACTGCAAGTAAGCCTTGTGATTTCCCGTTACATCGAAGATCTCGAATTTGGGCACCTTGAAACCTTTGAGTAAATCCAAGTCAGGATGCATGCAGAGATCATCGTAACTCAATCCAGTTGCCTTATGAGTGACTCTTGTAGATTGTTCAGGCATCTCCGCCACCTTGCGCTCAATCTCCTTGTCATGCTTGTCTTGCTCAGCTCTCCAAGCCTTTTCTATCTTCTCGTAATTGTTGAGCTCATGGTGTTCTGGGGAAAAGATGCTTGATAAGAGTGTGCAAGGATATTGTTGGATGTACGGGGTAGTTTTTAGGTGTGTAGGTGTTTCGTGAAATTGGTAGAGTGATGGTGCTTGGGTGGATAGCTGGGAGTAGTTCTTGGGATTTGGGTTGTGTTGAGTGGTAGTGAAGTGTGGTATGATGTACCAATGTGGGGTGGTTCATTAGTGAGTGTGTGGCATGGTCACAGCAGGGTAGGTGGGGAAGTGATCAAGTAATAGAGAACTCAGAGATGGAAAAGGTGGAGGAGATCTTCTTGCCTTAGTAGATGTTTCTTTGGCCGCACTGGCCATTTCAGATCTCGTGACCTTCTCTTGAAGATCAACAACTTTGTTGAGCAACATGGTGATCACATCCTCAGAATGCAATTCCTCTTTTGGGTCTGGGGATACAAAGTCCCTTATGAAAAGTTCATTCTTGTTGTGTTTATTTTTCGAAGTACCAGTCATTTTTCCTTGGCCTTTGTCTTTCTCAGGAAGGGATGCTGTTGCACCCATGGATCTAGTGAAGTAGGCCAGAGTGACACGACACGGATCAACCTTTTTCTATAACAAAAGAACAACTCAAAGGAAAATAACATTAGTACTTTAGGCAATAACAAGCAATGCAAGATATCCCACGTAGTTTGCAAATAAGCACATAAGGCACAGAAGATTCATGTTTTCGATTCACGTGTTTGATTGATCCTTTCTTCTAAGGTTTTGGTATTTTGGTATTTTCAGTTTTTTGTGGATTTTGGTTTGCGAGTCTCTGGTTGACTTGCTTTAAGCGGTCCTTTTGATGCTTCCTTCAACTTAAAACGAGAAATATATGTTTTGTATATTGTAGGGACCGAGTCTTACGTAGACTGCCTACGTATCCCTTCGCGGGAAATAAGGCCCTTCCATAGTTCGGTTTACATAAAATATCCCCTAATTTTGTTCTACCCAAAAGCCTTCCTAAACCAGGCCCGATAAGGGCTTCCTACGTATCCCTTTTTGCGACATCAGGTCGGACGTAGTTTCTTTTACCAATAAATGAGAGGGGATAACATTTGATTTGAAAAAGGGACGCCTAGGCCCACCCAAAAGATGACCTATCCTTGAGATCGAAGCGAGTTGTTGTCTTACAACCATGCATTTGGCCGAAGGCCTTACTTCTTATTAACGCGGAAGGGGGGGGGGGGGGGGGGGGGGAGAGAGGCACTCCGCACTGTGGACTAGATGCTCCAGCTCGAACTTGAAAGCTTCGCATTCTTTGAGGTCATGCGCCGGTGCCCCAGAAGGAAACAAACAAATTTTGCTTTGACTTGGGATGCTTGGAGAGGTTTTCCAAGAAGTGTCAATTGGGCGGATTTTCCCAGTGCTTGCCAGCTTTTGGAAGATGCTCACATATTAGTCCTTGAAGACGGTGAAGTCGTAGCGTCAGATATGACTGTCTAGCATGATTACTTCACTTGGGATGATTGGGTGATGGACCAACAAAGATTGCGGTCCCTAGAAGTTGCGGATCGTCTTATCATCGATCAACCTTATGATCCTCCTCTTGTGGGCCATGCATTCATCAGCAGTGTGGCCTGGTTGATTCCAATGGAATGGGTACCTTTTGTGCGCATAGATTGGAGCACAAGGTTGTAATTTTTCATAACTGGAGCATGTGGCCCCCACAACTTTCATTTTCTCATAGACTTCCTTGCATCGCATATGCTTTGGCGTGACTCTGTAGGGGCACGTATGGGATTTGAGGGAAATTGCCTACTAGGTTGGTAGCAGTGGACGCGTGAACCCTTGAGGTATCTCATAATTATCAGTTTCAGCATCAGAGGCAGTGATGATGGTCTCTTTGGATGGCCAGCTTTGGTCTTCTTCATGAGGCGCAGACTCCTCTTTGAGGTCCCTAGTTTCTGGTTTGGGTGTTTCAGATTTGCCTAAAAGTGGTGTTGACACCTAAAGTTTGACCTCCCATAATTTATTTCAATCACTCAGAGTCATTGGATGATAAATAAAATGACCTATGAACCTTAAAGGGTTTAAATGATTTTTATATAAATTTTTCAATTCAATATTTTACTCCTTTAAATTGGTAAAAAGATTTTTATGACATCACAAATTATTTAGAAATTAATTGGTACCTTTTATGACATTTATGAGATACTTGTTAGATTTAATCAAAGAAAAAAGGGCATTTTGTTTAAAAAATAATAATCATTTATTTAATTGTTTAAATTTTCAAAAATCAAAATTAACAAATATTTTATTCCCTTCAATTCAAGGAGTTTGAGTAATTAAAATAACTAACCATTTCATCCCTTAATCCCTAAATTTGTATAATTGTCATTTTGTCAAAATTATTTATAATTGTCCACGAATGTTTTAATTAGGCCAATTAATCAATTAGGTGGTCATTGTTGCAAATTGATTTTTAATTGTTTAATTATTTTTGTTATGACCACAATTAAATTAACCAATTCATGGCTTAAGGAAATTGGAGTCATTTTTGTAAAATTAGTCTCTTGATGACCTTAATTGAAATAACCAAATTCATTGGCGCAAGTTAATCAAGGTCATTAATGCAATTTAATTTTAAAATTTTCTAATTGGGCCAAATATGGCCATAATTGAAATAATCAGTTAGTTTAAAATCAATTAGGGCCATATTCGTAAAATTAAGCCCATTTACACAGTTGGCCACTTTTAAATTATTTAATAGGTTAATTATGTCCTAATTTGTTTATAGTTGAAATATTATGACCAATAATCAATATTTTAGCTTTTGTCTGTTTATTAAATTACCTACTTTACTCTCTCTCTCTCTCTCTCTCTCTCTCTCTCTCTCTCTCTCTATATATATATATATATATATATATATATATATATATATATAATATACACTATATACATAAAAAGGGCTAGCCTAATTTGTTTTTTATGACTTGGACCAAGTCCAATCCAAACATGGACCGAGACCTGGCCCAAGCTCAAGTCTGCATCAGCATTAAGGGGATAATCCCCCTTTCTTAAACATTTTCCTTCATACCAAATGACCCTTATATCCCCTCCCTTCTCTCTCTTCCCTTTTCTTGCAAACCCTATGAATCGCCGCTGCTTCCTCTTTCTCACTCGTCCTAAATATGGTAAACTCGTAGAGTGAACATAAAATACACAACTTTTGCAGCATTATTTTAATGAAACAAATTAATTCCAAGGTTTGTTTTTACCTAGATCTTTACCAAATCGATAATAGACTTTTTTTTTCTTTTCTTTTTGAAATTATTCAGTCTAAAGTCGATTATTGCTGTCTTATTTGTTTTACTGTTTTCATTTTGCTCGATTTTTATTGTTGGGGATGAGTGGGTTAGATCGAGTCCAACGAGGCTCAGATCGGACCATTCATTTGTTGTTGCATTCGTTTTGAGACATAGATTTTGTTTTACAAGGTTAATTCTGGGAGAAATTAGTTGTCCCACATCGGTATTTTTAAGGGTTTTGAATAATTTTGGGGTTCTATAAGTAGAACCCCACCCTCACTATGAAAACAAGTCAAAAAAAGTTGGAAAAACTTAAAGAGGCTAGAAACTTCGAGTTCAGGCCTCTCAGTATAAAAAAATTAAACTTTGACTTAAGTTGAGGTTATTTCTTAGTTCTAAAATTCGTTTTCTTGCTTGTTTTGTGTCTAGTGTGGCTGAATGTGGGATTTGGAAGCATAAAAAGGCTTTCAAATTCAATCTTGTCTACGGGTGCACCTAAGAAAGGTGCCATTTTAATCTTGTTACTCTATTTGTTATTTTTCAGTGGCTTTTTGTTATGTGATAATGCTTTGTTTGCTGTTAGTTTGCTGTTAGATTGTCTTGGGTTCAATTAGTGGTAATGTGTTTGTCACACCCTGATTCCACTAGGGTGTGATGGGCACCCGACCCCACGTCCGGAGCCGAGCGAACCCACAGATTCTTATTACACACATACTTTCTTCGGACTCGGATAAATCAAATAAAAGTAAAACACATACTAAGCTTTCGAAACCTTTTTTTATCGTTCCCAAAATTCAACAAAATCTTTAATTATATAAAATTTATTACATAACACAGAATTACATATCGGCTGATGGAGCCGCTTACAGACTGACAACCAATACCCACGACGCTGTTTGCAAAGTCTCTAACATACATCCAGAAATCATAACATACAAACTCTGACTCGGCAACACTCCGGGAGCAAGTGGAGCTTGCCACCTCCGCTGGAACCTCTGCTATAAGACTGCACATCATCTGGGTGTACCTGCGCGGCATGAAACGCAGCCCCCGAAGAAGAGGGGTCAGTACAGAATATGTACTGAGTATGTAAAGCATGGAATACAGAAAAACTGACCCATAATCGAAACAGACAGTACAAACAGTAAATACTCTACCCAAAGTACCAAAGCTTATTTTCCGGATGCAGATCATACATACCTATGTCACATGTCAGAAGGAGTACAGAAGTAAGAAAATCATACATAATACCAAAATACTTATTTCCCAAACGCAGGTCGTATGCCAGAAAGAAGGTACAGATCAAGGGTACCAGAAGGTTTGTTTCCAAATGCAGAGCATGTATGCCGAAGTCATAAGTCAGGAGATGTACGGATCCCGAATGTCAGAGAGGTTGTTTTCCAGTCACAGATCATGTATGCCGATATCGTATGTCAGAAGAAATGCAGAAGGTACAGAATGCCAAAACGCTTGCTTTCCAAACACAAATCAAACAGATCAGAATTGTATATCGTATATATGCATAGAACAGATCCCGACCCTTAGTAAGGGACGCGGTGGACAGAATCATCAGATGCCAAAGTCAGATATCATATATGCATGTAACAGATCTCGGCCCTTTAGGAAGGGACGCGGTGAACAGAATTATCGATGCATGTCAGAATCATATAACATGTATGCAGATAATAGATCTCAGCCCTTTACTGAGGGACGCGGTAAGTCATATGTCATATATGCAAGTAACAGAACCCGGCCCTCTGCTGCGGGACGCGGTGAATCACATATCATATGCCATCCTGGCCACCGCCCCGTATCATCATAAACATACATATAACAGAACCCGGCCCGCAGGGGAGAGGGACGCGGTGAACAATGCAGAGGAAGAGGCACGATAACATAACAGAACCTGGCCCGGGCGCAGTGAATAACATACTGAGGTTTGCACGAACAGAGCAGTGAGAAACCATATGCACACATATCCAGACTCGACAGATATGGACACTTACCGACATTCGAAGATCATAAACATGTTCTGAATCGATCGGAGTTAATATGTGAAAGTTACGAACATTTTTACCATAGAACTTTTACGGACATTCCAAAGCAAATCCAAACGACAGATTAGTTCGAAGGAATCGGACGATAGTCATAATGTATATATATATATATATATATATACCTTTTGGATGGCACGAAGGATGGTATCAGAATGAGGCCTTTAGAATCGTTTTACATATTCAAATACATTATAAGACTCATTGGAATAGTTACAACACTTATCGTATGGTAAGCGGAACAATGATCAAAAGCTCCTTTTGAATACCGTGCGAAAGTAAGTCCAAAAGAGCGGTACAAAAGGCATACTTATATACAAACACACTTATCGTCACCCGAAGGCTCAGAAATAAGTTTCGGGTCAATTGGGATTAGTATGCAAAAGTTACGAACCTTTGAAGTACACAACTTCCAATAAGCATTCCAGAAGCCATCATCATGTCAAAATCCTTTCTGGGATATCATTATGAATCAAATCAAATAGAACTTGGAATCTTATACACATATCAAACATATCAAAGGTTCGATAAGACAACCGGACGTATTATCATATTAAATACCTTTCGGATGCTCCGACGGATTATGTCATAGCAAAGCTTTTGTTTGAGATCGTTTGTACATATCAAAATATATCATAGAACTCAATGGAACAGTTAAAACAACTATCGTTTAATAGTTGAGGGAGTAGCTAAAAGTTTCCTTTCCTTATTGCTCGAAAACAAGTCAATGATACAATAGGGGCGGATTCGGAAATAGTGGGCCCACCTCGGGTCAGCCGAGGTGGCGGACATAAATTACGTACATTAAGCTTTACGGGGTCACTTATGAAATTCTTAAGGTAATCCGGTCCCATTTGTGGAAGTTATAAATGGTTATGTTATTTTCCAACAAAACATAGAGTTTCTAATTCAATTCCATTGAATGAAAAAGGGCCAAATCTAAGCTCGGATTTCTAGGAGTAGAATCATCCCCGAGGATCATGTCATAACCAATTATATCTAGGACATGCCAAAGAAAGAATGGTAAAGCTTTACATACCTTTTTCGCTTCTTACGCTACTCCAAATTCAAGTTCCAAACTCTCCAAAATCTACAAATGGTCACATTTACCAAACATTAATTAGAAGCCTTTAGAAGTTAAATCTTGAATTAACATTTGTCTACAGAAATTTCGGCAGCATTTCCCCTGTAAATGCGCCATCCCCGAGAATTCAACTCGGCCAAAAACACAACAACAAATCCGAGAATTTAACTCGGCCACAATATCAACAACAATACCAACAATTTATTCTTCCAACTTCAACAATTTATTCAAAACGTATTCTAACATTAATAACTCGTTTCACACGATTCAACGGCATTTCATTTACATTCCAATCAACCACAACAACACTCAAAATACTAAGTAAAATCAGTTCACTACATCTTACCAACATAGCCTCCATTCGGCCATAACCAACACACACACCCGGGATCTTCCAACTCCATAAGAATCACAACAACACATTATTTTCTTGTCCAAATTCATGAATTCCATCAACAATCTACATTAACGATTTCATTCATACGATTATAAGAATTTATGTTAGCGTCGCATTACCTTCCATAACAATACTTCAACGACTACAACTTCATTTCAAGCCATTAAATGTTCGTTTTACACCACGAGATCCACAACACAACAATCAAGCTACTAAATAAAATTATTTCATCTTTCTTACACAAAGCCACTATATATTCGGCCACACACACACACCACATATTTTCATGAATTCTCATCCTTTTCCATGCATTACAACAACAACCAACACACTACGTAAAATTAATTCATCATCCCTTACACACAACAACACATACACGGCCACACATACACACACTATGCACGGCTACACACACACCATGCACGGCTACAACATGCACCCATATTTCTTATGAATTTCATTCTTTCCCACATGCCACAACATACCAAACCATTCATAACATATAAAAGGAATGAATTCTTACCTTTTTCTTCAACTTCCTCACTTAACTAGACTTGTCAACTTGCAACAAAGAGGGAGATTCTTGCTTCAACAACTATACCACGTTAAAGAGGACCTTCAAATTAGTGGAAATACATGAAGAAACAAATTTTTGGAACAAAATTTCCATGACTTGAGTTTCTAGGGGGTTGGCCGAATGGCCCCCTTGTTCTTGCTCTCGATTCTTTTTTGTGTTTTCTTGAAAAATCTAGAATGAACAAATGGTCCCTTGTATTATTTATTCATGAATTTAATTGTCACATGGGCTTGAGCCATTTACACCATGGCCGGCCACACCCCTATGTTTGGGCCTCACTTTCCCTTTTTTGTTTTTTTGAGCCCAATTAGTTGGCTAACATTTGTAATTTCATGAAACAAATTTTCAAAATTCCAATTTTTCCCTTAGCCTCCCTCGATATTTTTCGCATCAATATTTCTCATGAACAACTTACATGTTAAATAAAAATCAAAATATGGCCTTATCTCTTACGAGTCACAATTATTTCAAATTTTCTGAATGTGCAAAATATGGGACATAACAGTGTTGCCCTAAGTAATGCTTAAAATTCATTAGGAGCTTGTAGATCACTTTCTTGTCTTAATAAATGATACACTTAGCCTTAATTGTTGGTGCTTAATATGAACTGAATGTGTGTGCCTAGATAAATTTTATTGATATTGCTCCATTGATGGAGATGTATAGACTGTTGATGCTTTATTAGATGCTAAAGTTTTCTGCTTGGCTGCTCATACTTTAAACATGATAAAATACGGTCATATGATTAATAATAGTAACTTTAGTTACCTTCTAGACTAATATCATGTCACGTCCCAAAATACCCGCTAGACGTGATTGGCACCCAGCAAACACCACCCGCTAGGCGAACCATATATCATACTCTTAATCATTTACAAAAGCACTAAAAGAAAATAAGTGCAGGTCCAACAACGTTATTAATGATAAAAATGCGAAATAGTCGCCAACCAAATCCATAATCGATTTATGAAAATCAATCAACGCTAAGATAAAAGAATCTCTAGCCCACATCCCACGCTAAGACCATGGAGCATCTAACAGAGTTACATGAGTTTGAGTGTCGGGCATGTAAACCCAAAATAAAAGAAATAATTAGAAATAAACTAGATAAAGCTGAAATGGCTGCCTCCACGAACTATGCGGTGGCTCACCTCAGCAACAATGTCCACTCACGAAGTCTTCAATTACCAGCCTCGTTCTCAACAACAGTATCTGCATGGACATGCAGGTAAGGAGTGAGTTGTACATAACTATAACCCAGTAAGATCCTCGACCCGCCACTTCAAATACCCCTGGAACAAGTGTTAGAAAATACAAACACACAACAAACACAAAAATATTATGCACATGAATATATCATTATATAATAGCAACCAAGGTCCAAACCACTGTTTATCAATTATATTATATACCTCAACACAATTTACACTATGAACCGTCATAAGTGGCAGTTAAAGAATTAGTCAACACTATGAATTCACGGCAACATACACAATGTGCCAAATATGTCAGGAAGCATACACAATGCTAAGGGAAGCATACACAATGCCCCAATATAATCAAGAAGCATACACAATGCTAAGGGAAGCATACACAATGCCCCAATATAATCAAGAAGCATACACAATGCTAAGGGAAGCATACACAATGCCCCAATATCATGGCTCACAGCCGCATCACATTATGAAACAATTTATAAATAGAGTGTTAGAGTATTTGAAAATAAAGAACATGCGGCTGGCCGTAAGAACCACCGATTCTGCCAAGCACATGCTCGCCCAACACATGGACCAGGCAGACAAAATATATTTTTAAAACAGGTTTTGAAAAGCAAGTACCTAAAGCTTAAAGTCTCACTTACCTCAAATTCACAATTCAAGCACACTTCTCAAAAAAATAAAAACTGCGTTCTCGGGTCTCCGGATTGCCTCAAACTACACAAAAACGGATTTAGAATGGTCAAAACCCTTAGGGTAAACCACTTCTATATTTTTAGAGGCTTAAACGGTTAAAGTCAAATTTTAAAGGACGAAAACGCCCTTTTATTCTTTATTTTCTTTTTCTTTTCTTATTCTTCTTCTTGTGGGCTTGGCCCACATCTCTTTTTTTTTTTTTTAAAGGACCCTTTAATCCTCTTTTTCTTTTATTTTGTACCACTCAATTCTTTTATATATATATATATATATATATTTATTTATTATTATTATTATTATTATTATTATTATTATTATTATTATTATTATTTAAATTACTAACTAAGCCTAAAAAAAAATATGGGTTATTACATATCAATCCTGTTTGAATGTAAGAAACTGCTAAAGAACTGTCATAATCCATCTTGAGTAGTTTAAGGTAGTTGCTAGCTTTCTTGATGAGTTTATGTTATCCTGGAATCTTCAATCTGCTCTCCTGAGTCTACATACTTTGTTTATGTCACACTTAGTGGTATAAGCCATTATTAGGATAATTAACGGATCATGATTGGACTAAAACAAAGCTTAAAGAGTCTAGGCATACTTATATGAGTCTTATGATATGGTCAAGGTACTAGAACAGGATTGAATGAGGTTTAATTTTATTTGAATATCCCTATGTATACCAAAGTCTGTTTAAGTATGTCTGGATTGGCCTAAAATAACCTTGAATAGTTGTATCTTATATACTGAAGGTAAGTACAAAATAAACAACACTCTAGAGCATGATATAGAAGTTCTAAAAATGAAGGTTGAGATCAAGGTTTATTTATTTCGTACAATATACTCTCAAATGGTTCACTAGCGGCTGATATAGGCTTATGAAACTGTAAAATCACCTAAGATGAGTCAGGACATTTAGATATTACTAGGATGATTATGTGTCATGATTGGTAATTTAAAACAGAACCTAGTCTTGATTTTATGTCACCAGACCCTTCCCTCTTTCTATATATAGATCCATGCTTGAGTCTTCAAGGGAGTCCAGTGACACCGAAATGGTGATTGAATCCTAATATTCTCTCTGATTGTTAAAAATGGCCAATCAACTAATGAAAAGGAATTGCTTGTGTCTAAGTATTGGTGTTCAGTCTAAACTTAAGTTTATAAGGATTAAGGTGTCAAATATTTTCAAAGAAGTGATGTCTAAAAGGAATTCAAAACAACTTTCATAGTTGAGATCCTAGGCTAAGTTGATTGAAACTGCTAACTTGTGTGGCCAACTCAGTGCTTAGTTGAAATTTGATCTAAAGGCAGTGTTAAACTAAACCTTAACCATAAGGTCTTGGTGGTTGTCACTGGGCACGAGGATGAGGTTACCTTAGGAGAGTAAAAGGTGAGCTTAGGTATGAACATGAGGTAATGACCAGTGGCGCCTTTGTTCCCCTTTTTCTGAAAGCAAGACTCAGGAATGGGATGGGGAGATGATGACCTCACCCTACTCTATTTCTTTTTCAGGACCCTGAGGTTCCCTTTTTGTCATGACCCATTTTGCTTAGGCCGCGCGGGCACTTACCTTCCCACCTCGTTAAGCGAAGCCTTATCCAAACAATGAACCAACACATAAATTGAAGAAAATTAAATAGCGGAAATCAATAAATACGTAAGTCTCACGATATATATATATATATATATATATATAATAGTAAAAGTGCGGAAGATAGTAAATACCCCCAGGGTCTAGTCTGAATAATACAAGAGCATCTAAGAAGAATAATACAGTGGGAATACTAATACATAATGTCTGTGTCTCTGAAGTAAAAGTAAAACATATGATAGGAAAGTCTTCAAGGTCAGTGGATGCCATGCTCATCCTGGAAACTCGAGAGGAAGCTGAAGTGTCGATCAGCCACGGGTCACAGAAGTGGATCCGACCTGGTACTTTGCATTCATAAAAGAATACAGCAAGTGCAGGTTAGTACAAACAACAATACTGGTAGGCATTATCGGCTGACTAAGTCTATTTAACACAATTCAGAAGATAAGCAGATTAGCAAGGAATCTAGCAAGTATAAGACAATATAATTGCAACCAAGTATCCATCATCGCCTATGTAAGCATCTAAACCCAAATACGTCAAGTCCAAATATATTCGATGCAATTCAATCATCACAATCCAATCATCAGACATCTCAAACATGTCATAATGCAATGCAGTGTAATAATGGTATGAATGCATGCAATGCCATGCAAATAAGGTGTACACATGTACTCCGGACGGAAATATCAACGTCTCGGTAGCACAACCCAGCGTGACTCGCAAAGTCTAAGTGCCACCCATCCTGGATCTTTGCCCAACAGACAGACGAGACCTTGGCTAATTGCTCATAGGGGGAGTCTCACCGGCACCACCCTGGGGAACCCACATAGTCCATGTACTAAAAACGATTCCGGGATATCATCGGAATTGGCCATGCAACAAAGATGCCTGAATAGATCATCGGTCATCGGCCATCTCACAATCACTCAAGTAAAAGAGTCTGTCAAATATCTGTCTCACACAATCAACGATTCCAGAATTGAACCTCGGACATCGGCCTTCACACAATCACTCAATTAAAAGAGTTTATCAATATCATTTTCATACAATCAAAGATTCTGAAATTTATCTTCGGACATCGGCCTTTTCACAATCACTCAGGTAAAGAGTTTATCAAAATATCAGTTTACTCAATCAATGATACCGGATAATCCCCGGGTATCGACCATGCATCATGAATGTGTGAGAATGCGTGCAATGCATATATCAACCATCAATAATCAAGTTCAATATCACAAGGACCAACGACGGGGTACGCCAACAATGTATCATATCACAACACCAACAATGGTGTGCTAACAATATATCAATATCACAAGCACCAACAAAGAGGTACGCCAACAATGTATCTTTATCACAAGTACCAACAACAGGTACGACTACAATGTATCATAATGCAAATGCCAACAAACGGTATATCAATCCTATCTCAGTTAAGAAAACAAACACAAATTCTGATATCTACCGTTACTCATGGCGTCAAGCCATCACAATGGAACAATCAAAACACATAATGGGGTGGCTAGTCCCAACACACAATAGGGCCCAACCTAAGGCAATATCAATCCCGACTTCATGCCTGAAGCTTCACATGTTGTCTCCGACATTATAATCTAAATATGCGCTTCACTATATGAAGTCTCACCAAAGGTAAGCCATAACCTACCTAAACTGCCGAACCGCAACACCAACAAATCACTTCTTTGCTTTGCCCTTCCGCTGAACCTCGGAACCAAAGTAGTCTAAGCATAATCGAATTCTATATTAGAAATCATGAAGAATGATACTAATATTGCTACTAGGTAATCATAATCCAACCATTAATTGTTGTTTTGACCTAGTATTAGCCAAATTTCTGATTCAAGTAAAAACCCTCAAATTGGGTATGAACCCTAAGTCTCCAAATCCAAAATTCAACATTAAAAGTGGAAGATATATGATTAATAAGCTTAGATTCATCAAATTTTAGCATAACCATTATCAATTTATCATACATTACCATAAGAAAAAGTTTCCAAAACCCTCTTCCAAATTCCACCTCTAAGGGATTGTTAAAGGGAAGGGGAAAAATCTAAGATGATTGTAATTAAGGAAGAGTAAAGGATTAGGCAAGGTTTACCTCCTAGAATTTCTCCAATTTATCTCCAAGAACAGTTTCCTCAAGCTCCAATATCGAGATGGGAAATAATGAGAGTCTAAGACTTATTTAAGACATATTTAATGAAAGATAACTGTCTATCACCGCCACGACGGTAGGGATGCCGCTACGGCGGCGCCACTACGGCGGCTAAGCTACCGCCACAGCGGTATGGCCAACATTACACATGTCCGCCCCAGCGGTCATCACACCGCCACAGCGGTGCCGCCATTGAGGGCACCAGACACCAGAATTCCACCTTTTTTTCTAAGTCTTTAATCGAAATCCCAGGTTATTCACGAGGCCATCTGCTCACAACTAGACCACTTAAACCCACACAAAAATGCCTGCAAACGCGCTCGTGGTCTCAATATTTCCAAAGGAGGTCTCATTGACAGAGTCAACCCCCGATGCCTTAATTCCAATTTCCCATCCCAAGTCCTGAGATGCATCTGAATGCAATGGGAACCGAACCAAATACACATACAGGTTCCAAATGGCTATCCGGACCTCTCAGAATCGGGGAAATTTCGAAAAAGGTCCGTTTGCTCAAAAGTCAACTTCGGGTATACCATTTTTAATTTTAAGCCTATATATTCACCAAAGTTGCCCGAATTCGATCTAGATACTTCGGGAAGCGTGTCAATGGTCCCCTCAAGTCAAAGGTGAGCTATTCAATGCTCGGGAATGAGCGAAAATGCCGAAAGAACTATAACGACCAAACGGGTCGTTATATCAGATACCAATGGAACCATTGCTAGTCCTCGAGCGAGGAAAAGAAGGAAAGTAGGGAAATACCTGAATCAGCGAATAATTGGGGATACCGGCTACGCATAGCAGACTCAGTCTCCCAAGTAGCCTCTTCCATAGGGCGGTGCTTCCATTGCACCTTTATAGAAGCAATCTTCTTTGACCTCAATTTCCTAACCAGCCTCTCCAAGATCGCGATAGGCTCCTCCTCATAAGTCAAATTCTCATCAAGCAATATGGAATCCCAATGGACAATGTAGGTACCGTCGCCATGGTATTTCTTCAGCATCGAAACATGAAAGACTGGATGAACTCCTGCCAAGCCTGGCGGCAATGCTAACTCATAAGCTACGTCGCCGATACAATCCACAATCTCAAACGGACCAATGTACCTGGGGCTCAACTTGCCCCTCTTACCAAACCTCATAAAACCCTTCATGGGTGAAACCTTCAATAGAACCTGGTCACCAATAGCAAACTTCAAATCCCGGACCTTCCGGTCCGCATATATCTTTTGCCGACTCTGAGCTGCCACGAGCCTGGCCTGTATAATGTTACTCTATCAAGGGACTCTCTCAATAGATCCGTGCTCCCAGGTCAAGCCTCGAACCTATCGAACCAACCAATCAGAGATCTACACCTCCTACCATATAAGGCCTCAAAAGGTGCCATGCCAATACTCGAATACTAGCTGTTATTATAGGAAAACTTTACCAAAGGAAAGTGCTGATCCCAATGACCACCAAAATCAATAACACGCTCTTAACATGTCCTCAAGCACCTGAATGGTCCGTTCGGACTGGCCATCGGTCTGGGGGTGAAAAGTTGTGCTAAAGTCCAATCAGGTGCCCAACTCCTCATGAAATGCCCTCCAGAATCGAGAAGTGAAGATAGTACCCCGATCAGATACAACAGAAATAGTGATCCCATGTAATCTCACAATATCCCGAATATACATCTTAGCTAGCTTTTTCGCGGTATAAGAAACCTGAACTGGAACAAAGTGAGCGGACTTAGTCAACCGATCCACTATCACCCAAATCAGATCAAACTTGCCAAGGGTTTTCAGAAGACCCGTGACGAAATCCATAGTAATCCTCTCCCACTTCCACTCGGGAATGGGCATCCTCTAAAGTACCCCGCCGGGTCGCTGGTGCTCATATTTTACTTGCTGACAATTCCTACACTTAGCCACAAAATCAACTATATCTCTCTTTATGCGACGCCACCAATAGTGCTGTCTCAAGTTTTGGTACATTTTAGTTGCCCCTAGATGAATGGAATAGCGAGAGCTATGGGCTCAAATAAGATCAACTGAATCAAAGCACCAATATGAGGAACACACACACGTCCTCTTATCCTCAGAATACCCTCAGAATCAATCACGGCCTCCTTGGCCTCCCCTCTTGAAGCCCTATCTAGGATCTTGGTCAACTGAGCATCCTCAAACTGACGAGCCTTGATCCGATCCAATAATGATGGCCTTGTCTCTATACAGGCCAAGATCCTGCCTGGGGCTGAAATATCATGATGGACGAAACTGTTGGCCAGAGTCTGAACCTCCAAGGCCAACATACGCTTGTAAGCAATCAATCAAGCTAAACTCCCCATACTCACTGCCTTGCGACTCAAGGCATCATCCACCACATTGGCTTTACCAGGGTGATACAAAATAGATATGTCATGGTCCTTCAGGAACTCCATCCATCGGCGCTGCCTGGAATTAAGATCTCTCTGGGTAAACACATGCTGAAGGCTACGGTGATCGGTAAAAACCTCACAATGGACACCGTAAAAGTAATGCCTCCAAAGCTTCAAGACAAAGACTACGGCTAATAACTCCAAATCATGGGTAGGGTAGTTCTTCTCGTGAACTTTTAACTGACGAGAAGCATAAGCTATCACTCTACCCTCCTACATCAATACCGCACCCAAACCCATACGGAAAGCATCACAATAGACCGCAAAATCCTTACCTTCCACAAGTAAGGCTAGGATCGGGGCTATAGTCAAAAGAAGCTTGAGCTTCTGAAAGCTCTCCTCACAATCGTCCATCCACTAGAAGGGAATATCCTTTTGAGTCAATCTAGTCAAGTATGAAGCAATGGCAGCAAAACCCTTCACAAAGCGACGGTAATAACTGGCCAAACCCATAAAACTGCGAATCTGAGTAACAGTAGTGGGCCTCGCCCAACCCCTCATAGCCTCAATCTTCTGTCAATCAACCATAATCCCTTCCTTGGACACCACATGGCCCAAGAATGCTACAGACTCCAACCAGAACTCACACTTAAAAAATTTAGAAAATAAGCTATGTTTCTTCAACAACCCAAGAACATCACAGAGATGGCTCTCATGCTCCTCTCTACTCTTGGAATACACCAAGATGTCATCAATAAACACAATCAGAAAGGAATCAAGGAACGGCCTAAAGATGCCATTCATCAAAGTCATAAATGCAGCCGGGGCATTGGTAAGCCCAAAAGACATCACTAAAAACTCATAGCGGCCATATCTCGTCCGAAATGCTGTCTTCGGAATATCCTCTGCCCTAATCTTCAACTGGTGATAGCCGAAATGCAAATCAATCTTCAAAAACACCGAAGCACCCTGAAGCTGGTTAAACAGATCATCAATACGAAGCATAGGGTAATTGTTCCGGATAGTGACCTTGTTCAACTGGCGATAATCAATACACATCCTCATGGTACCATCTTTCTTCTTCACAAATAACACAGGATCACCCCAAGGGGAGACCTCGGTCTAATAAACCCCTTGCTCAATAATCCTGCAATTGTTCCTTAAGCTCCCTCAACTCGGCAGGTGCCATCTAATATGGTGGAACGGAAATAGAACGAATGCCCGAGTCTACGTCGATGCAGAAATCAATGTCGCGATTGGGTGACATACCCCGTAAATTTGACGGGAATACCTCCGCGAACTCGCTCAAAATATGGATAGACTCAAGGGGTGGAGATGCAACAGTCGTATCATGAACATGCGCTAAATACGCTAAACACCCCTTACTTACTCACTTTTTTGCTCGAAGGAAGGAAATGATCTTCTTCGGAGCGGGATTAGGAGTACCTCTCCACTTAAACCTAGGAATGCCCGGCGTGGATAAAGTTACTGTCTTGGCATGACAGTCCAAGATCGCATGATAAGGAGAGAGTCAGGACATACCCAATATAATATCAAGGTCCACCATATCCAGAATCACCAAATCAACTCAAGTGTCGTACCCCATAAAAGTAACCAAATAAGTCCGGTAGACTCGATTAACAACTACAGAATCTCTGTCCGGAGTAGAAACATGAACAGGTATATCTATCTATCACAAGGCAAATCCCAACCAATGGAATGAAATACAGATACATACGAATAAGTGGATCCAGGATCAAATAACACATATGCAGCTCTATGACGGACAAAAATGGTGCCTGAGATCACAACATCTGAAGCCTCCGCCTCTGGCCTACCAGGAAATGAGTAATAATGGGCTCCACCACTCCCAGTATGAGACTCCCCTCTCGCACTATGAGTGCCACCTCTAGCTGGTTGGGACCCACTTCTAGAACCATGGAGAGTACCGCGGCCTGACTGAGCACCGCCTCTCTGAGAAGTCCCATCTCGACCACCGGATGATACAGGAGTCCTCGGCGGCTGATAATCCCGCCTAGGTGGGGGACATATCCTGGCAACATGCCCAACCTTTCCACAAGAGTAACAGGTAAGAGGAGTCGAGTACTGAAACACGGAAGCTGAAGACCCGGACGAAACAGCCCTGTCCACTGGTCTAGAGAACGAACTCTCAGGAGCCCTCTGCCTAGATGGCTCACTAGAGGAAGCCGGTAATGCTGAATGCACGGGATGGCCGGAATAGGGATGAGGTGTCCTCGAAAACTGACCGACGCTCCTCGTACCAGAACTCCAAAACTGCCAGTCTGACGTGGTCTCTTGTCACTACCACCAAAAGCACGGGCCTTAGCTCCCTTAACCATCGATGAATGCTCAATAATGGTCTAGAAGAAAGCCCTCATAGACTTCATCTGAAGGAAAGGAATCTGTAGAGAGCCCATTAGTCCTCCAAAAAAGCGCCGGATCCTATCAGTCTTAGTAGGGATCAACGGAGTAGAATAACGAGCTAAATAGAACACACGGGTCACATAGGACTCCAAGGACATGTCTCCCTACTCGAGGTGTAAAAACTGCTCCCTACGACCCTCTCTCAAAGACCGGGACACATACTTCTCTAGGAATGCCCGGTAGAACTGAGTCCAAGTCAAAGGAGGAGAACCCTCAGGTCTGCACGCCATGAAATACCTCCACCACGTCTTCACTTCGCCGCGAAACTGGTAGGACAGATAATCAACGCCATGGGTCTCCACTATCCCCATACGGTGTAGCAACTCATGCATATCAGGAATAAACTCATAGGCATCCTCAGATGAAGTACCAGAGAACCTCGGTGGCTCTGACTTCCTGAATGTCCCCACCAGGTCCTGATCAGCAGCAGTCATAACGGTGCCATCCATGGGCCTAATATCTTCACCAGGGGTGGATATAGCATCATTGCGAAGAGCCATAGCTGTGGCGGGATGTGCTGCCCGGGTATGTCCCTGCTCCGGGGCCTGCGAAACCCTAGTCTGTGAAACCCCGCCTGGAGTGGTAATACCCGCGACCGCATGCTAGGCAGCAAGGTGAAGTAAAATCCTGGCCATAGTGTCATGCAGGGCTTGTCAGAAGTAACCTCAGGCTGTGTCCATACTAGGGCCACGTCATTCTCTGCGGCCTGGTCTCTACCCGGCTGATACTCGAGCTCGGGAGATGGAGACCTCTGTCGTCACTGGCCCACCGTGGGAGTTCTTCCTCTGTCTAGGACAGCCCCGCAGCCTCTCGCTCTACCGCGTCCTCTAACTGTAGCGCGCCCTCCGGTACCAGCCGTAGCTGTGGGCTCTGGCAACTGACCTCGAGCCATCGTAGCTCGAGTCCTCACCATCTGTGAGAGAAGAGATAAGAGTCAGATACTAATTTGGTCTTTCCAGATTCCAATTTGAATAAAGTAGCATGACGGAAAGAAAGAAGGCGAGATTTTCTAAATGTCCTATAGCCTCCCGCAGAAAAGTACAGAGCTCATCGTAGCGATCCGCGAGACTCTACTAGACACACTCTTGTATTAAAGACCGAGTAACCTAGGGCTCTGATACCAACTTGTCACGACCCATTTTGCTTAGGCTGCGCGAGCACTTACCTTCCCACCTCGGTAAGTGAAGCCTTATCTCAACAATGAACTAAGACATAAATTGAAGAAAATTAAGTAGCGAAAATCAATAAATATGTAAGTCTCACGATATATATATATATATAGATAGTCTTAAAAGTGCGGAACACAGTAAATACCCCCAGTGTCTAGTCTGAATAATACAAGAGTATCTAAGAAGAATAATACAGTCTGGAATACTAATACATAATGTCTATGTCTCTGAAATAAGAAGTAAGACATATGATAGGAAAGTCTTTAAGCTCAGCGGACGCCAAGCTCAGCCTGGAAACTCGAGAAGAAGTTGAAGTGCCTATCAACCATGGGTAGAAGTGGATCCGACCTGGTACTCTGCATTCATAAAAGAATACAGCAAGTGCAGGTCAGTACAAACAACAGTACTGGTAGGCATCATCGGCCGACTAAGTATAGTTAACACAATTCAGAAGATAAGTAGATAAGCAAGGAATCTAGCAAGTATAAGACAATATCATTACAACCAAGTATTCATCATCGCCTATGTAGGCATCTAAACCCAAATACGTCAAGTACAAATATATTCGATGCAATTCAATCATCACAATCTAATCATCAAACATCTCAATCAAGTCATGATGTAATGCAGTGTAATAATGGTATGAATGCAGTGCAATGCAAATAAGGTGTACACATGTACTCCGGACGGAAATATCAACGTCTCGGTAGCACAACCCAGCGTGACTCGTGAAGTCTAAGTGCCATCCATCTCGGATATTTGCCCAACAGAAAGACAGGACCTTGGCTAATTGCTCACAGAAGGAGTCTCACTGGCACCACCCTGGGGAACCCGCGGAGTCCATGCACTAATAACGATTTCGGGATATCATCAGAATCGGCTATGCAACAACGATATCACAATAGATCATCGGTCATTGGCCATCTCACAATCAATTAAGTAAAAGAGTCAGTCAAATATCTGTCTCACACAATCAACAATTCCGGAATTGAACCTCGGACATCAGCCTTCTCAGAATCACTCAAGTAAAAGAGTTTATCAATATCATTTTCATACAATCAACGATTCCGAAATTGATCTTCAGACATCGGCCTTTTCACAATTACTCAGGTAAAGAGTTTATCAAAATATCAGTTTACTCAATCAACGATACCGGATCATCCCCGGGTATCGGCCGTGCATCATGAATGTGTGAGAACGCGTGAAATACGTATATCAACCATCAATAATCAAGTTCAATATCACAAGTACCAATGATGGGGTACGCCAACAATGTATCATATCACAACACCAACAATGGTATTCTAACAATATATCAATATCACAAGTACCAACAAAGAGGTACACCAACAATGTATCGATATCACAAGTACCAATAATGGGTACGGCGACAATGTATCATAATGAAAATACCAACAAATGGTATATCAATCTTATTTTAGTCAAGACAATAATACAAATTCCGATATCTACCACTACTCATGGCGTCAAGCCATCACAATGGAACAATCAACCCACATAACGGGGTCGCTAGTCCCAACACACAACAGGGCCCAACCTAAGGCAATATCCATCCCGACTTCACACCCAAAGCTTCACATGCTGTATCTGATATTATAATCTGAATATGAATTTCACTATACGAGGTCACACCAAAGGTAAGCCATAACATACCTGGACTGCCGAACCGCAACACCAAAAAATCACTCCTTTGCTTTGTCCTTCCGCTGAACGTCGGAAGTAAAGTAGTCTAAGAATAATCGAATTCTATATTAGAAATCATGAAGAATGATACTAATATTGCTATTATTTTAATTCGCTCCAATTTAACCCTAGAAATTGGGGAAATGGGCCCACAAGGGGCAAATGGGAAATTCTCATGCAAAATACCAAATTGAGTACTAGGTAATCATAATCCAACCATTAATGGTTGTTTTGCCCAAGTATTAGCCAAATTTCTGATTCAAGTAAAACCCCCTAAATTAGGCATGAACCCTAAGTCTCCAAATCCAAAATTTAACGTTAAAAGTGGAAGATATATGATTAATAAGCTTAGATTCATCAAATTTTAGCATAACCATCATCAATTTGTCATACATCACCCTAAGGAAAAGTTTCCCAAAACCCTCCTTCAAATTCTATCTCTAAGGGATTGTTAAAAGGAAAGGAGAAATCTAAGATGGTTGTGATTAAGGAAGAGTAAAGGATCAGGCAAGGTTTACCTCCAAGAATTTCTCCAATTTATCTCCAAGAACAGTTTCCTCAAGCTCCAATATTGAGACGGGAAATGATGAAGTTCTAAGACTTATTTAAGACACATTTAATGAAATATAACCGCCCGTCACCGCCACGGCGGTAGGGATGTCGCTACGCGGCGCCGCCGCTATGATAGCTAACATACCGCAAAAGCGGTATGACCAACATTACACATGGTCGCCCCAATGGTCATCACACCGCCACAGCGGTGCCGCCATTGTGGGTACCAGACACCAAAATTCCCCTTTTTTTTCTAAGTCTTCAATCAAAATCCCGGGTTAGTCCCGAGACCATGTGCTCACAACCCAATCAATTAAACCCACACAAAAACACGTTGCGAATGCGCTGGTGGTCTCAAAATTTCCAATAGAGGCCTCGTTTACCGAGTCAACTCGCGATGCCTTAATTCTAATTTCCCATCCCAAGTCCCGAAATGCATCCGAATAAAATATGAGGGTCTGTCACATTCCTTGTCATAATTAAAGGGATTAAAAACTGCAGTATTGATTAAAATTTTGGGTGCAAGTAATGTATCAGAACTTGGATTCATGCCTCAAAGTTCAAAATTTTTTGCTTTGTGTTGTTTAAAAATGGATATGTTCAATAAACACTTGTATGGTATATTTATGCTTGAATTGTCTGTGTTGTTGTCCTAGACATAGTTTGAATCTGGGAAGAGGACATTTTAGTTAAGATAAGATTTATGGGAATTCTTTCTTTTGAACTTGAACTGTTACATTTAGATCTTAAGATGCATTATGGTGTAACTTGGATTGAGAAGATAAGGTTGTACTCTATTTAATGAGGTTTGTCTTTATATTCTTGGTATGTTTAAAGTCATATCAAAATTATAACTGTAGGATGAAATAACTAAGCACTGAGTTCGTGTTAAAAGGTGGATAAGTGGTAAATTAGTGTTTGTCTAACGTTGTTGTTAAGGATGTTATGTGTGTTCTCCGGCAGCTTGTGAACCACTTTGCATAGAATGGTCTTTTCAAAGACACCTCAAAGAGAGGGCAGGGAAGAGTCAAGCTTAGTTTGATTCATAATACCTACCCTCCAAATGAGGGGTGTCATGGCGCACTTTATGAACCCATGGGGGGCACTATCATGAGAGTGCATTGATTTCTTTAAACTTTACCATTTTATCAAAGGTCTGAAATAGAGAAAAGGGTGGGGAAAATTAACTTGTCTGGATGGCTAAAAGGACATAGGAACTAAGAAAAGAAGCTGGTTGTTTTTAATAAGTTGACTTTTGCTTTCCTTCTGAGGGAGATAGGTAAATTTGAGGCTGTTAGTAATAAGTGTTCTTTTGAGAAGTTGAGAAAACTTCGAATCATAAAGAGTCATTTGCGATCTTGTGTCGTTCCTCTTTCTGTGAGGCCATGTAATAAACATAGCTGCTCTTTTTCTTTTCTTTTTTCACTTAAATGGAAACTCACATGAATTTTGCTAATATGCATGCTCTTATTACTGTTCGTGATTAAAATAGAGGCTCATTTCTGTGTGTTCTCTAGGAATTTAAATCTGCTCAGTTTCGGCTCATTTAGTGTTGTTTCAACTGAGACTTCTTGGTGTTTCAACCCTTCTTTGCGATCACAAGATGTAATGTGTTTGATTCTCTTTACCTGCATCTCTTTATTGTGCTTTGCTATTGACTGGCCTCCTGAATAAGCATTAATCAGTCTTCATACCTGTGGTTATGAGGGCTGCTGATGTATGAACTTGATGTGAATCACTTACCTGACCTATATGGGAGTTAAGTTGAACTTGAACTAGCTTCAGCCTTAGATTTAAACACTGCTCTAACAAATAGGAACTAATTAGGTGAATAATATGATTATGAGTCTAAGATTTAAACACAAAGAGTGTAAATATACATGGGATATGCACAGGTTAGTGAAAAGGGAGAGGTATATACATATCGTATACACTTGATATATGCATCATATGTGTATATCATAGTATACTATGTGGATATGAAGGAACAGGTCAGATATAAATAAGGTGTATGTGAATGAATAGAGGGGATAGAAACCTCACTTAAGCACTAAATTGTCAAATGAATCTCCCTTTTTTAGAAGGCAATTCGGCTTAGCCTAATTCAGATTTAATTGAAAAATGGACCAGATTTCACTAGGCCCCAAAGGTAAAGAAAAGAGGATGATTTTGTTTGTATCATCTATTGATTAAGTGTCTTGAAGTTGCTGTGTATTTTCATATCATCACATTGCAATATTTGTTGCAATCCCCTATTATGACTTTGAGTTTATTTTTCAGTAATTGTTTGTAATTTAATTATTTCCATATGTAGTGATACTTGTGCATGATTACGAGACTTTGATTTTATTCTATGGCAATACTGGTTTGGGGAGTTGAGGTGATTTGGGAGGGGGAACAGGTCTTAGCCATTCCCCGATGTCTAGCCATGCCTGGGGTTCATGAAACCCCTTGGAACTTGTGCGGCATCGGGAATACGAGTGGTGACAACCTTTTCCCTTGCATGGTATAAGTCCCAAATCAGTGAGGCCAATAGTATACAACCGATTGCATTAATTGTGTACCTTGTATATATATATATATATATATATATATATACACACACACATACACACACACACACACACTTATAATTATATATATGATAGATTCAGTAAATATAGACTAACCTAGGTCATCTTTCTTTACCTCCTCTCACTGCATGGCCATTTAGGCCGAGGTCCAGCCACCCTATTGGGTCAAATAGGAAACTTCTTTCAAAAAATTATTGAGTCCGAGAAAAGAAAGGGAAGCTAGTATATATTGAAGGCCCAGTCATGGGTGAAAATGACATGAAGGCCCAACTATGGGTGAGAATGGTTAACTAGGGGTTTGGTACACCCCTAGTCTATCCCTCCTCCATTATTTATTTTATTCCAGTTTTTGTTAAAATGTTGTATTCTATTTATACTTGTAAAAACTCACATTATTATTGGAATCGGTTATGGTTCGAACTAGACGTCATAGGCAAACGATACATATGCCGTTTAGTTCGACTTTAGGTCCTCTCACGATTTTCAAGACCTCGGTCTAGTATAAACAAATTTTGAAAAAGGATAAAAATGGCTAAGTAGGTAAAATAGTAAAAAGTGTGAAAAGGGATTACTTCATTTACGAAATATTGTTATCACCTTCTTGAAAAGAAAAGACCAAGTTGGCATTTTTGAAAAAAAAATACGTTTCCTTTGAAATTTAGTTTTTCTTAAGATGTCTTTTGGACCAAAAATCCAGTCAGAAAAAATGATTTCAGCTTGTATGTATACATAGTGTATGCATACAACAAGCACAAGTCTTTTTCTGGACTCAGCCCATTGGGAAAAATGAGAATTTTTGGGCTAAGGCCTTGTAAAAATTGCATTTTTAAAGTCCCACTTAACAAAAATTTAAAAAAAAAAGGGTGGAAAGACATGTTTTGGGATGAGCCCAGTAACAAAAGAAAAAAAATGAGATTTTGGGGCTAAAACCCAACAGATCTAAACACTCAATTGAATTTTCAGAAAAGGCATACAATTTGGGCCAACGCCCACATAAAAATGTTATCTTTTATTTTACAAATATTGGCTTTAAGTTTAAAATTCCAGAACTAAGAAAGTTAGTTTGGTTTTATAAGCAACTTCTTAAATTCAATCTGCAAAAATCATTTGTAAACATAAAGTTTTAGATAAGGACATTCTAAAAACGTATTCAACGGATTAACCCGGACCATGTATGAGTCAAGCATGAACAAAACTCATTTATCCCATACTTTAAACAAATGAAATTTCTTTCTTTACAAAAACTACTACTATCCTTATGTATAAAAGGAACTAATTGTATCCGGATATTATACGTTCGAACCTAAATACCTTGTATATAAAGGAGATATACTCAAATTATTTTCAAAGAATGATATGCAAATAAACACCAAATAAAAAGTTCATGCAAATACTCATGCATTGGAATTCAAAGGTCAACCGTATAGTAACGATCCTTAATACTAGGGTGCCTAACACCTTTCTTAGGGGATCACCAGAACCCTTACCTAGAACTTTGGATTAAGAAGGATTTTTTACGGTGTATGAATAAACCCTTCAAAACTGGTTTTCCTAAAGATTAGGTGGCGACTCTTTTAAAACAAAGTCCGAAAGGGCACCAACGAGTTCAAAGTACTTTTCGAGCGCTAACCCCGCCCACGAAATGCGAACCGTTATAGATGGCGACTCTGCTGGGTACTTAAAGGTTCTAACCATAAGGATTCTAATATAATATGAGTATATTTTATTTAATTGTTTATGTGTTTACTTTTCTGCAATTATCAACTGTCATTGCATGTATATCATAATTTCGCAACTCCTGGCATTTATTTTACACTTTGTTCCAAAGGAGACTTCGCGTAGCACGCGGTCGTTCCTTCATTATAAAATCAAAATTGTCTTTTGAAACCGTTATAAGGCGGGGTTGGTTTGCGGTCGTCCAACAGCCCTAACGGTTTAGCCCCAGTTGTCCACTTGAGTTCCCGATCTTCTATGAATAACCCACTCGAGTAAAAACTAAAATAGAGATAAGACAAATCTCTACCGAACTAGAGCATTCATACCTAGACGAGATTTGGGTATCTCAGACCTACATAAAGCTCATTAAGAGAGACCACCCTGTGTTCAGACGGTCTATGACCCGAAGAGCATCGCATGTGGAAGCATGTTTGTGCCTATGTGATGAACCATTAATCCTGTGGGGATGGGGGAATCTTAACCATGTTTTGTTCTGTAGATGGAAGGAAGAATCCGTTTTGACCTAGTTACCGAGGCTCCGGACTTGTTGAGAGCTTGGTGGGAATGGTTGGGTGATACTCATCGAAGGACAGTTAGATGCACTCTAGGTCACCTACCCTCTATCATGACAATGAAGGTCATCCGAAACAAATAGAGGTATTGGCCGGGTGTTGGGATGACAAGGAAATGTTGTTCCGTTTCGATGATATCGAAATTACTCCGACCCTAGAAGAGATCAGGGATGCCATAGACAGCAATGGAACCTGTCTAAGGGGATGACACAAGCCAGATCACAACTTGTTATTCCCACAAAGGCCCACAGTCGGCCAAATCATGAAGTTTCTCGCCTTAACTGAGGCACCTTGGGTGCGAGGACCCACTGTAGCCTTTAGGGATCTGTACCAGATGTTCGGGGATGTCACCGGGTACACTCTATATCAGAGGGAACTGAAGAGTCGAGAAGAATGGGAGACCGCTAGGCCTTTAGCCTTCGCCATAGCCTTGTTAGGCACTATAGTGTTTTCACAGGACGAATCATTGGCCGTAGATACCCGAGTGATCTACTTGGCCCATGCTATCTTCTATGGTATAACCAAGGATCAAGAAACAAGGTATTTTGACCTGGCACCCATCATATTGGCTGACATCTTCCGGGCTCTAGACAAGTGCCGAAATTATTTTCAATACATCCAGGGATGCAATATGTTGCTACAATGGTGGATTATCAAACACATTAACATGGCCAAAGAGGTTCGAGGTTGGAGTCGACAAAACCGGATAGATCGCCTCGTGGATTACTGCCCCAATCTCGGGTTTATGTCAAAAAGTTCTTGGGTTGGTTTCTTTGATGACTTGACTAAAAATTGGATCTTTTGGGTGTTTCCTGACTTCATATCCGAAATCAAGGTTCGAGGAAAGAATTGCCCCTTTGTGCCATTAGCGGGGGTTCGAGAAATCCGTCCTTATTATCCATCTCGAGTTTTAAGGCAATTTGGTAGAAGACAAGTGATACCTTAGGTAGGGAACCCCAAGCAGTTCATCATTAAGCACACAGAACAGAAAATCA
Source organism: Lycium barbarum (assembly GCF_019175385.1). Lineage (NCBI taxonomy): Eukaryota > Viridiplantae > Streptophyta > Magnoliopsida > Solanales > Solanaceae > Lycium > Lycium barbarum. Next base: position 54,672,546 of record NC_083338.1, read on the forward strand.
AGAACGCCGGGGTGATCCTCAGGGAACGGAATGGTCGTGTAAGTTGGGGTCCAGACACTTTAGCTCCAAACAGATTCGAGGTAAGGTATGACCCAGGGTATTATGAGTGGCTATAAGGACACTTAGCTAGTGCATCCATCCCAGGGCCCACATTTCCTCACGATGCCCGAGAAGAAGAGCGTTTGAAGGAATGTTTGGAAAGCACAGATGAGCCGTTGGCCAAGATTTTAGAAGAAACAAACCCGGTGATAATCAGGATGGAGATGTACCAAGCACGACTTCGGATTCAGACCACCCTTCGGAGGGTCAAGAAGGCCAAGAAAAGCTAGGCCTTGACAATAGCCGCCAGAGGAGAACCTTGCTGATTTATTGTTTTATATCAACCCCATGTCGGCTTCATCATCTTTGTAATCCCTTCGGGGAAGATATTTTTATTATTTATTAACTAATGATGATTTTTGAGGCAATGTTTCATCTTCACAAATGGCACTTACATGCTTCAAGTGATTAAGAGAGCCTTAACTCAAAAAGGCCTTAGGAACGCGAGTAGTATGAATATCTGCAAATTTCATGAATACTTGCTATGTGCTTCACATGCCTAATTACTGTGTGTTCTCATATATTAAAGCTTGAGTACAATTGATCCGATATCTAAAGCACATACCTAAAGAAAAACCACAAAGCTTAAAACTTACCTGAATTTATCTCCACTAAAGGTTAACTTACAATGGAGAATCAAGGAGAACAAGAAGCAAGGACTTTTGGAGAGACAACTGAGATGTTGAGGGATAAGGTGCTGCAAATGAAAAGCACCTCCAGGAAATAGGAAAGAAAATTGAGGAGGTAGACATATTGCTAGAAATGATTGGAAACCCGTCAGAGGGCATACCATAGAGCAATATTATGGGAATGTCCCGAAAGAAGTAAGAGAATTGGTGCTGAACTACATACCCTTAGAGAGGAGGCCTGTGATGCCTAGAGAAGGGACTCTAGAAGGGGTGAATGAAAACCTAGGAGCTAGGTTAGACCCGTGGGTGATGGAATCAGACTCCCAAGAGGAGTCAGAGCCTCAACAAAAAGCCTCCAAACCCATTAAGGAAGAAGAACCAGAAGAGGAAGAAGAAGAGCCCCAGGATATAGAGGAAGAAGAATCGGAGCCTTTCGGCATAGAGGTCGAAGGAAAAGAAGAACCATTTGAGATGTTTCCCGAGTTTCAAGAAGAATAAAATGATGTGAACGATGAATATGACTACTATGCCCTAACCAACGAGGGATCTGATTTCTATGCACCCTCACCCATGCTGGTACCTGCGGTCTCTACAATGGCATCAGAGAATTTTGGGAGGGCAGGCCCTTCCTAACTCGCCTGGTGGGGCATAGCCTTCAAACCCGATTCCTACCCATTCAGAGTGGCCCCACGGCCCATTAACTGTAAGGAAGTATTCGAAAGGATGGTCGCCACGGGAGTGTCGTGCACCACTAGGGCTAGGTTGCCGCCGCGCGAGTTGGTGTACGTGTACAAAAGGTGCCTGTTCCACTGCAACCAGGTGGGTCATACCCTGAATGAGTGTTTGGGATTAAGGAAGAGGATTTGCAGCTTGATCGATGATAGAATCATTTGGACTTTATGGGGGCCACACACCTCCTAGTTTATGACCTTATTATCCGTGGGGAAAGGGACACCGCTAGTACTCAGATTTGGCGATATGATTTCACGATCTTCAAGGAATCGTATGCCCGCTTCTTCTCAACTTTGGCTACTTTAAGAAAGATTAGACCCGTGGAACCTACCCACGAGCCTGCGCCATTAGGGCCCAACAGGAACATATTTTGCTTGTATCATACTGGAGCTATGGGGCATGACATAGAAGAGTGTTACGCATTCAAGATCGAGCACAAGATCAACACAGGAGAGCTCTTGGTCATCCTCTCGCCACAGTACTGAGAAGAAGGGAAAATGAGAGAGCGATTCGCGGAGTTATATTTTTGGGTAGATATTAGGTGTCCCCATTTTTTCCATATTAAAAGTTACCCCCTCCCCCATAAATATTGTAAGGAACCGTGCCGACCTGGCATCCCTATGGAGGGATACGTGGGAAGCCCTAGCCTGGCCTGGTCTGGGGATGTCTTAAGTTAGGATTAGCCCAAAGGATATTTAGGGAAAGTGTATATCCTTCTTTTGTAAACGAACTACGATAGGGCCTGATTTCCACTGGTGGGATACGTAGGCAGTCTATGTAAGAATCGACCCCTATATAATATAAATTATAATTCCCCCCCCCCATTTGTTAAAATTATGTAACAGGAAAGGGTTTGCCAAAGTAAGTCAGTCATAAAACCTATTAGACCGAGATCCACCCAAACATAAAAGGCCCATAAATATTCGAGCTGTTAGAACAAAGGATCAAAAAATATTCAAGCTTTAATATATGACTTTATGTGCTATGTGCACTTTAAATATCAATATATGATATATTGCCTTTATATTTTATGTTAAGTGACTAACTTTGTGTACCGTTGAGTTATTCTTATCTTATAGAACGATGTCGATTAGTGTAGTACCGAAAGCTGACATACTTTATGAGATCCAAAGCCGCGTTAGCATCCCTCTCCCTCTCAGATGTGTTCGCATCCCTCTCAGATAAAGGAAAAGAAAAGATGACTGGTACACCTGATAATGGAAATGAGCTCATTCTCCGTGACGGAGATACCCAAGACCTACAGGAAGTATCATCTTAAGCAGATGTGATCAAACATCACTGACTACCGTCACGGCCCTCCAAGAAAAGGTGGTTAGGAATGAGGCACCCAATGCAGACAGGGATGCCTCGACGGAGGAAAGGAGGCCTCCTCCTCCATTCTCTTCACTGAGCTCCCCAATGCCCGATCACTTTTCTATATACCCACTAGGGACCATCCCAACTCCACTAAGCTCCACCAACCCAAACCACACTGGTCCTTCCTACCGCACCCCACCACTAACAAAATACAGTCAAATCCCAGGGACCACTTACTCAGTCCCTTTTTACCAGGTTCCTCAGCCGGTATTCTTCAATCCAGCAAACCAAGTACGTGCTCCAGCCCTACCAAGTAGGCAAACCACTACTGTCCTGCTCAACCATACCACCCACCAAGTATCATTCTTCACTCCTAACATCCCAAGTGAATTCTCCCCCGGGCATAAAGAGCCAAATCATTACAAAGAAATGGAGAGGGCTTGGAGGGCCGAAGAGGATAAGCGCGAGAAAGATATGGAGAAGAAAATGGTGAAGTTATTGGAGAGATCCAACAGGTCTGCAAGGAAGGCTACATGTCTAAGATATGATGTTTTGTGCATGCATCCGTATTTGGACTTACCAGAAGGGTTCAAAATCCCAAAATTCGATATGTTTAATGGGACATGGATTCACAAGGCACACCTCCGATCCTACTATGACCAATTGGTCGGATTTAAGAAAAATGAACCTCTGATTCTGCGACTATTCAGTCGTAGTCTGACTGGAGGAGCTGCTGAGTGGTTTCGCAACTCAAGACATATGTCAATGGCTCACCTGGGAGGACATGGCAGAATCCTTCATGTAGAGATTTCGCTTTAATGTCGAGACAGTACCTGACTACTACTACCTTGAAAAGGTCAAACAAAAATTAATAGAAAACTATAGAGAGTTCGCAAGCAGGTGGAGGGCCGAAGCGGCTTGTGTGAAGCCACCGATGTGTGAAGGAAAGCTAGTCTCCATATTCATTAGGTCTCACGAGCCGAATTTCTACGACAAAATATTTTCCATGGCTGGGAGGCCATTTGCTGAGTTGGCCAAAATGGGAGAGGCCATAGAAAATGGTCTCAAATCTGGGAAAATAGTCAGTTTCTTCAACAAAGCATCTGGATAAGCTACTGTAGGATTCTTTCGCAAGAAGAAAGAGGACGTGGCGAGCATATCCCACATTCCAAACCTAAGCCCAAAAGAACCGCAATCCTCCCACATAACCACGCCTCTCATAAATTACTCTACACCCGCCTATAATCCAACACCTATGTATTGTGCACAACCAAGCTTCACCACTACTATACTATCTTATACAGCTTCGCCTAGTGTCCGTGTGTCCGCTCCTGCTGACCAAATACCACCACAACAAACCTATCAACCACCACCTCAATAAAATTACCGCATACCATCAAATAACCCACCACAAGCATATCAACCACCTCAGAATTACCAAAATCAACCACCCATCCCAACATATAATGCTATATGTCCAACTTTCGAGATGAAACCAGTAAGAGAGTTCACAACACTTTTCGAGCCTAGGGCTCGGCTCTTCGCAAGGCTATTAGCCGCGGGCCTGATCCAGAAGGTCCCCCCAAAACTAACACAGCCAGGAAATAGATTCTACAGGGCTAATCAAATTTGTGCCTACCATTCAGGAGGAAATGGGCATAGCATAGAAGACTGCATAAATCTTAAGCACAAAATCTAAGATCTGATAGACAAAAGGGATATTATTTTGGAAATCGCAGCTCTCAATGTGAACACAAACCCATTACCCAACCATAGAAACAACGGAGTACACATGATTGAGAGAGACAAGGACTGGGAAGCTTACAGAGCATTGGTCCCAAAAGCAGTCGAATCCCTGGAACAAACAGTAGCCTCCCTCACACTTGAGGAGCGCCCCAATTTCAAGGTTTTTATCCCAGCACCAGGAGCCACAAAATCTATATTGAGGTTTAGGACCTTGATCCCCGCACTCGTGGTAGCACAGACAGCATAATAACTTGCACCTATACCCAAAGAGCCAATCGTTGTACAAGCAGCCTTGGCTTAAATCATGACCCGCTCAGGGAGGTGTTACACTCCTGAAGAGCTGGCTCAGAATGCCACAAGGAAAGAAAATACCCAAAAGAGAGCAATAACTGAAGGAGAAGCTGAAGATCTCTGGCGGCGCATGTAACCAAAAGACTATTCCATCGTTGAGCATTTGAAGAAGACACCGGTGCAAATATCGGTGTTATCATTACTGGCCAACTCCCCATCACACAGGCAGGCCCTTATGAGAGTGTTAGATAATGCACACATACCAGCTGGTATGAACAACAAAGACTTGGATGGATTGGTAGCCCACATCATCGGGGAACACAAAATTTGTTTCTCAAAAGAGGAGTTGCCAGTAGAAGGAACCTCCCACAACATAGCGCTTAATATCACCGTTGAGTGCTATGGCAAGACAATAGGGAGGGTGCTTGTGGACAATGGATTGAGCCTCAATATTTTCCCCATCACTACATTAACACAGCTTGGCTATGACATGAGCAAAATCCGCCTGAGCGGGACGAATGTTAGAGGATTTGATGGATCCCAAAGTGATTCCTTGGGAGAAGTAGATCTACAAATCCAAGTTGGGCCTACATCATTCACAGCGGAATTTCAATTCATGGAAATCATGACCAACTACAATATGATCCTGGGAAGGCCTTGGTTACACTCCGCCCGCGCAGTCCTATTAACTCTGCACTAAGCCGTAAAATTTGAATGGTAGTGACGGGAAATTATGGTCGCAGCCGAGAGGGATATCCAGAAGTATCCCTACAACATCATACCTGTGAGCGAGGGAAATCCCCACATGTCAAACTTTCATGTGGTGGAATACGTTAGGGCTACCCATGCGGAAGGAGAGGTCGACAGACCTATGCCAGTAGTCTACAAAATGATTGCCTCCATCATGCTGAGAAGTGGTTTTGAAATAGGAAAGAGCCTAGAAGGGACCTCGAAGGGATAACAGAGCCTGTGCCAATCTTAAAAGAATATTACCACTTCGGTCTAGGGTATGCTCCTAGAAAAGACGAGCTCACAAATGCTGTCAAAAGAGAACCCAGAATAGGGAATCTACATCGTCCAATTCCGGGTCTATACCAGTCATTTCCCAGGAAGATGTCGATGCTGAATGAAGAAGAAATTGATGGGGGTCTCGAGTCACTGTTTCAAGGAGAGATATGCTACTCGATCATAGAAGAAAGCCAGGAGAAGCTCATCATATGTAGTCTTAGGCTAGGAGAAGCTCACCATATGCAGTCTGAGGCCAGGAGAGTGCTTGTACAATTGGACATCTACTCCCCTCTTGGCTCCTCGATAGAGAGATGGATTTTCCTTAAAAGCTTTTACCCAAAGTGGCGACATCAGCTGAGGCCCGACTGATCGCATTTTCTAAATTACTTCGTGATAAAATGGAAATGGTTCGACATTGTTCTGAACCAGGACCACAGTTTTAATCAATACCTCTTGAATTAATGAAAAGCCTCAATCTACATAAAACTGCTACCTTTATCAGATAATAACGAAAATTTTCTAACTAATCACGCGTAACGAAAAATAATAAACCTAACTTTACTTTGCCTCGCCTTTTCAGTAGTAACCATAATAAAACAACCGAAAATATCATGATGTGTCGTGAAACGAATGAGGGAAATAGTCAACAGGAATACTAGGAGTATAATTGTCACGACCCAGCCTCGTGAGCCGTGACTGGCGCCCTACTTAGGCACCCCAAACAAACTTACAAACCAGATCATCATATTAAGACTCCTTCAGACTTAACATAAGTTGTTCGAACTAAAAACCAATAGCAGACGTCATACAAGTATTGAACGAACATTTATCTTAAGCGGTCGCCCATGCAGAATAGCCATATCAAAATCAGAAGAGTGGCGGAATATACATCGCCCAAATGCACACAAACACATACAACCATATGGGTCGTCTTGGCCATAATAGCATACGGGCCGCTTAAGAACGCAAAACAGAACCGCATACGAACACACCGGACCCACGACCCACAACTATGACTACAGGCCTCTACAAACATAACAGAACATACGAACATATGACGGGACAGGGCCCCGCCGTACCCAAATAGTCACAAATGTACAGAATATGCATAGCGGAAAATATGTACCAAAAGATAAGCTCCGGATCAAGGGGAGCTCTCCAAAATAGCAGAATGAGTAGCCTAAACCGGAGGATCACCCAAACGAGCGTCTGTACCTGCGGGCATGAAACGCAGCCCCCGAAGAACAGGGGGTCAGTACGGAAGAAGTACTGAGTATGTAAAGCAGAAGGTACAGAAATCCCAATCATGGCTGGAGTCAGAAGGCACAAAAACGAATATCAAAGTAGCAGATCAAACCTGTGCGAAAGATAAATGTACAGAATGCAAATAAAAATCATGCATAGGGTTCAGGAACGTGGCCACCCCCGACGCTGGTGCCACAACACATCATACTCCAGAAGTTTTCAAATCTCCGTACATACTCCGAATAAATCGTATCACACACATATCACATCATCAGAACATATCAAATGCCATATCACATCATAACTCCATAGACGGTAACCGGCCCTTTGGCGAGGCTTCGGAAACCGTAACACATCATACTTCCGAATATGGTATAGTGTGTACGATCACAAAGCCGGCCCGGGCACCGGCGGACGAAATCATAATAATTGGCACGAGCGGAGTAGTGCAGAAACCATATGCATATCAAAAAGTAAATTACTGGATTCGACACATACTTTCATATACATGTGTATTAACATTAGAAGGATCAACATGAGTATCGAGTCAACCGGAATTAATGTACTAAGGTTGCGGACTTTTAAGTTACCAATCTTTCGAAAAATACATCGTAGGCTGTTCTCGGAAAAGTTTAGTATCCTTCATAATGCAGAACATTCAAATAACAATATAAGACATTTCAAACAGACCATAGAGTCATAGGCAAACGTTTCCTTTTCATATCGGACGGGAACGAGTCAAACAAATCGAATAAGGGAGCCTCGGGACTTGCGGGCCCACCCCGAGTCAAGTCGAGGCGGCGGACATGAATTACCAACATTAGGTTCCACAAAGCCATCTATAAGAGTTTCGGAGTGATTCGAATACATTAGCGAAGGTTATGAAGGTTTGAGCATCTTTTCAACAGAACATAAAGAATATAATTCAATTGCGCTGAATGAATAGTACTCAAGATCAAACTCGAATTTCCAAGAGCAGAATTATCCCCGAGGTTCCGATCGCAACCTAGTATGACTAGGACATGCCAAAAGATGGAAAGGTAAGCTTTACATACCTTATATGCTCCTTGTGCCTTTCCAAATTCAATTCTCGTTTCGTAAAAAACCTACAAATGGTCACACTTACCAATTACTATTCATGAGACTTGAGAATTCTATTCTTAACCCATACTTGTCTATAAAAATTTGGGCAGCATCTCCCCTATAAATCCAACATCCCCGAGAATTAAACTCGGCCAAAATAACAACAACCAAACCAACATCAACATCAACAACATCAACAATTGGCTAGAAATGCATTCTAGCATGAATAGTCCTCTTTGTACATAATGCAATCACTTCTATTCTAACTTCACAATTTCAACCCAATATCAACGTTTTCATATTCATCAACCCATCAAGATCACTCCAATACATTCTGAAAACATTTCATATCATTTTACGAAATATTCACAAAATATACAAGTTTCCCACCAAAACCATAATTCACTCAGAACCTCCAACTTTCAACATAAATGTTCACAACACATTTTTATCTTTTAATTTTACTTACAAAAGTCACCATTTGCATCTTATAACTTCATCCTCATAATTACATAAACTATACTAAAATCACATACTTTCCGATAACAACTTAACAACAAACTCTTCATGTTAACTTAAACCATTATTCTTCCATCTACTCCACAAGGCCATAACAACACGATTATCATACTAAATAATTCAATTCATATTCCCTCTCCCACTTGATGCATACGGCCCACACACACACATCAAAATTTCATGATTCTCATGCACTTCACACATATTACAACATGTTTGCATCTTCCATAACATAATAACATAATACAACATAAAGTTCTTACCTCTCCTCCAACCTTCCGCTTGCCGCAAACGTGGTTTTCTTGCTAAACTAATTATACCACGTCGAAGAGCACCTTGAACTTAGTAGAAATACTAGAAGAAACAATTTTTTTGGACAAGATTTATGATCTTCCTTTTTCTCCTTCTTTGGCTGAAATTGGAGGTGGTCTTTTATTCTCCAAGTTTCTTGAATTTTCTATGGGTTGAAGATGACTTGGTCATCTTTTATAAATTGATCACATGAATTAATTTAAATGGGCTTGGACCATATAGTATATGGCCGGCCACCCCCTATTGTTGGGCCTTCATTTTTGTTTTTATTTTTGGCCCAATTGGTTATAAATTCTATTTTGTAATTTCCGAAACTAATTTTCAAAATTTTAAATTTTGCCCTTGGCCTTCCTCCGTATTTCCACACCAATATTTTTCATGAACAACACACACATATATTAATTCAAATCAACATTTGACCTCATTCCTTATAATTCAAAATTATTTCGCATTTTCCGAAGATGCAAAAATGCCGGATGTAACATCCTCCCTCCCTTTAGAACATTCGTCCTCGAATGTTCAACTAAGGTGTCGTCATACTTCGGGGAGGTGTCTGTCCTTTGGGTTTCCTTCAGTCAAGGTTTCGCCTATACCGCAACATTGATTACTGGAGCCCACCTGCCTGTCCATACGGTCACAGCTGGGATGCCATTTGCACCCCTATACACTTACTACCATTGCACTTACGATACATTCTCAAACGCTATTCCAACTTATTCTGATTTCCAAACGGTGCCACACTTTCCTTCTTCTTCGCCGGCGGAGTTTACCTTAGCCAGCCCGACTTAGTTAAGGTTTCTAATCATCCGGTATGTCCTATTTTCCTTCAGGTTATCCCGGAGTCCCCATCTGCCTTTTATAGCAACATTTATGAAATTGGGTATACTTCCCAGGGGGGTCACCCATCCCAGAATTGCTCTGGTTTCAGCACGCTTAACTTCGAAACTTTCATATGTTTTGGCGCGTTAATGGTAATATAATTGCGCCAACTGCCCCACATGACCTTTATTATGTAATTCTAGAGCAAATCGGGGTCTTAGCAAATTTTCCGGGAAGTTTTCATAGCGGGCCCCACTCCGACCCAAAGGGGTCGTTTGCTCCTCCGGCTATATGGTTTATCGTCTTAGCCTTCCAAATTCCCTATATTCGCCTCCCACATGTATAAATAGCTACCTCGAATAGTTTCATTGATTCAGATTTTTACCCTACTTTTACTGACACGCAGAAAGAGAATATCGCGTAATATACTGGAATATAAATCTATCAATGCACATAGTCATTCTGAAAAAGGTTAATAATATACCTGGGTCTGCGTCTGGTGATGCCTCTGGGTCCTGCTGACCAGTCAAAGCGTATATGCGGTTCGAGGGACCGCTAGAATCAGAACCCCCGCCACGGCCTCTACTGCGACCCGCTGGTGCTGGCATACCTCGCCCCGTAGGGCGCGTGGCTGAAGGAGTAGATGGCGAACCAGCAACGGATCTCGTCGGCTGTGCTGCACTACCAGAACCGCCCGCCCACGGACAATCTCGCATCACATGGCCCTGGCGGCCGCAAGCAAAACATGCCCCTGTAGCCCGGTAGCACTCCCCTGGGTGCGACCTCCCACAATACGGACACTGGGGCATAGGTGGCCTAGTCTGACTGGGGCCTCTGCTCGCTTGAGGACCTGGAGCTCTGGAACTCTGGTCTGCCCTGGACGGTCCTGCGCCATCAAATCGCTTACTGGCAGACTGTGTGTCCCGGCCTAAAGGAGGGAAGTATCCACTGGACTGATACTGAGGCTGCCCGCCCCGGGAATCTCTAGAATACCCCGCTGATCTGGCCCTCTTGGGCCGCCTCCTATCATAATCTCTGCTGGGCTGATCTGCTCGGTGCCGGTCCTCCATCCCCTGGGCGTAGGCCTGTAACCTAGCTATGTCCATATCTGTTTGCGCCGCCATAGACATGCAACTATCAGCCAAATAGGGATCCAGCCCTATCACATATCTGTGCATCCGATCGGCCATGTCCGCCACTATAGTAGGAGCATACCGGGCCAGAGAATCAAACTCCAAATTGTACTTAGGAACACTCCGACCCCTCTGCTTTATCTGCAAGAACCTATCAACTCTCGCCCTCTGCAACTCCGGGGGAAAAAACTGGCGAAGAAAAGCGGCCTCGAACTCATCCCAAATGGCTGGGGGAGCACCCTCGCCCCTGGATAGCTCCCAGGACTGATACCAATTAGCGGCAACATCTCGCAACCGGTGCGAGGCTAACTCAACAGACTCAGTCGCTGAAGCCCTTACCAGTCCTAATGAGCGCTGCATCCCCCGAATGAAATCGTGGGGGTCCTCATCGGGCTTAGACCCGAAAAACTCTGGGGGCCCACATGTTAGAAAATCACGGACCCTCAAACTGTCACGCCTATCATCATCGTCACCCCTGGGTCCGCGCCCACGAACCTGTCCAGCTACCAAGGTCGTCAGTAACTGCACCGCTTCCCGCAACGTCCTATCCTCCGCCCCGGGCTGGGGAGCTGGAGGCGCGGGCGCTGGGGCCGCTGGAGCTGCTGATGGACCCGCTCCAGCCCCCTCTGGTGGTGGTGTAACTGAGCCCTCTGACTGTAACACAATACCGGGTCTGGTCTGAGCACGAGCCCGAGTAACCCGCGGTATCTGGCTGGTCTCTCCCGTCTTCGCCTTGCCCTTCTGGGCAGCCGTTGCCTTCTTCGAAGGCATCACTGAAAAACATAACAGTTCGTCAGAGGAGAAATCATCCTAATAACACGGCTCTAACGCACGATCTAAGATCCAAAGAAAAGGTAACATCCTAGATGCCCTGTAGCCTCCTGTTTATAGATGTGGTGCACAACACACCGATAAACAAGACTCTACGAGACACGGCCTGTAGACATTCCGAGGACAAACCGCTGTGATACCACTTCTGTCACGACCCAGCCCCGTGAGCCGCGACTGGCGCCCTACTTAGGCACCCCAAACAAACTTACAAACCAGATCATCATATTAAGACTCCTTCAGACTTAACATAAGTTGTGCGAACTGAAAACCAATAGCAGACGTCATACAAGTATTGAACGAACATTTATCTTAAGCGGTCGCCCGTGCAGAATAGCCATATCAAAATCAGAAGAGTGGCGGAATATACATCGCCCAAATGCACACACACACATACAACCATATGGGCCGTCTTGGCCATAATAGCATACGGGCCGCTTAAGAACGCAAAACAGAACCGCATACGAACACACCGGACCCACGACCCACAACTATGACTACAGGCCTCTACAAACATAACAGAACATACGAACATATGACGGGACAGGGCCCCGCCGTACCCAAATAGTCACAAATGTACAGAATATGCATAGCGGAAAATATGTACCAAAAGATAAGCTCCGGATCAAGGGGAGCTCTCCAAAATAGCAGAATGAGTAGCCTAAATCGGAGGATCACCCAAAAGAGCGTCTGTACCTGCGGGCATGAAACGCAGCCCCCGAAGAATAGGGGGTCAGTACGGAAGAAGTACTGAGTATGTAAAGCAGAAGGTACAGAAATCCCAATCATGGCTGGAGTCAGAAGGCACAAAAACGAATATCAAAGTAGCAGATCAAACCTGTGCGAAAGATAAATGTACAGAATGCAAATAAAAATCATGCATAGGGTTCAGGAACGTGGCCACCCCCGACGCTGGTGCCACAACACATCATACTTTAGAAGTTTTCAAATCTCCGTACATACTCCGAACAAATCGTATCACACACATATTACATCATCAGAACATATCAAATGCCATATCACATCATAACTCCATAGACGGTAACCGGCCGTATGGCGAGGCTTCGGAAACCGTAACACATCATACTTCCGAATATGGTATAGTGCGCACGATCACAAAGCTGGCCCGGGCACCGGCGGACGAAATCATAATAATTGGCACGAGCGGAGTAGTGCAGAAACCATATGCATATCAAAAAGTAAATTACGGGATTCGACACATACTTTCATATACATGTGTATTAACATTAGAAGGATCAACATGAGTATCGAGTCAACCGGAATTAATGTACTAAGGTTGCGGACTTTTAAGTTACCAATCTTTCGAAAAATACATCGTAGGCTGTTCTGGGAAAAGTTTAGTATCCTTCATAATGCAGAACGTTCAAATAACAATATAAGACATTTCAAACAGACCATAGAGTCATAGGCAAATGTTTCCTTTTCATATCAGACGGGAACGAGTCAAAAAAATCGAATAAGGGAGCCTCGGGACTTGCGGGCCCACCCCGAGTCAAGTCGAGGCGGCGGACATGAATTACCAACATTAGGTTCCAAAAAGCCATCTATTAGAGTTTCGGAGTGATTCGAATACATTAGCGAAAGTTATGAAGGTTTGAGCATCTTTTCAACAGAACATAAAGAATATAATTCAATTGCGCTGAATAAATAGTACTCAAGATCAAACTCGAATTTCCAAGAGCAGAATTATCCCCGAGGTTCCGATCGCAACCTAGTATGACTAGGACATGCCAAAAGAAGGAAAGGTAAGCTTTACATACCTTATATGCTCCTTGTGCCTTTCCAAATTCAATTCTCGTTTCGTCAAAAACCTACAAATGGTCACACTTACCAATTACTATTCATGAGACTTGAGAATTCTATTCTTAACCCATACTTGTCTATAAAAATTTGGGCAGCATCTCCCCTATAAATCCAACATCCCCGAGAATTAAACTCGGCCAAAATAACAACAACCAAACCAACATCAACATCAACAACATCAACAATTGGCTAGAAATGCATTCTAGCATGAATAGTCCTCTTTGCTACATAATGCAATCACTTCTATTCTAACTTCACAATTTCAACCCAATATCAACGTTTTCATATTCATCAACCCATCAAGATCACTCCAATACATTCCGAAAACATTTCATATCATTTTACGAAATATTCACAAAATATACAAAATATACAAGTTTCCCACCAAAACCATAATTCACTCAGAACCTCCAACTTTCAACATAAATGTTCACAACACATTTTTATCTTTTAATTTTACTTACAAAAGTCACCATTTGCATCTTATAACTTCATCCTCATAATTACATAAACTATACTAAAATCACATACTTTCCGATAACAACTTAACAACAAACTCTTCATGTTAACTTAAACCATTATTCTTCCATCTACTCCACAAGGCCATAACAACACGATTATCATACAAAATAATTCAATTCATATTCCCTCTCCCACTTGATGCATACGGCCCACACACACACATCATAATTTCATGATTCTCATGCACTTCACACATATTACAACATGTTTGCATCTTCCATAACATAATAACATAATACAACATAAAGTTCTTACCTCTCCTCCAACCTTCCGCTTGCCGCAAACGTGGTTTTCTTGCTAAACTAATTATACCACGTCGAAGAGCACCTTGAACTTAGTAGAAATACTAGAAGAAACAATTTTTTTGGACAAGATTTATGATCTTCCTTTTTCTCCTTCTTTGGCTGAAATTGGAGGTGGTCTTTTATTCTCCAAGTTTCTTGAATTTTCTATGGGTTGAAGATGACTTGGTCATCTTTTATAAATTGATCACATGAATTAATTTAAATGGGCTTGGACCATATAGTATATGGCCGGCCACCCCCTATTGTTGGGCCTTCATTTTTGTTTTTATTTTTGGCCCAATTGGTTATAAATTCTATTTTGTAATTTCCGAAACTAATTTTCAAAATTCTAAATTTTGCCCTTGGCCTTCCTCCGTATTTCCACACCAATATTTTTCATGAACAACACACACATATATTAATTCAAATCAACATTTGACCTCATTCCTTATAATTCAAAATTATTTCGCATTTTCCGAAGATGCAAAAATGCCGGATGTAACAATGATAAAGCGACAATGATGCCAGAAGGACTGGTAGAAGAGTTGCAACTGCTAGAAGACAAGAAGAAGCCAAATATGGACGAAACGGAGGTGATCAACCTCGGTGACGAAGAGGATGTCAAAGAGACACGAATCAGTGCTCATTTAGGAGCTTTACAGAAAGAATAGCTCATAGCTCTGTTAAAGGAATATGTGGACATCTTCTCCTGGTCATACCCAGATATGCCGGAATTGAGCACTGAAATGGTGGCCCACATATTACCCATCAAGGAGGGTTTTGCCCCAGTCAAGAAAAAGACGCAAAAAATTAAGCCAAATATGAGTATCAAGATAAAAGACGAAGTAGAAAAATAGATCAAGTTTGGAATGGTGGAGGTGACATCCTACCCCACTTGGGTGGCCAACATAGTGCTAGTACCCAAAAAGGACGAAAAGATTCAGATCTATGTGGACTACCGAGATCTCAATCGGGCCAATCCGAAAGACAACTTTCCTCTCCCAAACATCCATATTCTAATAGATAGCTGCGCCAAGCACGAGTTGCAGTCATTCGTGGATTGTTTCACCGGGTACCATCAAATACTCATGAGCGAAGAAGATGCAGAAAAAACAACCTTCATCACCCCTTGGGGAGTCAATCATTACAGGGTAATGCCATTCAGTCTCAAAGACGCCGCCACCACATACACGAGAGCTATGACTACGTTGTTCCATGATATGATACATCGAGAGATTGAAGTCTATGTGGACGATGTCATCATAAAATCAAGGGAAAGCTCAGAATATACCGTACACTTGCGCAAGTTCTTTGACAGACTTCGCAAATTCAATCTAAGGCTGAACCCTGAAAAGTGCGCGTTTGGAGTGCCTGCAGCTAAGTTGCAGATCCTACCAAAATTGAAGCAATTCAGGAGTTTCCGCCTCCCAAGATCAA